>NC_081762.1:1606453-1916453 GCF_963082965.1 Carassius carassius | reverse complement strand
GTGAGTGTGAGTATGAGTGTGTGTGTGTGTGTGTGTGTGCGCATGTGTGAGAGAGTGTGTGTGTGTGTGTGAGAGAGTGTGTGTGTGTGTGTGAGAGAGAGAGTGTGTGTGTGTGTGTGTGTGTGTGAGAGTGTGTGTGTGTGTGTGAGAGTGTGTGTGTGTGTGTGTGTGAGAGAGAGAGTGTGTGTGTGTGTGTGTGTGTGAGAGTGTGTGTGTGTGTGTGAGAGTGTGTGTGTGTGTGTGTGCGTGAGTGTGTGTGTGTGTGCGTGAGTGTGTGTGTGTGTGCGTGTGTGTGAGTGCGTGTGTGTGCGTGCGTGCGTGTGTGTGTGAGTGCGTGTGTGTGTGTGTGTTTTTAATAGAGATTTTATAGATTATATAAATTTTTATTTGCTTGCTAACAGCCCAAATGAAAGAATTTGACCCCAAAAATGGTACACACTTTTCTCTGTTCAGATCTGCTTCTACGTGTTTTCAGGGTTAGTTTCAATATCAGAGAACACGTCAGAACTGTTTAAATCTTTTGTAAATACCCCGTATCATCAACACACACCTGTATGATATAAAACAGCTGTTTTTAGATCATCTACTCAAACTATAATATCAGAAGTATTTTAAAATTGTGTCAAAAACTTTGGTAAGAATGTAATGAAGATTAAAACAGCATCATTTTCAATTAACTGACAGGACACTTTGTTTATGACACAGTTTTGTTTTTCATTTTGTTCATAATCAACAAAGGAGCAACATTTAGGAAGATACTGACAGATTTATATCATCTTACCAGAGTTTCTCCAGTTTACAGCGAGGATCCTTCAGTAGATCAGAGAGCAGCTTCACTCCTGATGCTCCTAGTTTATTTCCAGACAGATTCAGTTCTCTCAGGTGTGAGGGGTTTGATCTCAAAGCTGAAGTCAAAGCAGCACAAGCTTCATCTGTGACTCCACAATCACTCAACCTGTAGAGAACAATGACACTCTTCAGTCTCTCAGGTCAGCTGTCCACGACAGTCCCTAAGAAGTCAGCACAATAACACACTCATCAACATATCGTCTAATTATCGATATCGATAAAATCCAAGAAAATTATTGAGATATCATTATTAGTTAATATCACACACCCCAATTTATGTTATTTAACTGATATAATAATTTATTGATAATAATTGTTTAAATGAATATAATAATTTTGACTCATCCATTTTTTTTAAAAGTGGTTTAAAGGCTGAATGTAAAGTTTATCATTTTATAAAACTTCTTGTTTTTGTGAAAACTTGATTCTGAACTGTAAATTATGCTTTTTATAGTAATTTCACAGTTTAATATAGTTATATAGACATTGCTCTACTCCGCTCATATGTATTTATTTTATTTGTGCAGGTCTTAAAAAGTCTTAAATATGATCTTAAAATCCTGCGGAAACCCTTTTAAATTAACCAATAAATTTGTTTGCCAACAAAACTTTGGTCAGATGTATTTATTTAATGTAATGGATAAATCTAATACACTGACAGCTACTCAATGACTGCTCAGACAAACACAGCACAATCTCTGTTCAGATCTCCTTCTACATGTATTTTCAGGGTTAGTTTCAATATCAGAGAACACGTCAGAACTGTTTAATTCTTTTGTAAATACCCCAAATCATTAACACACATCTGTATGATATAAAGTAGATGTTTTAGATCATCTACTCAAACTATAATATCAGAAGTATTTTAAAATTGTGTCAAAAACTTTAGAAAGAATGTAATGAAGATTAAAACAGCATCATTTTCAATTAACTGACGGGAAACTTTCTTTATGACACAGTTTTGGTTTTCATTTTGTTCATAATCAACAAAGGAGCAATATTTATGAGGATGCTGACAGATTTATATAATCTTACCAGAGTTTCTCCAGTTTACAGTGAGGATCCTTCAGTAGATCAGAGAGCAGCTTCACTCCTGATGCTCCTAGTTTATTTACAGACAGATCCAGTTCTCTCAGGTGTGAGGGGTTTGATCTCAGAGCTGAAGCCAGAGCAGCACAACCTTCATCTGTGACTCCACAATCACTCAACCTGTAGAGAACAATGACACTCTTCAGTCTCTCAGTTCAGGAAACACTGATATAAATAATATATGTTTCCTCCTTTTACTGCTTTGGTAAGAAAGTGCATGCTAAAGTGCTAAATGTGATCATGTTTTATCAGTGTAGTGATTGTTGTCAGTGTGACTTACTGAACTAATCTGGATTCTTTAATCACAGGCAGCAGCTTCTGAAGAACTTCATCTGCTGTATTTTGGCCTCCAATAAACTGTTTCAGATTAAACTTATCCATCTTCTGCTCTGATGTCAGCAACACATAAACCAGAGCTGACCACTGTGAAGAGGAGAGATTGGTTTCTCTTATTTTTCCAGATGTCAGATAATCCTGGATCTCCTGCATCAGTGAATCATCTCCCAGTTCATTCAGACAGTGGAACAGATTGATGGCTCTCTCTGGAGAGTGATTCGCCCTGATCTTCTGTTTGATGAACTCAACTGTTTCCTCTTTGTTGTAGGAGCTGCTTCCTGTCTGTGTCAGTAGTTCTCGTAAGAGAGTCTGATTGGACTCCAATGAAAGACCCAGAAGAAAACGCAGGAAAAGATCCAGATGTCCAATTTTACTTCGTAAAGCTTCATCTACAGCTCTCTTATGCAGCTCAGATAGTGAATTATATTTAAGCCGGTTTACAAATTTAGAAAACACACTTTGTTTGGTTTGGTCAAACACATTTCTGTAGTTCTTTGTAAAGGAGAGATGTGCATATAGAGCTGCTAGATGTTCCTGGATGCTCAGATGAACGAAGCTGAAGACTTTCCCCTGATACAAGCCTGTCTCCTCTCTGAAGATCTGAGTGCACAATCCTGAGTACACTGCTGCTTCTGTCTCATCAATGCCACACTCTCTCAGGTCTTCCTCATAGAAGATCAGGTTGCCTTTCACAAGCTGCTTAAAAGCCAGTTTCCCCAGTTTGAGGATCATATTTTCATCTGTCACCTTCTTCTCATAGTTCTTCTCATAGTCCTTCTCATGTTTGATGTTGGTCGAAGGATCAGGAAGTGTGTGTACATCTGAGTGAGAGTTTTGGGAATCTCTCCACTCTCTGCTCGACTCAACATCTTCTCCAGAACAGTGGCTGAGATCCAGCAGAAGACTGGGATGTGGCACATGATGTAGAGGCTCCTTGATGACTTCAGGTGTGAGATGATTGTATTGGCCAGACTCTGATCACTGATTCTCTTCCTGAAGTATTCCTCCTTCTGTGGCTCATTGAAGCCTCGTACCTCTGTCACTCGATGGACACACTCAGAGGGGACGAGATCAGCTGCTGCTGGTCTGGAGGTGATCCAGATGAGAGCAGAGGGAAGCAGATTCCACACAATGAGGTTCATCAGCAGCTCGTCCACTGAGACTGATTCAGATATATTACATAGTTTCACTGTACTCTCAAAATCCAGAGACAGACGACACTCATCCAGACCATCAAAGATGAACAACACTTTATATTCATCACTGGATATTTCCATTTCTTTTGTTTCAGGAAAAAAGACATGAAGAAGATCTGAAAGACTGAGTGTTTTGTCCTTCATCAGGTTGATTTCTCTGAAAGGAAGTGGAAATATAAAATGGACGTCCTGATTCTCTTTCCCTTCAGCCCAGTCCAAGATCAACTTCTGCACAGAGACCGTTTTTCCAATGCCAGCGACTCCCTTCGTCATCACAGTTCTGATGACTTTGTCTTGTCCAGGTAAAGGTGTAGCAACTCGTCTAATATCAAAGACAAAAATGAAACACAAAAAAAAAAATAAGGGGGGAATCACATCCAAATATAATTGCCAACCACCAGCTCAAAATGAATATATATCAAAACAATATATCACAACACCATAAAGCAATAATAGCTTACAATCACCCAAAACCTGGTCCAATGAGACCTTCAACAGTAGTTCAGTCCATACAAGGTAAACACAAAACCATAAAAGGATAATATGGATGCTATGTGTGTAATGGAAATAATGAACCTGCCATCCAGCGATGATCAGTCCAATTGATAGTGCACAAAAGTTCAGTTCAAAATTATACCAGTTGCGACCACAGTCCCATCACCGCAAAAAACCCACTCAGCCAAAACTTGTAGTCCTCTGGGCCAGGTTGGAACAAAAAAAATATATAATCCACCAAAGAAATCCGTTCGAAGAAGATTTGATGCAGGGGTTAAGCCCGTATTGAACACAAGGATTCCGGGTAACACCAAACAACACAATTGAGGAAATATGGCCTACATTGAGTATTGCAAACGCACTGTTCCTCAAATAGTAGCCAAAAGAGGCATAACCATTGAGCCTTAACTCAAAACCCCTCTTTAGTAGAAAGAGTGAGTCCTCTCCAAGAAAAGCCACCACATGGCCTTCCTAGCTAGATCACTCATTCTTCCTTATATGGGTACTCTAACCCCCTTACCTGAGGGCGTTGCCCCCTGGTGACCAGGAAGATAATTACAAAACAGCTATAAACCGCCAGTAATAGTGAACACACTCTGAAACTGTTACATACCCCTCCCTTCTGAAAAAGGCTAGACAGCCCCAAAAAAGGGTTTTAACTTCTCTACATGATAGATCTCGACATTATTTGGCTCCTGGACCATTTTTACTCGATAATTGACTGTATTAAGTTTTGACATAACTTTAGCAGGTCCTTGCCACTTGGGAGCCAGCTTTGCCATATAAGCATCACTTGCTCGAGACAGCGGGTGAGTTTGTACCCATACTAAGTCTCCTTCTTCATATTGGACTAATCTCCTTCTGAGATCATAATACTTGGCTTGTCTCATCTGGGCTCTACTCACATTGTCTTTGACACACTCCAATAAGGCCTTCTGTCTCTCAATGATGTTATAAGCGGCTTGGTCAGGGTCTGGAGACTTGTGGACCAGACGCTCAAAGGGACCTTTCAGTTTTCTGCCAATTGCAATTTCAGCAGGTGTGTGGTCAGTGCTCTCCTGCCATGCCGAATTTAGTGCATACCGAAATTCAGGGATCCACCTATCCCATTGGCGATGGTTCTCTTGCACATAAGAGGCTAACATGGTCTTAAGGGTACGGTTAATTCGCTCCGTCAAATTAGTCTGAGGATGGTAAGCCGTTGTGAGTTTCTGGACCACCCCCCACTGCTTGCAGGTGTCTTGAAGCAGTTGAGATGTAAATTGAGGTCCTCGATCTGAGACTAGATATGCTGGGGTACCCCACCTGGTAAAGATTTCCTTCGTCAGGACATTTGAAATCAAGGGTGTTTTTGCAGATCTTAAAGGAAATAATTCCACCCACTTGCTGCAATAATCCACAATCACCAGCAGGTATTCATTCAGGCGAGTACTTTTGGGAAAAGGCCCCATTAGGTCAATCCCTAACATAAAGCCTGGTTCAACAATGGGAGTTGATTGAAGTCGGCCTGCAAGTTTGGTGATCCGTGGCTTATACTGCTGGCACGTCTGACACTCTTTACAGGTCTTCCAGACATCCTTCCGAATCTCTGGCCAATAGGCCACCTCCAGCAATCTGCGCAAGGTTTTCATGCGTCCCAGATGTCCGGACAAGGGGTTTGCATGGACGAATTGAAGACACTGCTCTCTGTATTGTGTAGGAATGATCACTTGGAAAACTTGACCTCCATCTTTGTTGACGGTACACCTAAATAAGTAGTCATTTTGAATGACATAACGAATTCGATTTGGATTTGCAACATCAATTTTGGCTTCATCCCAGAGATGCTGAAGAGAAACATCCTCTTTCTGCCCACGCTCGATGTCCTCCCAGTTCAAAGGTAAGTTACATGGGGCACTGACCGCCTGAGAGAGAGCAATTGTCCCAGGGATTTCTTCTTCCATTCCTCGTGACAGCGTGTCAGGGATAACATTGCACTGCCCTCTACGGTACTTTACCGTAAAATCGAAGCTTTGGAGCCGAATGGCCCATCTTGTTAACCGAGACGTGGGTCTTGGATGATTAAAAACCCATGTGAGTGCAGAATGGTCTGTAAGCACATCAAAGTGTCTTCCTTCGAGGTACTCTCGCCATTTCTCCACAGCCCATACTACAGCGAGACACTCTTTCTCAGCTGTGGAGTATGACTTCTCAGCACTCTGCAGCAGCTTGGAAGCATACGCTACTACATTTTCCCCTTGATCCGTTTCTTGTGTTAATACTGCCCCCAAACCAACGTTACTGGCATCTGTTTGCACTCTGAAGGGCCGACTGAAATCTGGAGGTCTAAGTATAGGAGCTTTCTGCAGAGCTTCCTTTAGCCACTCAAATGATTGTTGGCACTCCTGAGTCCATACCCACAAGACATCCTTCTTTTTCAGGGCATGAAGAGGTGCTGCACGCTCTGAAAAGTTAGGTATGAAGCGATGATACCAACCCGCCAAGCCAAGGAATCGCTGGACTTCCTTCACATTCTTGGGAATTGGGAAATTATGGACAGCTTCAACCTTAGAGGGTTCAGTCTTGACTCCTCCTTCTGAGATGACATGACCAAGGAACGAAAGGGACTTTCTTATTAGGTTGCATTTTTTCAAGTTCAAAGTCAAACCCGAAGCTTCCAGCTTTGTGAACAGCTGTCTTAAATGCCCAAAGTGCTCCTGAACATTAGCCGAGTACACAACAATATCGTCTATATAGACAAAACAACATCTACCGATGAGCTCTTGTAAGATGGTATTCATTAATCGCTGGAAAGTCGAAGCAGCATTTTTCAAACCAAAAGGAAGACGAATGAACTCATATTGTGCAGATTTGGTGACAAAAGCAGTTTTGGGAATGCTATCTTCCTCCATACAGACCTCTTGTCCGGACATCTGGGACGCATGAAAACCTTGCGCAGATTGCTGGAGGTGGCCTATTGGCCAGAGATTCGGAAGGATGTCTGGAAGACCTGTAAAGAGTGTCAGACGTGCCAGCAGTATAAGCCACGGATCACCAAACTTGCAGGCCGACTTCAATCAACTCCCATTGTTGAACCAGGCTTTATGTTAGGGATTGACCTAATGGGGCCTTTTCCCAAAAGTACTCGCCTGAATGAATACCTGCTGGTGATTGTGGATTATTGCAGCAAGTGGGTGGAATTATTTCCTTTAAGATCTGCAAAAACACCCTTGATTTCAAATGTCCTGACGAAGGAAATCTTTACCAGGTGGGGTACCCCAGCATATCTAGTCTCAGATCGAGGACCTCAATTTACATCTCAACTGCTTCAAGACACCTGCAAGCAGTGGGGGGTGGTCCAGAAACTCACAACGGCTTACCATCCTCAGACTAATTTGACGGAGCGAATTAACCGTACCCTTAAGACCATGTTAGCCTCTTATGTGCAAGAGAACCATCGCCAATGGGATAGGTGGATCCCTGAATTTCGGTATGCACTAAATTCGGCATGGCAGGAGAGCACTGACCACACACCTGCTGAAATTGCAATTGGCAGAAAACTGAAAGGTCCCTTTGAGCGTCTGGTCCACAAGTCTCCAGACCCTGACCAAGCCGCTTATAACATCATTGAGAGACAGAAGGCCTTATTGGAGTGTGTCAAAGACAATGTGAGTAGAGCCCAGATGAGACAAGCCAAGTATTATGATCTCAGAAGGAGATTAGTCCAATATGAAGAAGGAGACTTAGTATGGGTACAAACTCACCCGCTGTCTCGAGCAAGTGATGCTTATATGGCAAAGCTGGCTCCCAAGTGGCAAGGACCTGCTAAAGTTATGTCAAAACTTAATACAGTCAATTATCGAGTAAAAATGGTCCAGGAGCCAAATAATGTCGAGATCTATCATGTAGAGAAGTTAAAACCCTTTTTTGGGGCTGTCTAGCCTTTTTCAGAAGGGAGGGGTATGTAACAGTTTCAGAGTGTGTTCACTATTACTGGCGGTTTATAGCTGTTTTGTAATTATCTTCCTGGTCACCAGGGGGCAACGCCCTCAGGTAAGGGGGTTAGAGTACCCATATAAGGAAGAATGAGTGATCTAGCTAGGAAGGCCATGTGGTGGCTTTTCTTGGAGAGGACTCACTCTTTCTACTAAAGAGGGGTTTTGAGTTAAGGCTCAATGGTTATGCCTCTTTTGGCTACTATTTGAGGAACAGTGCGTTTGCAATACTCAATGTAGGCCATATTTCCTCAATTGTGTTGTTTGGTGTTACCCGGAATCCTTGTGTTCAATACGGGCTTAACCCCTGCATCAAATCTTCTTCGGGCAAAGAATATGTTGCGCCATGGAAGTCCAGGGCCATGCCAGAGACATTCAAGAAATCAAGGCCTACTATCAAGGGAAACGTCAAATCACGATCTCTCATGATGTAAGCGTTAAAAGGATAAACATGGTCATGCAATGTGCATTCTAATGTTACCTTTCCCAAGGCATGCTGAAGGTGTCCATTGGCAAGGGAAAACGTCTGCCCTCTAGCAGACTGCCAAACCTCCTCCCTTTCCTTGATACGATGCCAAAGGGATTCTTGTACCAACGAGTAAGTGCTGCCTGTATCTATTAAAGCTTCAAAGGGATAACCACGAATAACTAGAGGTAATGTCAGAGGAGTTACAGAACGCTCACAAGTTCCATCCAAGAGAGCAATAGGTTGACTATCATGCTGACCTCGACCAGCTCTTCCAACCACAGCAGGTTTTCGTGATTGCTCAGCCTGTCTCTGTCTCCAATATGCTCTCTCCTCATTGAGGTCTCTCTCCACCAATGTTCCCACTCTAACCATCTCGTCCACTGTAGATACGGTACCCCTTAGTACGCTAGCAATACGAGGATTGCAGTTTCGGAGAGTGGCTTGTAGAATTTCTCTTTCAGACATAGAAGGCTTCAGTCTTAAGCACAGCGCTCTGTACTGATAAACAAAAGTGCGTATACTTTCTCCTATTTCCTGTTTTCGCTCCCTGATTTTTCTTTCAGCTTCGACTTCGTGGTCATCAGGTAAGAACGATCGCAAGAAGAGGGTCTTAAATTGAGCCCAAGTTTTTACCCGGGTTCTCTCAGCAATCCACCAGTCTTTTGCTGTGTGGATAAGTACTGACGGAAGCATGGATAATATCTCTGTACTACTTAGAGGGTGAATAGCCAGATATTCATCACACTTCTCTAGGTAGGCTATCGGATCTTCTCCTTCCTGACTGCTGAACTTTGGAAATTCAATTTTGATGGGAGCACTAAAGTGAATTGATCGCTGCCCAGTGTCAAAAGGTGAGGCTGAAGTTACAGTGGGAGTGGACATGGCATACGGAATGGGGAGTACCTTAGCCTTTAACTGTTCATCTCTTCGTCTAAGGCAGTCCATGACAGCATTTCCCAGCGATTGCATATTCTGCTCAAGGAGCAGTTTCACTCTCTGACATTCTTGTTTAGTTCCATCAAGTATGGTTTCAGCCAACTTCTTGTGCGACCTTTCTAGGGCACTGACTTGAGATTCCAAAAGGTACACCTGGTCACGCTGGGTTTTACATCCATCAAGTACCTGTGTTTCAAAGTCCTTAATGCGACACTTGATATCATTCTCCAACCCCATCACTTTTTGTTCAACTTGGCTTACCCTTGAGGCAATCACCATAGATATCAGACTCTCATCCTCCTCTATTGGTGGTGGCGGCGGCAGCACAGTTAGCTCTTCTCCCTCTTCACCCTCCAATACAGGATCCAAATAGAGACTACTGAGCGACTGTATGATATCTTGCAGGGGTTCACGACGCAAAGTGAAAGCATCTGAACCATAATCTGGCTCTAATGGGCCCTCACCCACTGTCTCGGCAGGATCAGCATCCATTTTGGGAGGTTATGAGTAAACTACTATATATAAAAAAAAAATACACATGGGTATTAAAGCAACATGAATGACTGAAAAATACAAGATATTATTGCTCAACTATAAACAGTTAAGTATATAAAAAAATACCATTGTTCGTACAACACCCAGTACACACAAACAAATAAATCAAGATTATTTCAAATGAACTGGTTGCCTTTGGAAGGTCCCTGTTCGGGTGCCATTTTGTGTAGCAACTCGTCTAATATCAAAGACAAAAATGAAACACAAAAAAAAAAATAAGGGGGGAATCACATCCAAATATAATTGCCAACCACCAGCTCAAAATGAATATATATCAAAACAATATATCACAACACCATAAAGCAATAATAGCTTACAATCACCCAAAACCTGGTCCAATGAGACCTTCAACAGTAGTTCAGTCCATACAAGGTAAACACAAAACCATAAAAGGATAATATGGATGCTATGTGTGTAATGGAAATAATGAACCTGCCATCCAGCGATGATCAGTCCAATTGATAGTGCACAAAAGTTCAGTTCAAAATTATACCAGTTGCGACCACAGTCCCATCACCGCAAAAAACCCACTCAGCCAAAACTTGTAGTCCTCTGGGCCAGGTTGGAACAAAAAAAATATATAATCCACCAAAGAAATCCGTTCGAAGAAGATTTGATGCAGGGGTTAAGCCCGTATTGAACACAAGGATTCCGGGTAACACCAAACAACACAATTGAGGAAATATGGCCTACATTGAGTATTGCAAACGCACTGTTCCTCAAATAGTAGCCAAAAGAGGCATAACCATTGAGCCTTAACTCAAAACCCCTCTTTAGTAGAAAGAGTGAGTCCTCTCCAAGAAAAGCCACCACATGGCCTTCCTAGCTAGATCACTCATTCTTCCTTATATGGGTACTCTAACCCCCTTACCTGAGGGCGTTGCCCCCTGGTGACCAGGAAGATAATTACAAAACAGCTATAAACCGCCAGTAATAGTGAACACACTCTGAAACTGTTACAAAGGTCTAAAGATGTCATTGCATTTGATGGCTGTGTCCTCTGTTGCTGCTCTCCTGGATTGTGTCTCAATCTGTCTCACCTCATGCTCATTATTTATCTCTCCACTCTCACTCTCTGTGATGTAGAGCTCTGTGTAGATCTCATTCAGGAGAGTTGGGTTTCCCTGCATCGCTGTTCCTTCATACAGACGCTCAAACTTCTTCAGCAGATTTGATTTGAATCTGCTTTGGTCCAGTTGAGAGTCACGACTGAAACTATAAAATACTAGATTACATCATACATTAGATGAGTTAAAGTGACAGATATCTTTATATCTAGACAGAAATGTTGTACCTAATAATAGATGACACGTGTTTTTCTGTAAATGTTTCTGGAGTGTCCACAGACTGCTCACTAATTATGGACAGAACAGAGACAATACCATTGAGTAGAGATAACACAAACAATAATTCATATAAAGTCATTCTGTGTTAACTTAGCCAGCAAAAAATATTACATTAGTTTTTTTTTTGGTGAAAGAAATGTAGAAATAAAGAAAGGCAAAATAATAATAGAACAGAGACAACAGTATAAAGAATAGAATAAATAGTAAAGAATCGCAGCTGATTTTATCTTTAGTTGACATAAAAACTGAAGGACTGTTCTTGAAACCTGTGCAGGTTTGAAGGACTGTGCAGCTGTGTCTCAGTTGATCTTAAACAGAGGTTAGTTAACCAAACACTTTTCAAGGGTCCTGTCCTGTCCATGTCCATCTAACAGAATGATGCTTGCTGATGTACCTGATCATTTTAGAGTAAAATGCTTAAAATGCAGTTCATCATCTTACAAGCTTTAGAATTAGATTATGTTGAAAACGTAAATATAATAAAAATATATAAAGGAGATGTGAATATACACTTTTCAGGTGCAAACAGGGGTAAATAATGTATTTTTGTGCGTTTTTCTTACAATAAAATTTAGCTGCATTTAACATTGTTAATTATGTTTATTATCAGAGCTATTAAAACTGGAGAATCACATCAGAGTCAATTTGACATGCTTCAGTTTTTCAAAACAAAAACCTAATAATCCCCAGATTAGATGAATGAAACAAATAAACAAGTATTGTGAAATACTGGAACAAAACTTCTTTTAACCATATCTCAAAATAATTGCCAAAAAAGGAGGTTTGTATTTTTTGTTAAGTTAACTTTAAAGTTTAATGGTCAAAATGATGCAGGGCAGCAGGATGCGTCTGTTTTCTTCTGCTCGCCCGTATCTACAGTCAAGATGTGTTCACTGGGTCTGTAAGTCAAGATGACTCTCAGTTTTTACAGATAGTTTGTCATAGTGTACTTTAGGGACAGATAGCAGTGACTTCTGTTCTGTTGATGTGTTTTTCTATTAAAGTGATACAGCTATTCCTTTTGTGCTGTAATTTGATGGTAAAATGTTGTACCTCGGATCAGGTGATGTGTGTCTTCCCTGAAAATGTAATGGTTTATCCATAGACCAGTTACTCTTCATGGACACACAGCTGGGCTCTGATGAGTTTGATCTGTCCACCTGAAATTGACTTTAATAGAATAGAAACATTTGGAAAAGAGATAATATAGTAGAGACAAGAATCCAACTGATTGATTTTACATAAAAATAAATTCAACACGAGAATGTTGTCTATCTGAAAAATAAATATATCGAAATAAATGAAGCTGAAGATATTTTGAAAAGTGATGACTGTCCAAGGATAATGTCATCTATCCATCCACCTGTCTATCTGTCTGTGGTGTCTTTGTTGTTTTGGTGTCAGTATTTAAAGACCTAAACACCCTGGTCATGTGGTGTACAGTGTATCTTCTATTTAACATTAAGATCATATGAAGACTTTGACATACCTGCATCCTGGAGAAACATCTCCATCTCTGAATGCTTGTGTGTCCTCCATGATTCATTCAGTCTTCATGAAGCTGCACAGATACGTCTGATGAGACAGAAACACTCAGATACAACAAAATACAAGATGTATGTGTTTATAGAAAACAGAAGACTCTGACTTCTGATTTCTAATCAGTAATCAAGATTTCACTTCTTTATTAATTCGATTTGGCATCATATTATTGTATATGTTCAGAACAGGCATCATCTGAATCAGCAGATATTCTTTTTCAGTTAGATATTGACTTTAGTTTACACAGAAAATTTGGAGACACGCAGCTAAATTAAAAATAAATAAAGATGTTAAAGCGAAGATAGTTGCAAGGATGTGGTTTATAAATTAGGCTTTTAGGATTAGGCCTACATATATATAAAAAAAGTGTATATGGGTCTGTATAGGCCTATATCCAAAGAAAATTAATAATAAAGACATCAGTGATAAGATCAAAACTGCATATAACGTACTTCATTTCATGGTTACTTACTTATTGAGGAAGTCGATAACTTTTCTTGCCGCTTCATTTTAACACTTGCTCGAAATGTAAGGTTAATTAATAGACATCTAGAGTTTACTAAACAACATCACGTAAATTCCTACAAAACAAACACGTACAGAAATCACTGGAAAACGAAGTGTCAGCTTTGTGAACATATGTTGATTATGTATCTAGTCAGAAAGAATGAGCAGAAACCTTTTTATTTTGGGTATGTCATTTCTGTCTCCATGGCGAAAAATGGGGGGTGACTAGTAAGGGGTTAATAATCGAATGCCAAAGTCATGACGAATATATAATAAAATCCATTATTATGCAAGACAAAATGTTTCCATCGAGCGAAGCGACGCTGCTTACTCACATATCATAAAATAATACAATTTACAGCACAGTAAAGACTTTATAAATGAAATATTAAATGTCTACAAACCTTTATTTCGCTGAAGAAGTGCAGCAGATCGACGGCGCTGAGAGCAGCTCTCTCCTGTGGAGGACTCAAAAAGCCCGAGCTCTGATTGTAACTCCGGGTTGTTTCATCAGGTACAAGCTCAACCCAGCGTTAAAAATGACCCAACAACATAGTTACTGAAAAACTACCCAGCACCCGGGTAAAAATATTAAAAACAACCCAATAAAATGACCCAACAGCTAGTTTTCTGTGTCTAAACCACTGCAGCTTTAGCGAGATCCAAGCAAAACAAAACCGAAAGCATCGTTCCCACACAGGTGAGCTTCCTGAGTCTGGAATGATGGAGCCGCCCACTATGATGAGGATGACTGCTCTTTATTACCCTCTGCTGGTTCTTCTGTTAAAGCAGATTGAGCTGTCAGAAGATGTCGCTCTATTAGCTTGCAGACACCTGACTAAACATTTTAGAGTCCAGTTACAGTCAATTAAATGAGGACATAAGAAATAAAAAGAGAAAACTTTCCACCAAACATTGTGCTGTTCCTGACTGTTTGGCTCCACATACAGCTGTGTCTGATGTTTCGAGTGACTGGCATTTATTTTCAACAAGATCTCTGATGATTTCAATCTGATCTCAACAGTTTGAGCAGCAGATTTCAGTCTGATTCTCTGAACCGGATGCAGCTTCACAAAGAGACTGTTTGATCTGTAAGTAAACGGATTAAACTACCTTTTAATATGTCATCATATTATTATCAATAAAGCATTATTTTCAAAAACACTTTAAAATAACTGGGAAAATACTTAATTCATACACAGTACAAACCAACTAAATATATCTTTATTTCTTTATTTTACAGTACATGCTCTGTCAAATCAGATTTACAAGAATAATGCAAATCCATTATCCAGCAGACAAAGGCATCATACACATATTATTTAAACATATGTTTTTAAATTGAAAATTGTACAAAATATACATATGTACAAGAACACTGTTGTTTGGCCCAGATATGCATTTTTATATTATTATTACTTTCCTATCTTTATTTTATTTTTCCCCTAGTTGATGAATTAGGATTGACAACCAGTCCAGATATTTAAGGCTGCTTTACATATTAAATGTAGATACAGTTAACAAACTGATTCCTGGTGTAAGGGTCTAGCCCACTTACATGTGCATATGCACTTAACATTAAAAATATATTGCAGAAATGTGTTGACAGAATCTTCTGCAGATCTGTCTATGGAAAAAGTGACAACTTTTGTACAGATTTTTTTCCCTGAGTTGAAGTTATTTGCCTTCAGTCGGTGCTAAGGTGCTAGTCTTTGTTCAGTCAGAGCTGACAGATTTCACAGAAACTCATGTAGTGTATGATGAGCACAGACTGAATTTGTGGTTCGGAGTGATTAACCATTGCATCTGCATCCCTATAGGTACAGAAGCCACTCTGAAGAGAGATACTCCTTCTAGTCTCTCTGTATAATCAAAGCCTGGTTTTGGAGATGGCCAGCAAAGAGACATCTTTAGGTAAACAGCTAAGAGACGATTGTCAAGTTCCTATTGTATATAAAGACGACACCATGCTGAATACGCCATTCAGTTTCCCTCAGATGAGCTTTTCTATTTTATTCATTAAAAGGTTTCAATAAAGTTGTTGTACTTTATTGCTGGTCATTGAGTTCTACCAATAAGATCTGAATACTAATCCTGTAACATTTCATTTCTGTTAGCTTGACATCCCTGCAGTCAGGGAGTGGTGGTGTCTGTCTTATTAAGCAGTTTGAGACAGGGTTTGTTTCATTCTTGAAGTCACTTCCTTGCCAGTGGAAATAAGTGCAGCACAGCACAGATGAAAAATGCAATAAATCATCAGCATAGTCATAAGTCATCAATCAATCATGCCTTGTCATTGTTTTCATACTCACCTCAGTAAAACTCCCACATGGCAATGCTCACATTTCTACTCTTGATAACCTACATTTAAACAACTGAAAAGAAATTAAAACATTTTAATTATGAATATGCCTGTTTATTGTTACTAACTACAGTAGAGTTGTTATATTGGGGGTCAGCAAATTGAAATGCTTTTCTTTCTTTTGAAATGTAAGGCAGTGGCTAAAGAATTTAAAGTGGCTTTACACTATTCCCAAGCATTCCTCCGAGTCAGCGCGTGTGCCGGTAAACACTGAAGATCAGGAGCAGACTGATGCGGTCCACTCTCACCTGACTTCAGTTCTGGACACACACCCACAGTGACCAGAACAAACTCATCCTGGATCTACTTTTTCCAGAGCTAGGTCTCATGTGTTAGCTATACTCTGCATGATGTCAGATTCACATTTGTCAGATAGTTTATCCATAATGTGAGACCATTGCTGTAAAAATAATGTTTTTTTGTTTCTTATTATAGAAGAGACACTTTTCATTTAGTTGTAAAAACTGAAACATGTTGAATGATCCTTGGTTGGGGTGTGTGATCAATCTCAATTCTTTCTCTGGCAGTCCATTATCTGTGCCCTGGCTTTTGTGGAAAATCTGTCCATCCTGGAGGCCGAGGAGACATTTCTGTGAGGACCTGTCATTTACATAAGATACTGGAAGGATCCTATAAAGGAAAACATGGTCAAACATGAAATCCTGTCTTTATTCACAAAAAAAAAAAAAAAAAAACTTTAGTTTTTTTTTCTATCAGTGTGCAGGAGCATTTTGACAGAGGACTGAACGACAATTAAAAGAGAGTCATCATATTTAATGTTTTTAATAAATAATGTTTTATTAACAAAGTTCGGGAGGAGCTCGTCAGATACTTATAATTAACACAAGTGGAGCGCACTCAAGTTAATCAACACCAATAGGTATAATTACAGCTGACTTACCTCCATCCATTGACGGTTTATCAGCATTCAGTTTGCAACTTCTGCCATTATATCTCAGACTCAACTTCTCCCATCCAAACGACGAGACCTATACTGGGGATTTTTCGGACCTTTTGGCCAATCTGCCGGCCCCAGGATCGCTCCTTCTCCACCAGACACTGCCGCTGACTTCCAGGTATTTACTATAAGCCTGAGGCAAACGCTGATTAATTCTGACGCTCCGTCCTCGTGAAGGTTAAACAAAGCAGATCTGTCCGATCTAAGTTATTCGTCTCCCAGCAATCAGCCAAACCTCACTCCTAAATCCACTCCAGCAGGGAGGTCAATATTTCAAGCAAAGCTTGCAAGGCCCTGAACTCGCCTCGCTCGACACCACTATCGCCCCGCACAAGACCCGGCTCTCCCTAAACACTGGGTCACAGCGGCAGGCCTTCAACAAGCCTGGGCCGCGTCCCAGATCTCACTGCAGCAAAGCCTCGTTTCCCGCTTCAGCTCAATCTTTCACCGCGTCTCTTCCGGCAGAAGCGTTGTATGCAGCAGGGTCTCCAGCTGTTGTAGCAGACGCTAGCACAAGGGCATGTTGCTAATTAATATTTAGGTAACGTCGCTAAAAGGCAGGTCGTTTGTTGCTAAAAGTTGTTAAACGATGTTGTGACCTTAAAGGATGTTGGTGTCATTTTGTAACCATGAAGCAAATAGAATACACTACGAAATTTCTCAGGTTGTCTGAATTTTCGCTAGCATTTTTACCTGTATTTGAAATTACATATTACACTCCGATAAACGCACCTCTCTTCAAGTCTCTAGCCGATGTGCTGCTTGGCTAGCTTTTCAATACTTTCTTCTTTGTGTGGTTAAGAGGAATAGATGTCCTATTAGCATTTTATCACTTTTTAAAAAGATGCTTAAACTTGCCAAATATATATTTTTTTTTAAACCGGTAAATTTGTTGCTATATGCTTTGGAAAACAAGTTGTTAGTTTAGTCTGAGAAATTGCTAAATCTAACCACAAATTGCTAACACTGCAGGCTACTCAGGTATTTCAGCATTTCCTGTCAAATTTCACAAACCAGTCCTATTTCCTGCGGCCTGCAGCTGAAGCAAGCACAAGGCTGACTCCGCTTGCAACACAAGCCCTTACATCCGTCTTTCCCACTGCTACTTTGAAACCTTTTCCTTTTCAGTGACCTCCAATTATAATTTATATTTATGGTAGGTAAAATGGGCCTAATCAAACAATAGCCTTTAAAATAACCTAAAATACATGTATAATAGCAATGAGGCCATAATTTGTTTAAATAAAGTATAAACAGCAAGTAACAATATGGTTAAAAAAAACTTAACATAATGTATTATAAAAAATATAATGTACATACACATCAAAACCCTACAAAGGGCACCAATGTCCCGACAATCATTTCTACATGTCACCGTGTAGTCATCTGCAGGTAATAAATCAAGTATATGAACAATGCAGTGCTTTGACATATCATTTATTACAGTATAGAAACCATTCTGCAGGTAGTTCACAAAAAGTGTTTGTAGTACATAACAAATCATTATTTTTTTTATTGTCCAACGGTGTTATTTTATTTCTAAGCCAATTATAAGCTATAAAAGTGATGTTACATACAGCCAAGTATGGTGACCCATACTCAGAATTGGTGCTCTGCATTGAACCCATCCAGTGCACACACACACACACACACACACACACACACACACCGTGAACACACACACACACACACGCACCGTGAACACACACCCCAAATAATAAACTTGCCTGTACAGTCAAACTTTTTTGAACCGTAATTTTGTTACTGTTTTTTAAAGAAGTCTCTTGTTCACCAAGCCTGCATTTATTTGATCCAAAGTTTGTACTATTTAAAATAACTGTTTATTTATTTTGATTTCAAAGATACAATTTAGCATCATTATTCCAGTCACAGGATCCTTCAGAAATCATGTTGATATTCTGATTTGCTGCTCCAAACATTTCTTATTATGATGATGTTGACAACATCACAGTAAAATTTGTTCAGGTTTCTTCGATGAACAGAAAGTTCAGAAGAACAGCATTTATCTGAAATAGAAATCTTTTGTAACATTATAAATCTCTTTATCATCACCTTTGATCAATAGAAATCATCCTTGCTATACAAAAGTATTAATTTCCATAATTTAATTTAAATAAATAAATAGGTAATGACTATAAGGTTTTGAAAGGTAAAGTGTAAAATGTTTCAAAATCTTTTTATTTCAGATAAATGCTGATCTTTGGATCCTTCTATTCATTCATCCTTAAAAAAACCTTTGACTGGTAGGTTATGTGTGTGTGTGTGTGTGTGTGTGTGTGTGTGTGTGTGTGTGTGTGTGTGTGTGTGTGTGTGTGTGTGTGGTGAAGTACTTTTGTCGAAAAGAATTACATTCATCATATAGGAATATGGAAAGGATGTTCTGGACATATTAAGAGTGTTTCTGATGGAAGAATGATTTTTTTTTTTACCAGATGCACACTGTACTCCAGGAGACTGAACACAACCACCTCGTGCCCACAAACCCCATCACCATCTTAACATTGAATTCCAGAATATATATGCATATAATTGTGCATACGTATAAAATAACAGAAAGAGAAAGTGAAACAAAAAGGAAGCGGAGAGAGAGAGAGAGAGAGAGAGAGAGAGAGAGAGAGATGGTTACCTAGCTTATCTAGCAGAGGATGGTATTATCCAACAAATACGTTGACAGAATCTTATGAAAATTACAAGTAGCATCTTTCGTGCAGACATCAGAACATCCCAGCAACCCTAAGCCCAACCTGAATGACCATAATCAATATATAAGCAAAAAAAATTGAAGTCACATATCCAAAAAGAAATTTCTCTACCCAACTCCATTGTTCTTGAGCAGAATGAGGGGGAGCTGGAAAGAGAGAACAAATGTTATACTTTTAAACCCACTGCTCATTTTTTTTAACAGCCTCTAACTTTTATTGTTTTTCTGTCTTAAATGTGTTTCCTTCTGCTGAGCCAGATTCTGTACAAGATAAGAAAAAAAAACATCCATACAGATTTACTATAAAAGAGAAAAGCCCAAGCTCATGATGTATTAAAAATGATATTTCTAAACAGTTTCTCTCACCTGTGACTGTGACTGTGATCAAGATTTCTCCATCAGAGTCCAGAACTCTGTATGTTCCTGCGTCTCTGGATGTAAACTCTTTAATAGTGAGGTTCCCATCACTATCACTCAGTCCATCATTACAGACCCCGTGCTCTCTGCTCCACACCTCCGTCCACGCTCCGCTGGAGTTTGTCTCCACTTTATTAGCACTGGCCAACAGAACATACAACTTTAACTGCTCTCCTATTTTTACTGACATTTTATCTAAGGAGAAACAGGAAGACATTAATCAAAAACGTGTCAAACAATCAAGACCATAAGCACATATTCAGTCCAAAGGGGATCAAGTTTAATCATTTTTAAAGTCAACCACTGAAAGGCCTTTATTGAACGAGAGGTGTGACATTTACTATATTTGCTGGTTACAGCCCTGCATGCAATTACATTGCTAACATTATTAGGAAATCCAGAAAGCTCAATGTTGATGGTTTGATCAGTTTCAACTTTACCGTGAATATGAAGTTGATACTTTATTTTTCGTTCCAGCTCTGTCTGATCATTATTGCAATAGATGAACAAAATGTATATTCCAGCATCACTCAGTCTCAGATCCATGATAACAATATCACATGCTCCTTCTTTAAATACCCGGCTGTTTCTACTCTCACATCCTTTACTCCCACAAACAAGTATCTTTTTTGACTCCTTTCTTAAAACAATATCAGAAATCTGTCTGGCCTCAAATTCACATGCTAGGGTGACGTTGCCTCTCTTTTCCCCCGTCACAGATACAGTTCCTGCAAATACAGACAGTGGAAAATTCATTCAATACAAAGTGTCAATACTGAAAAAATCATCTGCTGTTTTCATTTATTGTCTATAATCAGGTCATCATTTCATTTTAGTTATTCTAGTCATCTGAGTTTCTTTTGCTCGAGATGTTTAACAATCACCAAACATCCAAGTGGATTCAACAGTTTAAAACTGATGATGAAGATGATCTAATATTTTGCATCTGAACTGATTTCAAGCTTTAGTTTTATTAATACTCATTTTAAGATGTATTATAGGCTAATTAATGAACTAGAATGCTTTGCACAAGTTTAATTTTAATTCTATTAATATATCTACGTATATAGCACCATTCAAAACAATGTTACAAAGTGCTTTACAATAAAAAGGTTTAATTGAAATCATTACAACAAATACCATCATAAGTAAGAAAAAGCTGTGTGATAAAAAGGTTGTTGATTTCAAGTGAGACTTCAATCTCAAAGTCATTGGTGCAAAAGAGAAACCATTGACTAGAAGAACTCTACTTAACACTGAAAATCAAGAATGGTTACAATTTACAAACGAAATGATACTGACCACAGTTACTGACCAAGTAAAACAGCAGCAGTAAAGAAAACCTGATAAGACAGAAGAGCTGCTTTCAGTGACAGACCCACGCTACACATCACAAACACATTTATACAGGGATAAACATTATACTATCACTTTAATTTGGTCTCAATATTTAATGTGGATCTTATGGTGCGTTCAAGTCATGTCTTAACATCGTATTTACGAGTTGAACGCACATGAACGCCATCACAAAGTCGTAATTACGAGTGGGAAACTGAATTTTCTTTAGGGGATTGCAATTAATAAGTTTTTATGCGATACAGATTAAAGTGGATTCAATTTTTTTATTATTAAAATCGCAAAACACACCTGATGCAAATTCTTTGCTCTTCATTTTGTATAAGCAGAGTTAACAAACCCTGATGTATTTTCTTGTAATTTATAAAAAGAAGGTACACCGCCATCGTGTGCCGACTAAACTGACTTGAACACACCCGACATCGTAACTCCGACTGTCAACTCATAAATACGAACTTCCCAGGACGCAACATTACAGGAAACACAAACAATAAATAAATAAATCTCACTCCAAGCTAAACTTAAAAGTTGGCAATCCTGCAATAATCTACCCATTCACAATTGTCAACTTATTTCCACATCATTAGCGGATTTATTTCCAACAGACATAACTATAACTATTAGGCTAACTAATAACAGAACCACACAGGCTGGATTTATACTTTAAAAACATTATTATAAAAAACTTACATGGTAAAAGATGGGCACGAGTCTTATTTTTAGGCGTCAAAACTTTGTAAACATGTTTGAGAGAAAAACAAAACCGAAACATCCAGTAGGTGAGTGAGCTCGAGCTCCTAAAAGAGAGATATTAGGCGCCTCCTACTGAGGAAGAGCGAACAAATCAGGATCCAGGACGTCCCTTAAATAAAGAGGAGGCTGAGACAGTTTCACAGACCTGTTGTACCGCTGTAAAGATAGTTTGCGGTTTGATATTCCGATTTCTTTTGGCTATAAATACACAGTGCGCTGTCATAGACATGCAAATAACACCGAATATAATTTTTTTCGTTGCGACTCTTGATTTTATAATGCCTATAGCTCCAAAAGTTGGACAATTAGATGAGTGAAACCAGTATCATCCTCATCAGCTTGATCTGTGAATGTTTTCACAGCAGAGCTCTTGTCCGTAAACCCCTTGGTAAGACCACCAGTAAGGAATGTGAAAGAAAGGTGTTCTTCAGGTTTAACCTCTATTACCAATAAACACACAGACTGCTGGAATAAAAGAACATTGTTTTAGGTCGAGCTCGATTTGTAAAACTTTCACAATAGCATTTTATCGCGTGGCTTTCTTTTCTCTCTGCTCTGACCCCCTTTTTTTTGTCTAATATTGGCATATGGTTGCTGTTCCAATGAATAACGGTTTCCAATTTATTAGGTAAATTAACTTATGTTTGTATATATATATACAGGGCCGGATTGGGACTCATTTTCAGCCCTGGAGTTTCATGCCATAGACCGGCCCTCTTTAGTTCACAACAGACTGTATTAAAATAATTTATTTAAAACCTCAGAATATAATACCCTACAGCCATGCGCGTAATTTGCACGGGGGTTACGGGGGTCATGACCCCCCCAAAAATCAGATCCAGCTAATATAACCCCCCCCAATATCATCACATCATTCAGATTAAAATAGATATGAAATTTTCAGAATGAATACTTTTGTTCATTTTCTTTATTAATTTCATTTGCCAGCAAGAAAGATAGTATCATATTTTAAATAATCTGTAATGTACCCCCCGCCCACCGCACCGATTTGGTATTACCAAAGTCTCTGGTATTACCCAACCCGCTTTCTGTACCAAGTTTGTTCACTATTTTGCGCAGTCGATGGGATGAATGGTTGGAGAAAGCTGACGGAAAGATGAAAAGGACACTGAAAGGCAGCCAGACAACGATTTTTTATTGTTTGTCGACACCAGCCAAAAAAAAAGAAAAAAGAAAAAAAAAAGAAAAACGAAAAATCCTGACCAAACGGAGGTACCCTTAAGTTAGCTGTTAAGTTAGCTCAGCGTTTCTCAAAGTGTGGGGAATAGAAACATGACAAACAGGTTTTGTGCCCATCTTTTAAATTCCGTTATTTATTGACCATACACTCAAAACAAAGACACATTTAAATGTAAGCCTTGACGTTACTTAACCTCTTCACACGTAAGTTTAAAAGTATTTCAAGGCTACCGTTATTGATCGTAGTATCGCTTTATGGTTCCCATGGAGACGCGCCATTCATTGCTTGTCACACCGTAGCCACAATAGTGCTGAATGACTGATGATCTGCTTTTATTTCCTTTTTTATTCAAAATTTCACAAATGTGTTAGCTATAGCAGGATATATCTGATATTCCGATTGTCAAATATGTGCAAGTGGATGTGTTTTGTTGTTCAAACACCTTTATAACGATCGCATTACTTGAGCTGTATGCGCAACGTATTTAAGGTATCCATCTTATTAAAATACCTAAAAAAATACGTACATTATTAGGAATTTACCACCTCTGGTTCAATTTGAGATTATTTTTATTTTTGTTTGTTTGTTTGTTTTTTTGTTGTTCTTTTTGCATGGATTTTGCAAAGTGTCAAAATGAATCAAAGCACAACTAGGTTAATGTTAGTCCACACTTGTATTGATGTTATCAGAGGCTAAATGCAAACACAATTATTATTATTTTTTAATCTAATTTTGAGTCTTATTTCATGCAAAGTGATAATATAATTGCACTTTCATTTTCTTTATTTGAAATTTTTAAATGCTGTTATTTGATGTTAAGTTTTTAAAATGTGATGTTAATAAAATACATTTTAACAGTTAAACTTAAAGCCTAGTTTATTAACATTTTGTTGGGGTGATTGGGGACAGGTGGGGCTCGAAACCCTTTCCTACCTCTGAAGTGGGGAATGGCAGAAAAGTTTGAGAAACACTGAGTTAGCTGATGATTTGTTTTGTTGACTGGAGTTGGCTGGCTAGATGTTGGTTTGCCAGTGTCCTATGAGGTAAAGCCAGAGGGTGCCAGGGACTGTGTAGAACCAATGTCACTGAATTGTAACTGCTGTTTGCTCCAATACAGTCACCCGTTTTGGGGGGGATTGCATAATTAAATTATGCAAATTAGCATGTTACCTTTTACACAAGAAAATAATACAATAAATTAATAAATAAATAAATATGCCGCGAGTTTAACCCCCCCAATGGTAGACCCAAAGTTACGCCCTTGCCTACAGCCTTGTAATTCATTGTATTTTTACAAACATCATCATTTCCAATTCAGTGCAAAAACAAGTTTTGCTTCACAGCGAAGATTTATTAGAACAGTAAATAACAGGATAGTGTAAGAATCTCTTTTCTTTAAGATTTAGTATTCATAAATATCCAAACATTGAAATAAAGAAAACAATCTAATAAAAACATATATATATAAAACAAAATAAAAAATAAAGATTAAAATAAAATGTATTGCACTTTCTAACGACAGTATCATCTCCGTTTCATTAATGTATTGCTGAATCATCAGGTATCATTAATTATCTCAGGGCATTTTTCATTGAGTAGGCTCTCCATTACTATTAGTTCTTCTGAATGACAATCCTACCTGCCCTACCTAGCAGAAAACGGGACTAGAGGTGGCTGCTGCTGAAGAGCTACAAGAAAAAGTTTGATACATGAGCGGTGGTTTGCAAACAACGTTGTTTTGCAAAGTCGCTAGCATCTTGAACTGCTCCTTAACGTTAGCTTACTTACCTCGTCGTCTCCGTTGTTTTTTTTTTTTTAGGAAGAATGTGCTCAGCTTTGTCCTCGTCAGTTTCCAAAGCTTCCGTTTTATTTATTCTGGACTTTTCAGCGCCGCATTTGCGCTTTCTGTTATACATTTTTATCTCACTTTTTTTTTTTTTGAGCAACTTGCAAGGTGACATGTTGGGGGCGGTGCCAGGGAATCAACAGATAATCACGTCATCATTATCTTGCAGGCTGCACTATGCGAGAAAATATTAAATAAAAATAGTGGGACGGTGGTAAAATAATAAATAAAAACAGTGGGGCTGCAGTAAAATTATATATATATATATATATATATATATATATATATATATATATATATATATATATATATATATATATATATATGATGACGATGTATATATAGCACTGCCTCTTACGTCCGACGTTACAAAAGCGCTGTCCCAAGTCAGGGTGCTGAATTACTTGGCATCGATTGCTCATGAATCTATTTTCCACTTCACGTGAAGGTGCATTACAGCGTTAAGAAATACAACACGTTCTATGCAAATGAAAAATCCCTCAAATTATTACAGTAACATTTATTTTAACATAGTTTAAGTTATCAGTAGAATATAGACTATAAATTAAATTATCAAATGGTCAGTAATATGTTCACATGATATGTTGTGACGGTTAGACGAACCGGGGATCCCTCGCTAATCATCCACCCTCCTTATCCCGTTGTGCCGCTTTTTGACATGGGTTTAACGACTTATGAAAATTATATAATACACTTTTATATTAATGGTAAGGTACTTTACAATCAGAATTGATTGGCAAGCAGCTGCAGTTACTTCTGTTTAATGCGGTATTGATTGCAATTGGTTTATGTTTTTAATAAAAAAACAACCTATCTACAATGAACAGAGAGAGAGAGAATTAGATACAAAATATGCTGGGGAAGCAACGTAAACAAGGGCACCAAGCTTCTCATCAGGGAACTTGAAGTTTTGCTGGACCTTGCCACCAAGTCGAAGATCACACTCCTATGGTCCACTATAACCTGCACGTTTATGGCTGTGTATCCCTTTCGCGATAAGTAGCCTACGCCTGATCATTCACTGATGGATTGGCGATAG
The DNA here is from genome assembly GCF_963082965.1 of Carassius carassius. NCBI lineage: Eukaryota > Metazoa > Chordata > Actinopteri > Cypriniformes > Cyprinidae > Carassius > Carassius carassius. The sequence continues at coordinate 1,890,484 of NC_081762.1, read as the reverse complement.
GGATGAGTGCCATCCACCAGGATGCAATCCCCGGCATGGCGCAGAAGGGCGTTGGTGACAGTGTGGACGCACCTCCACACCGTGGTCTTGATTAGGCCGTAGCCCTCTCCCACGACCTCGATGAATCTCTCTGTAGCAAAATAAATAAATAAATAAATAGTAATAGTAATAATAATAATAAACGTAGCGCTGGGCTTCAGGGCTTAAAGCAGAATTCCGCCGCATTAGTCTGGCAAGCGCAGGTCTGAGAAGGTCCAGCATCTCCATAATGAGTTGTCTTGGGAGGGGATTTTTTTTAATATAGCCACGTCAAGCAAAATGTCAAAAGGGCTTAAGTTTTGCCGAATAAAAAAATTGACATGGACTTAACGGCTCTGCGTCCGGCTCCGTCTTTGATTCAATACAAGGACACGTTGGATCGCTGCCATAGTTGGTCACTTACTGGACACCACCATGATTACCCATTTAAAGATCTTAGCCATTTAGAGCCAAATTGTTTGCCAGATTTTAATTGTCAAAAGTGATTGCCAATTTATTCGCTTTAATGACATTACGAAATAGCCCAGGCTAATTTCCACCATATTAGTTCTGATACCAAATAAAGTCAACTTCATAAATAGGCCTGTATCCATTGTGAACATATTTTATTATTAGTCTTAAAATGTCAAAAATAAAATCATTGTTGAGCCACAACATTGTCAACATTACATAGTTTGACTTGTACTGCACTGCGCTGATTTCTAAAGACTGCTGCACAATGGCGGCGACTTGCGTCTTGAGCTCAAACAACACGTCTTGAGCGTATATATATATATACAAAAATACATATGAACAAACAACATCAACAAAGTCGATTCTTAATTGATGCTGTGCAACTTTTTGTTGTTGTTGTTGTTGTTGTTGTTGTTTTTTACAATAAAGAATAATGCAAATAAGGAAAAGGGAAACCGTAGTAGATGATGATGATGAATCCACTTCAGGAAAAGTGTGGACTCTTTCTCATGCAATATTAAATATAAATGTAAAATTACAGATACAATACAGATTATGTTATACAGATTAATTCAAAACAATTTTACAGTGATAAGCATAAAATAAAATAAAACATTGAAAACAAAACAAACTTCCATTTTTCAGACATATGTTGACAGAATCCTTTGCAGATCTGTTGATCTGGGCTGTGTTTCTTGTAACTGATTAACACCGTAGTATGATGTATTGTTGTGGAAACGATCTAGTCACGACTTCTTCTGAACACGGTCGAATCCTCGTCGTTTGAACCACATTAGATCAACAATATAGAGCCATTGTTAATGATGTCACACACCGATCAGACATCAGATGCTGCTGTACTGAACATGACACCTGATGACTGACTTCATATCTTCATATCTCTGTCATTTAGCTTTATTTGATGTTTGATTCATCGCGGGTTCCCTCTTATATTATACTCCATTATCTTGGCGAACAAAGCTTTTATGGGTTTGGAATGACATGGGGGTAAGTGATTAATACATAATGCATTATAACATTATAATTATAATAATTATAACATAATGTGTGTTGCAATATATTATATCTTGTCTGAAATAATTATAACTGAATTTAAAATACATAGCGAAATAGTCGGTGATTCCTGGTCATAATTATAATCAGAGCCAGACCAATCACAACCAGAGAAAAACCCATTCCAACGAGCATAATCCAATCAAGAACAGCTGGAAGAGGAAAATTGGGAAGAGAACACATTTGTTAATGTTCTTTAAACTCACAACTCAAATAATCTGTAAAACTCTCAATGTGTGGGATTAATTTCCAGCAAAAGTTTTAGTCACAAATCAAAAATCAAATAATTGAATTCAATATTTTAAAACTCATCTGTCATCTAAATATACTGCACAAAACAGAAATACAAGTGCAAAACTGAATAGCAAAAATAAATGAATGAATTGTGAATCACCATTTGACAATGCATTGTAACGGGCAATATAAGGTTTGGGTGCCTTGGAATAAAAAAGGTTGAGAATCACTGCCCTAGTCTGAACAGACACACACTCACACACACACACACACACACACACACACACACACACACGAATGCTGAAATATTAGAATAGTTCTGTTGTTTCAGGTTTCTTGATTCTATGTTTATGTTTACCATTATATGTCATATACATTATTTTTTTTGCATTCTGCTCTTTTCATGTAGATTTTTTTTTTGGTTAATATAATATATTTATTTCAATCACTATTGGTTTTGTGATGTTATTTGCCATAAATGCGATGCATTGACTGCTGTAATATACTGTGAGATATTAGTGTCTGGTGTATTTGTGGTGAGGCCTATTTGGGTGAAAATCCAGGGCCATTTTTACTCCCAGTCCGTCCCTGTTCAGAAGCTACATGTTTCAAAGAAGACAACAGTTAAATTAATGTTTGAATCTTCTGTAATAGTGAAGTGACATGACATTCAGCCAAGTATGGTGACCCATACTCAGAATTCGTGCTCTGCATTTAACCCATCCGAAGTGCACACCGTGAACACACACACACACCCGGAGCAGTGTTCAATACGCATTTTGTATGATCCCTTTTATTTTGGTAAAATAATTAACATTTTGTAGATTCTGCAGGGTGTATGTAAACTTTTGAATGCAACTGTATGAAGATTTATTTATAAATCTTTATTTTTCTTCTCACTGATGTTGAAAAATGATATTGAAAACACTTAGCTAAGTTAGCTTTTTACCTCAGAATAAAACCAATAGATATCACTGTTATTTTGTAATGCTGTTAACACTTTCTCTGACGAGTGGCAGTAATGAGTTTTCTGGTTTGTTATGTGATGTTTGACATATACCCTTTACTGGAACAAAGTAGGTCACGAAAGATTTTATAGTTAAAAAAAAAGAACTATACATTTTTAATAAAATGTAATGTATCAAAATAGAAATCTATATTATGCTATTTTTATGTATTTTCACACTTTAAAGTTGATAGATGTTATTTTGTGGCAAAAAAATCATCTTCCTTTTACACTACACACAATTAACACAGTGATATTAAAATACTATTTGCTGCGTTAAATATACTGTACATCATTCTATTACTCTGACTGCAATTACGGTATGACTCTTTAAACATAAGCAGGTGTAGCAGAAGCTAAGGTGAGAACTGATTCCTCTCTTTGGAGTGAGCTTTTTGGCTGTACTGTAGGTTTTGTATTAACTATGTCCTACATTGAGTCAGAGGTCACTCACTCTTAAAAGGTGCATATGGCAGGTGCTGGAAGCCAGTGGTAATAGTTTATAAAGCTTTAACCATTTACCATTTATATTTTTCTTACAAAAAAAAAAAACAGAGGCAGACAAGTTTGCAATGACCACAAATGGAGGGGAATAGTGCAGTACAGTTCAGTACAGTTCCATCATTTAAAATGTACTCAAGTAAAAATACACAATTTTTAAACTACTTAAAGTATTTTAACATTTTCGAAAAAAGCCTACTTAAAGCTGCAGTCGGTAAGTTTTGCCCCAATGTTAACAACATCAGCATTGCATGACTACATGTGTGTAGTGTGTACTAGCATGTAGATTTCAGTGTCTGTACAGTCTAATCTCTAATTGTCATACCATTCGAATTTTATATGAAGAAATTGTTCTTTTTGAGGGTGTATTGTGGTAAAAGACCGGGACACCCAACGAGGCCAGGTTGCACAACTGATGATGTGTCGTAGTGAAGGCACCAGGCGATCATCCCCCCAATCCAACCCCACCCAAGAGGACATCACCAACAACAGCGGTTGCTGATTATCCTAGGAAGCATACTTAAAACTAGAATCAAAATTTTGTTCCTTAGAACTGGTTCTCTTTAAAATACAAATCTTATATAATCCTATCTGTAATCAGATGCACATTTAAATCTGGAACTTTACCCAATGTCAGCCAAGTCCAATTCTTTATTTTTACAGACGTGACTTAATGACGCGGAAGCATGCTCGAATTTCCTGTGGACCCCTACCTGTACCACTCGAATTAGAAAACATTATTACAAGCTTACTGTTGTGAATCGCTCGCTAAAATAAGACAGTTTTGAACACTGACTGGTTATGTGTTTTAGATGTAAATCTATTTTAAATCATTTTACACACACAAAAGTTTTGATTCACACCTATTATTTTTTGATCTGTGACCACAAAACATTTGTCAGAAAATGAATCCCTGATTACCGTCTCCTGTTTTACTTACAAACTTGTTTAGTGTCATCAGTTTTGTCATAGTGGTTTTCCTTTGAGTCTGTACCAGATCCTGTGAGAATATCAAAGAATAGTTATACATTATCAGTTTTCTGTTCAAATCATGAATAAACCTCAGCTGTCCACTTTAAGAATAATATTTCTTAACATCTACTGAGTTTCTGTCACCTGTGACTGTCACTGTGATCAAGATTTCATCATCAAAGTCCAGAACTCTGTATGTTCCTGCATCAGTGACTGTTAATGCATTAATGTTCAGGTTTCCATCTCTGACAGTCAGTCGATCGCTCATGACCCCAGCTCTTCTCTTCCAGACCACCGTCCACTCTGTGCTGATTTTGTTCTGATGCACAACTTTTTCAGTATTGGTCAACAGAACATCCAACTTCAGCTCCTCACCCATTTTCACAGAAATCTCATCTGAGGACAAACAGACAGTTCATCATTAACCATTATTATTATTATGGTGGAATCAATCAAGACTATAATATTAGGGGACACAATGTAATCATTTAAATTAGATGCATCACTTTAAATGTCTTAGATGGTTATGGCCCTGCATGCAACACCAACATCATTACACTGTTTTTTAGGAAAACCAGAAGACACATGCTTTGATGAGTTTTGACTTTACCCTGAATATGAAGATAGTACTCCAGGGTTAATCGCTCCAGCATTGACTGTGCATTATTGTAATCGACTCTCAAAACATATTTCCCTGCGTCACTGAAACTCAGATCCTTGATGACGACCTTGTAATCAAGGTCATCATAAAATATTCTTAAGTTAGCTGGTTTAAAAATGTATATAAATAAAAGTAATAGGGAGCCACTAATATTAACTGTGCCACATTTCAAAAGCTTCAAATGTTGAAGACAAAAATACTAAACTGTATCAGATGTGTCAGTGCAGCTGTAGTGAAATCCTGCAATAATAATTATAACAATATACCATGGTGGTAAATTTTCATAATCAATCTCCCACAGTCACTTGACTAAATGACATGAAAGTGAAACAATCAACTACAACATCTCAACATGCAACTGAAATAATAATAATCATAATAATAATAATAGTAAACAGAACTGATACTTACCACTGTAATATATAAAGCAGAACAGCAGCAGAAGATTTGAAAACCTGACGAGAAAACAGAAGAGATGTTTTATGTGACAGATACATAAATACATCACAGACATATTTATAAAACGCCCCCTGATTGGTCAAATATCTAAACATTCACTTTCGTTCTGAATATTTAACACATGGATCTTGATGTGACATGATAAAAAAAAATAAACATGTACATTTACATTTAATCATTTAACAGACGCTTTTATCCAAAGTGACTTACAAATGAGGACAATAGAAGCAATCAAAATCAACAAAAGAGCAATGATACACAAGTGCTATAACAAGTCTCAGTTAGATTAACACAGTACATGTAGCAAGGGCTTTTTATATAATAAATAAAAGGAAAAAAAACAGATAGAATAGAAAAATAATAGAGCAAGCTAGTGTTAGAGGTCTTTTTTGTTGTTGTTAATTGTATAATAAATGAAAGGAAAACAGATAAAATGATAAATACAAAAATATAAGAACGCTAGAATTAGTTTTTTAAGGAAAAAAGGGACAAGTCTAAAAGGGACAATAAGCATCAAACTATAAACTTAATCTTTGATATAATCAATGAAAATTAATTATTCCTCGAAATTTAAAGATTCAATAACAATCTAACAATTATTACATTTTTATATTATATTGTTGTAACCTAGTTACTAAGCTAAGTCATAATCACATATTTAGCATAAACGTGTTTTATAATTTCAGAGTAGTTCCCCAGAAATAAACAACAATATAGTTTTATAATAGCACAAAAAACAGCGCTGTGTTTATATTTAAAACAGGAACACTTACATGGTTAAAATCATGAACGAGTCAGGTTCAGGTTTGAAAAGCACTGCGTGTTTATCCAGCTTTAAACAATGAACAAACCGAAAGTATTCACCTGGTGAGCTATTTTCATCAACCAAATGATAATTTTCAGTTTGACGTTTGTTTGCTGAACTCGTTTGTTTGTTTCAGCAAACAAACGTGAAAATGTTCAATAGGTTTATAAAAATAGCTCAGCCGTGGAATACTTTCGATTTGATAATTATTTTTCTTCTTGATATATATACAAATGTAATGTCTTGATGTAAACGTAGCGTTGTATAAAAGAATCACTGTAAAGACGTAAATGGGAAATTCATTATGAATTGTAGCATTGTAAAAACATTGTATTGCAACATTTTGTTCAGAAAATTCAGTTTTCATAAAGGCACGTTAAGACCACACCTGCTTGACAAACACCTGCCACATATCTCACAAGGTCTTTCTTTCTTTCTTTCTTTCCTTATTTTAAGACTACATGAATGTAAGTATAAATATTTGGGATTTTATTTAATTATTTATTTATGTTCCTATTACGCCAATTTCTTTCGCACAGTTTTGTTTGTATAAATCGCGTGTTATTCATATTTTATTCAGATGTCATCTGTGCCACTCGTGCTCTCTGAACTGACTCATGTTATGTTCAGCTGTTTTGATCACATCAAACAAGTGTGAACAATTTTGAACCGTAGTATGTAAACAATAACAACATGTGCTTTAGTTGTGTTTAACTTTTTAAATGTTTAAATGAATGAAAATGTGTTTAGAGATTTGCAAATAGAGCCGAACTGTCTGAATGTGTTTAAGGTTTAGCAGTGCTTTATTTGACAATTTGGTTTAAGATTGTGAGAATTTGGTTCAGAGATTGGGGTTTTGTGTAATCTCGCTTATTCCGCTGAATTTCTGATCATTATCGCCCTCTACCGTGACTTTTGTGCCCAGTGCTCCCACAAATATTATAATATTGCATAGATTTTTGTCGCATTAGGGAGCAGATATCAATATGCAGAGTATTTACATTTCTTTTGAACGAGCGCTCGTAGTTCACTTTCACTTTCGATTTAACGAGCACGCGCTCTGTGTAAAGGAAGATCAGATATCTGTCAGTGAGCTCAGTATCTGTTGAGCAGGATCTGTCAGTCATCTCTCCTCTCAACCCGTGATCAGTCCAATCTGACTCCTGCAGCTCGTGATGGATGCAGAGTTGTCAAGTGCACCTTTTTTCTTTCTTTGATGGAATTTGGCTGCTTTTAAACTGGTACCATGGGTTGATTTTCCCCGTTTGAGATGTTCCATAAATTACATTTAACTGAAATGCTTGTATTGAAACATTTTGCATTCTGTGATAAAACTGTGCTAGATGTTTAGTTTTGTGAAGGATGGCCGCTGGTAGGAAGCTTTTTATCTGTGGTTATGATCAATGTGCATAACAGTGACTGTAAATGTAAAATATGTAGCCTAGGTATGGAAATGACATATTTTGAGTTTTGATATTTGGGATATGGTCATTGCGCTATACTTTAGTGTCAGGGAGTTCTAAGAATGCAGTTTTTCACTGTAAATTATACAATTACTTGTTCTTTTTCACTTCCAAAAACGTGTGAATTTAACATGAACTGTCAGGGTTACGGACTGTCTGTGTGTGTTTTCACATGTCCATATTTGGGTTTTCCGGTTCCTGTACCCATTGTGTGTTTGATTGTTCCAAACACCGACATTTGTCTCTTCTTGCTCTTGTACCGACAAATACATACAAAATTATGTCAAAATAATAATAATATAAATAATATATAAAACGGTCTGTCATGTCTTAAGTGAAAGTAAACTGGAGAAAGAAATCGGTTGTGTTTCATTATAATGGATGCACTGTCTCTTAAAGTGACCGCACCTAATTTACTAGCTGCTCACTCACTGCTCTTGACTGAATTATTTGTAGTTTTAACTACAGTCTGTGTGCCTGCCCTGTGTTTCCCCAAAATAAAGACTGTAGCTGTGAATTCTCCTGCGTCTCCGTGTCCTTTGCTTCGCTCCTGCGCAGTAGCACAAGTTCTGACAGTTAGAGCTTTTTACAGTTATTCACCATAAATAACAGGAAACTGTAACCCAATTACAGTAGCATTTTTACAGTCTTTTAACCATAAATACCACTGTTAGGATTTGACCAGGGGGGATAGGAGGCACCCCCGGATGGAACCATTTTGAAATTGGTAGGGGGGTTTCTCCTCTGAGTATAGAAACATATATACAAATCACTGGGCAACAAAATATACATTAATGAAAATAAAATACTAACACACAGTTCAACACACATAGCAAACAACCATTAAGATTTAAACACCAGAAACAATACATTTTTAAACAGGCATGAACTGGTTACCCATATGATGTCACAGAAAAATGGCCGCTCAGCATGTTAAGTGTATAAAACTCCCAGGTTGTATATTGCACAGGTTTGGTTCTGCAAAATGGAAACTGGTGAGTGTTTGAAATCTTTGTGTGTTTATTGCCCAATAAATGATTGTAGATAAATAACTTGTGTCTGTGGTTATTTCAATGTTTTATGGCAGATGGTGCTTGGATCCATATGGTTGGAAAGCAACAACAGTGATCACAATAGCTTAAAAATAAAACATACTCAAACACAGATGCACAATACACTACAACATTACACAGAATTGTGTATATATTAATATGCCGGTTATGAGACTAGTTACAGTGCCTTAACCTAATCTTACACCTTGACAACCACAATGGACCATTTTCACAAGACTGTGATGACGCGCTTAACGGTCATCAGCATCGTAAATCGTCAAAGGTTTTTTTTTTTTTTTGGTTTCTACGTTTATAACACTATTCTTTGTATTATTTCACATTTGCATCAAATTACAAAAAGGAGGGTGTCCCTTTGCAGGCCCGGACTGGACATCAGGGCACCGGAGAATTTCCGGTGGCCTGACGTTTGATTTGGCGCGCCGTTTCTTTATGATTTATATTTTATATTTATGCTTTGTCAATGTACCATAGTGATAATTTCAGATTTTTCAGCAGAGACAGATATTCACTTGGATTTAGGCTACAGGGAGGGAGCAAGAGACAGCAACACAAAAATATTATGAGTCACAGCCTAATAATTCAATAGTGTATTAGGCTTTTTCAACAGATATATGGTACTAATTTTGACATTTCATCTTCAACATTAGCTGTGAAGTGTTGAACCTTTTGAAGGACTTCAGCTTCCCTGGCAACTTCTTCAAGTTCAGCTTTGAGCTTCGAGTTCCAGTTCCCTGTTAATACAATCTGAGCTTTGAACATAGGCCATGATGAACAAGAGAAAGGAAAAAAGAAAAATATGTATGACTGAATTATGAACCACAGTTCAGAAAAATAGGAAAGGAAAATCAGAGAGAGAGAGAGAGATTCATAAAGAGCTGCTGGACACTGAATGTTGTTGTAGGAGATGTGTGTGATATGAAGAAACTGCAAAACAGAAAAAAAAAATTACTATTACATTACACAAAGTTATTAAAGACATGGCGTTGTGGTTAATGTGTTTAACTTCAAAAACACAGTAAAACAGTTATTATGGTAAAAAAAAAAAAGTATTGTTACTGGGCATTTACTAACAGGATCAGGATTGATCTAACGTTACAGCGCTGTGGTAAAATCACATTCGTTCAGGCATTCACAACAGATTTGTAGAGAAAACCTAAAACTGCACACTTACTTTCACTTTAACTGCATACAATCAGAACAGTATTTTAAAAACCAAACCATAAAATAAAAGTTTGCACACCTGGACAACGACGCTCGGTGAAATTTTGGGTTTTTGACTGGTAACAATGGTAACGACAGTCAAAGGTCAGATGATGACGACACACCCGAAAGTTGCTAGAGTGCGTTTGAGTTTTAAACGTAATAATAGGTCGTTATAAGCTGCTTACAAACAACGACCTATGTGGTCGATTTTAGGAGGAGGACAGTGTCAGTCCTCTCAAGAGAACATGCTATATCATATGGTCTCCTCTTCAATACAATAGCTCTATTTTATTTATTCATGCAAAATGTTTTGGATTGTCTTTTCAAATTATACAAAAAGGACTTGTATCTCTTTCTCATATTACAATTTGATCCAGATCCTGCTGGATCCTGATCTGGAAAATGTCAGAGTTGGGATTTTTGCATTCAGGTAATTTAATTCAATTCAGTTCACATTTATCTTATCAGTGGTAACTATGTCAATGTGATGTCCATATGGCAGAAATGCACAGTTCTAGGACTGTAAATATCATGCAGTTAGTTAATGACACATATTCAATCAGAAATGAACATGATTAACAGCAATTAACAGTTGTGTTAGCAGACACTTTTATCCATAACCTACAAATGAGGACAATGGAGGCAATCAAACTCGACAAAAGAGCAATGATATACAAGTTAGATTTATAAATATAATATAATAAATAAAAAGAAAACAGATGGAATAGAAAAGAATAGAGCAAGCTAGTGTTAGAGGTCTTTTTTGCTTTTCTGATTTAAAATGAAACAAATGGCCAGAAGGGAAGGAGGTCTCCTTCATCCTTACAACTTTAACAAAGATCAATCTAAATACACAACTAAAATATACACAATAAAAGAGAATAAACGTACTGTACATTTCTCACAGCATTTATAAATCAGAACCCATTAACACAATCCTGCAGTGATTAACTAATCAACAGAGGATGTATACTATTCAATGAGCATCTAATTAGGGAAAAAAAATGGGATTAATAAGCAAATTAAATTGTAAACTATGACAAAAATGAAGAAATAATAATCTTTATTACATATACAAATAATTATATATATATATATATATATATATATATATAGTAGCCTAGAATTTTTAATTTAAAAAGTTAAAAACGAAATGTAGTGCAGAAGTGCAGTCCAAACCTCTACAGGTTTGGTGGATCTGAAGGCAAATGAACCAGTGATGTTCTGGGCCCATGTACAGTTAAATCCATCAGGACACTTTAGCAATCATGGCCTATCCATCAAGTTTCTGATAAAAGCACATATATTCAGAGCCAGAGCCAGCAGAACCCCAAACACATTCGGTCCAAGGTCATGATAAATATCTGTAGATCTAAACAAAACTCTGCTGTCCAAATGTCCAAAATAATATTTAAGTAACACTTATTTATGATACATTATGAGGGAATCTTCTGAAGGCATTATAATGAATGAATAATGCATTATAAAAAACCTCATCTCATTAATGCATTATAATATTTACTTATTTGTGGTTAAAGCTTTTAAGAGTATGATGTTTTAGAACACAAAATAAACATATTGCATCCACTTAAGTTTCAATGGATTATGTTTTCCATAGTTATAGTGTATTATAAAGTCTCATATCTTGCCATTTTTTAATATCTGCACAATAACTGTGTATCTTAGTGTTTTAACTGTAAAATGACAAATACAAAGTCTTCATGCAACATCAAAAGCCTTTATAATGTGTCCGTGCTATTTATAAGTGCTATTATATATAAACTCATTCGAGTCAAGACCAAGATGGCTGCAACTGCTTAGTTGGCCTCTGAAGGATCTCTGGCTACTACCTTATTTTTGATCATATGACTTAATGCATATCCTAAATTGACAGATAACAACTCACTTTAACAACTGTATGAGCATTTGGAGCTCCAATTGTTGTCCATTATATCCTGATCAGCCTTAAAGGATTGATTGACTGACTGAATCTAAATTACAAGATGGCTGAAATGTCTTTGCAAACAATTTGGGAGGCCATCCAACAAAGCAAGGCTGAAATGACTGCTCATATTGACTCCAAAATCGAACCACTGCAGACAAGTCTCAACAATATTCATGGTGCTTTATCATCGCTTGGAGATCAAATATCTGAGCTTGAGCAGCGAGTGAGTAGCAATGAGGATAATGTAGATAACTTAACAACAAGAGTGCAGACATTGGAGGCGGAGAATGCTTACCTAAAAGAAAAGGTGGATGAAGCTGAAAACAGGAGCCGTATAAACAATCTCCGGTTTATCAATGTTCCTGAGAAGAGCGAAGGAGTTGATGTGATTGGGTTTCTGACCCAGCTGATATTTGGTCAACTTGGCAGTGACAACTTCTCCATTTCTCCGGTGATTGAAAGAGCTCATCGTACTCCGTCTTACAACTCAATTAAATCAAACAAACCTCGACCGATCATCGCCAAGTTCCTGCACTACCTGGACAAGATAAAGATACTGCGCCTGGCCAGGGAGAAAAAGGGGCTCCTGTACAAAGGATCGCAGATTCATATTTATCCTGACTTCAGCGCTGACCTGGTCAAACGACGCAGGCAGTTTGACACTATAAAAAAGAAACTACGTGGAGCGGGCTGCAAGTACTCCCTTGTTTATCCATGTACTTTGAAGGTCGAAGTGGATGGAAAACCAAAACTCTTTAGTAGTGCTGAAGATGCGGAGAAATTCTTCGATGGCATTTGAACTTCTTCATAAGTCAGTGTGAGTAGTCGAATACCTGGTTGATCACCTGATTGTCTTTGAGTTAACTTTTGTATGTGACTCCTGTTTTGATTTTCCCTTCGATGAGAATGTGGGCGTGTATGATCAGGAAGTATGACCATATTGGCCCGGTCCTGTCAACACTGCACTGGCTCCCTATCAAGCATCGCATAGATTTTAAAATATTGCTTATTACTTATAAAGCCCTGAATGGTTTAGCACCTCAGTATTTGAATGAGCTCCTTTTACATTATAATCCTCTACATCCGCTACGTTCTCAAAACTCAGGCAATTTGATAATACCTAGAATATCAAAATCAACTGCAGGCGGCAGATCCTTTTCCTATTTGGCGCCCAAACTCTGGAATAACCTACCTAACATTGTTCGGGAGGCAGACACACTCTTGCAGTTTAAATCTAGATTAAAGACCCATCTCTTTAACCTGGCATACACATAACATACTAATATGCTTTTATTATCCAAATCCGTTAAAGGATTTTTAGGCTGCATTAATTAGGTAAACCGTAACCGGAAACACTTCCCATAACACCCTATGTACTTGCTACATCATTAGAAGAATGGCATCTACGCTAATATTTGTCTGTTTCTCTCTTGTTCCGAGGTCACCGTGGCCACCAGATCCAGTATGTGTCCAGATCAGAGGGTCACTGCAATCACCCGGATCCAGTACGTATCCAGACCAGATGGTGGATCAGCACCTAGAAAGGACCTCTACATCCCTGAAAGACAGCGGAGACCAGGACAACTAGAGCCCCAGATACAGATCCCCTGTAAAGACCTTGTCTCAGAGGAGCACCAGGACAAGACCACAGGAAACAGATGATTCTTCTGCACAATCTGACTTTGCTGCAGTCTGGAATTGAACTACTGGTTTCGTCTGGTCAGAGGAGAACTGGCTCCCCAACTGAGCCTGGTTTCTCCCAAGGTTTTTTTCTCCATTCTGTCACCGATGGAGTTTCGGTTCCTTGCCGCTGTCGCCTCTGGCTTGCTTAGTTGGGGACACTTCATCTACAGCGATATCGTTGACTTGATTGCAAATAAATGCACAGACACTATTTAACTGAACAGAGATGACATAACTGAATCCAATGATGAACTACCTTTAACTATCATTTTTGCATTATTGACACTGTTTTCCTAATGAATGTTGTTCAGTTGCTTTGACGCAATGTATTTTGTTTAAAGCGCTATATAAATAAAGGTGACATTGATTATGATCAACACACTTGTTTTGTTTGCAGTAAATAGTTCTTGCTGCGTAAATGAGTGACGTAAACTTGATTTGTTTTTCGTTTGCTTATCTGTCACAATTGTTGTAAATAAATAAGGATTATATAAGTTATGCATTTATATATTTGTGAAAGTAGTCTGATCTATTCCATCACAAAATTGAAATTTTGCAGTACATACATGCTTTGCTTTTTATGTTTTGTCTTTGTTCTGTGTCATGTTTGTCTTTAAATGTACAGTGTGCTCCCTACTTTTCCCACCATTTAACCCTATTGTTGCTGATGGCATGCTCCAATAATAATGATGGCTTTTAATTCCTATAAAGGACTTAAAATAATTCATCTAAATATTAGAAGCCTTATGTCTAAAATAGACCTTCTAAGAGCCTGGGCAAGTCATAATAAACCTGATATTATTACAGTCTCTGAAACATGGCTACATAGTGGCATATCTAATGATGATGTTGAAATGGATGGTTACCTGTTATACAGGGTTGATAGAGGATCAAGAGGAGGAGGAGTGGTCACTTATGTGTGCTCCAATTTGTGTTCTCAGCATTCTACCCCTAAAATTGGTCCAATTGATTTTGAATGTGTTTTTGTTAATATAATATTACATGTAAATAAATCTCTTACAATTTGAAACATATATAGACCACCCTCAGCCCCCTCTGGATCTATGAAGAATATATTGTCAACCCTAAGCTCCTTAGAAAAGAATAATGAATGTATAATTCTTGGCGATTATAATAGTAATTGGCTTGACCGATCTTCAGCAGGAGACAGAGATTTAATTAGCAGTGGGAATTTATCACAAATGATTAATAAACCTACCAGAGTAAATTTACAATCATCAACATTAATAGATTGGATACTTGTAACCAACCCAGAAAGGATATTATCCTCTGGAGTCATGTCAGATTGTTTTAGTGATCATTCTGTAATATATTGTGTGTGGAAAATCAAAATGTATAAAGCACACCCTAAAGATATAACATTCAGACAGTGTAAATATTTTGATGTGAACCTCTTTAATGATGATATGGGCAATATTAACTGGCAACGCCTCTCGCTTATACCTACAGTTAATGATGCATGGGACTTCTTTTACAGTGAGGTTATGAATGTGATTAATAAGCACGCTCCACTTAAAACAGGCAGAGTAAAAGGGACTCGTCTTCCCTGGATTAACTCAGAATTGATTTCTTTGTTTAAGCGAAGAGATGTTGCTTGGGCCAAATTCCGCTTAACTAGAAATCAAAGCGATTGGGAAATATATAGACAATTACGTAATAGTAGTAAAACTAAAATAAGGAATGCAAAGTCAGAATATTATAAAAATAGCTTAAATAGAGAGTTTAAGAATCCAAGACAGTTCTGGAATAAACTTAACACTTTACTTAACCGTAACAAAATAGGGCATATTAATCAACTGAATATTAATAATGAAATTATACAGAACTCCACAATAATCTCACAAACTCTTAATGAACACTTTGTTGCAGTCTCTCAAGCTAATGAGACCCCATATTCACATGCAACTTTCAAAAACCCCCTGCCCTAAAATCTTTTTTCTTTTAAACCGATTTCACCTATTGATGTTTATCAAGCTATAGGAAAATTGAAGTTGTGTACTGGTGCTGGACCTGATGGAATGGAATCCAAGTTTATAAAATATGCATCACATACCTTGATGTTCCCCCTGGCAGAATTATATAATTTATCTATAAATACAAACTCACTCCCACCTGTTTGGAAGCTGGCTAGGGTATTGCCTGTTTTCAAAGGTGGAAAACCAGATGACTTGAATAACTACAGACCTATTTCTATTATATGTACAGTTCAAAAAATGTTTGAGAAATTAATTTCCATGCAATTATGTGAATTTAATTCAATTCAAGTTTATTTGTATAGCGCTTTTTACAATACAAATCGTTACAAAGCAACTTTACAGAAAATTAAAAATAATAATAATAATACAAGACGTAGTCAGCTAGATGATGAACTATCAATATTATTAATTAATAGTAATTATATGATGCAGTCACACATGTAGCAATAATTGTTAGTTCTGTTTGTTGATTCAAGGTTAGGATCATCTGGGGTCCTCTGAGGGTCAGCATCATCTCTTCTCAGGTGTTCTGGATCCAGACTGGAGCTTGTGTAAATCCTAGTTACCACGGGATGTAAATCCCGTGGCAAAACATAGAAACAAGATAGAGACATCATTAGCATAGCTGCTGATCCAACAAAGTAAAATTAGTTTAACCCAAGCTAAAGAATAAAAATGCAGATGCAACTACACTCACAATTTAAGAGATACATTATTCGAATGCTTGGCGAAAGAGATGCGTTTTTAATCTAGATTTAAACAGAGAGAGTGTGTCTGAACCCCGAACATTATCAGGAAGGCTATTCCAGAGTTTGGGAGCCAAATGTGAAAAAGCTCTACCTCCTTTAGTGGACTTTGCTATCCTAGGAACTACCAAAAGTCCAGCGTTTTGTGACCTTAGGGTGCGTGATGGGTTGTAGCGTGGTAGAAGGCTAGTTAGGTACGCAGGAGCTAAACCATTTAGGGCCTTATAGGTAAGTAATGATAATTTGTAACAGATACGGAACTTAATAGGTAGCCAGTGCAGAGACTGTAAAATTGGGGTAATATGATCATATTTTCTTGACCTGGTAAGGACTCTAGCTGCTGCATTTTGGACTACCTGTAGCTTGTTTATTGACGAAGCAGGACAACCACCTAGAAGTGCATTACAATAGTCCAGTCTAGAGGTCATGAATGCATGAACTAGCTTTTCTGCATCAGAAACAGATAACATGTTTCGTAGCTTGGCAATGTTTCTAAGATGGAAGAATGCAGTTTTTGTAACATTGGAAATATGATTTTCAAAAGACAAATTGCTGTCTAATATAACACCCAGATTTCTGACTGTAGAGGAAGTAACAGTACATCCGTCTAGTTGCAGATTGTAATCTACAAGATTCTGTGTGGTGTTTTTTGGTCCAATAATTAATATCTCTGTCTTATCTGAATTTAATTGGAGAAAATTATTTGTCATCCAATCTTTTACATTTTTAACACACTCTGTTAGCTTAGATAATTGGGAAGTTTCATCTGGTCTCGTTGAAATATATAGCTGAGTATCATCAGCATAACAGTGGAAGCTTATTCCGTATTTTCTAATAATATTACCAAGGGGCAACATGTATATTGAAAATAGAAGGGGACCTAGGACGGATCCTTGTGGCACTCCATATTTTACTGATGATAAATGAGATGACACCCCATTTAAGTAAACAAAATGGTAGCGATCGGACAGGTAGGATCTAAACCATCTTAGAGCCTGCCCTTGAATACCTGTATAGTTTTGTAATCGATCTATGAGTATGTCATGATCTATGGTGTCGAACGCAGCACTAAGATCAAGTAAGACTAGAAATGAGATGCAGCCTTGATCTGACGCAAGAAGCAGGTCATTTGTAATTTTAACAAGTGCAGTTTCTGTGCTATGGTGGGGCCTAAAACCTGACTGAAATTCTTCATACAGATCATTTTTATGCAGGAAGGTGCTCAATTGAGCAGACACAACTTTTTCTAAAATTTTAGACATAAATGGAAGATTTGAAATAGGCCTATAATTTGCCAGTACACTAGGATCTAGTTTTGGTTTCTTAATAAGAGGCTTGATAACCGCCAGCTTGAATGGTTTTGGGACGTGACCTAAAGATAACGACGAGTTAATGATATTGAGAAGCGGTTCTTCGGCTACAGGTAACAGCTCTTTTAGTAATTTAGTGGGTACAGGATCTAATAAACATGTTGTTGGTTTAGATACAGTGATAAGTTTATTTAGCTCTTCCTGTCCTATATTTGTAAAGCACTGCAGTTTATCTTTGGGTGCGATGGATGAAACTGAAGTGTTAGACGCTGTAGAATCTACATTCGCTATTGTATTTCTAATGTTATCTATTTTATCAGTGAAGAAATTCATAAAGTCATTACTATTTAACGTTGGTGGAATATTTGAATCAGGTGGCGTCTGGTAATTTGTTAATTTAGCCACTGTGCTAAATAAAAACCTTGGATTGTTTTGGTTATTTTCAATGAGTTTGTGGATATGCTCTGCCCTAGCAGTTTTTAGAGCCTGTCTATAACTGGACATACTGTTTTTCCATGCAATTTTAAAAACTTCCAAGTTAGTTTTTCTCCATTTGCGTTCAAGACTACGAGTTACTTTCTTGAGAGAGTGAGTATTACTGTTATACCATGGCACAGTACGTTTTTCTCTAACCTTTTTCAATTTGATGGGGGCAACAGCTTCTAATGTATTAGAGAAAATAGTGCCCATGTTGTCAGTAATTTCGTCTAATTCATGTGTATTTTTGGGTACAAATAGCAGTTGAGATAGATCAGGCAGGTTATTTGCGAATCTGTCTTTGGTGGCTGGAACAATAGTTCTGCCCAGACGGTAACGCTGAGACATATAGTTAATATCAGTTATACGCAGCATGCACGATACAAGGAAATGGTCTGTAATATCATCACATTGGGGTACAATATCTATAGCAGTAAGATCGATTCCATGCGATATAATTAGATCTAGTGTATGATTAAAACGATGAGTGGGCCCGGTGACATTTTGCTTGACTCCAAAGGAGTTTATTAGGTCAGTAAACGCAAGTCCTAATGTATCATTTGCATTTTCAACGTGAATATTAAAATCTCCCATGATTAGCGCCTTATCAACTGTAACTAGAAGATCTGAGAGGAAATCTGCAAATTCTTTTAGGAATTCTGTATACGGCCCTGGTGGTCTATACACAGTAGCCAGAGCAAGAGATACATTAGATTTCTTTTGCATGTCTGACAGTGTAACATTTAGCAAAAGTATTTCAAAAGAGTTAAACCTGTATCCTGTTTTCTGGGTAACATTGAGAATATCACTATATATTGTTGCAACACCTCCTCCACGACCAGTCTGACGGGGCTCATGCTTATAACAGTAGTTTGGTGGAGTAGACTCATTTAGACCAAAATAATCATTTGGTTTTAGCCAGGTTTCAGTCAGGCAGAGTACATCAAAACTATTTTCTGTGATCATTTCATTTACAATAATTGCTTTGGGTGTGAGTGATCTAATATTTATGAGCCCAAACTTTAAAAATTGTTTTTGTTCATTTACTTTACATTTTTCTGGTTTAATTACGATAAGATTTTTTCTAGATCCTACATTATATTTTGACCTCACTATTCGGGGAACAGACACAGTCTTAATAGTTTTTACAGCACAAGTACTTTTATCATTTAAGCGGGTGGAACAAAACTCATCATAATAGTTATTAGAGAATTGTCTTACTAGTCACAAGGAGCCAAGTGTCCTGGAGATGTTGTCAGAGAGCAGCTCCGCTCCGATTCTGCTGGGGTGTAATCCATCAGCGCGAAACAGCCTAGGACGCTCCCAGAAAAGATTCCAGTTATTAACAAATAGCAGTTTCTGTTCTTTACACCATGACAACAACCATTCATTTAAAGCAAAAAGTCTACTGAACCTTTCGTGTCCTCGTCGATACGTGGGCAGTGGTCCTGACACGACGATCGTCGCCGCGGGCGTCGTGCTGCGAACTGTCTCGATCAGGCTGCTGAAGTCCCTCTTCAGCGTCTCCGTCTGCCGCAGCGTGGTGTCGTTAACCCCGGCGTGAAGCACGACCGCTCTGGGGCTCTCGTCGACCTTCAGGATCGCGGGTATCTGCGCAGAAACATCGAGAACACGAGCACCAGGCAAACAATGAGTGTGCACTTTACCTTCGGCTAACGTAGCACTTACGTGTCGGACGATGGAGTCTCCGATGATCACAGCGTCGCGTCCTGTCTCGCGGAGGGGAGCGAAGCGGTTCCGGATGGAGATGTCGAAGGCAGGAGGGGGAGAAGTCGTCGCCCGGGACCCGGCTCGCGTCCTCCGCTGTGGATGCACCCAGGGTCCGTGGTGTCCCGGCGTCGCAGTGAAGGACATCTGGGAAGATCGCGTCCTGGGTGCACCGGGCCTGTGCAGAGAAACACACGGAGTAGACGTGGTGGGACTGTTAACAGATCGCTGTATACTTACCCCGGACTTGTGAGCGTCAGCCCGGGATGATTCCAGCGCGGTTCTCCGCTCTCTCAGCTGGGCCTGCCTTACCTCCAGGTCGCGAATCTGCTTTCCCACGGCCTCGAGCTCGAGCTGCACAGAGTGGAGACATTCATCCGCCATTAAAGCAAGTAACAGTGAGTACAGCAGTGGTAATGTGTGTGAATAGAGTATTAGCAATGTTAGCGCAGTTAGCTGCAACCACGCCGCTGATGCTAACGGGCTAAAAGCTAATAGCGGACCCGGGAGATCAAAATAAAACTAGTGATAGCGAGGCGCTCTGATTGTTTTTGTTGTAGAATACAATAGAGGATATATTCACACGTTATATAAACGGAAACGATGATGTATAAAATTGTTTTTTGAGTTAAAAATAGTCAATGAAAAGAATATAGTGACGGAGCTCAAACGCAGTACAGCCGCCAACAACAAAATTTATTGACGAACATGGTATCTTATCATCAGCTCAATCTGGATTCCGACCTAATCATTCTACTACCACAGCTCTCCTTAACTTTTCAAATGATGTATATACAGCATTTGATGAAGGAAAATATACTGGAGCTATCTTTATTGATTTCTCGAAAGCGTTTGATACAGTTGATCATTATTTACTCCTAGATAAATTGTATTCGATTGGCTTAAGCCAAAGATCTTTATTATGGTTTAATGCCTATTTACATGGTAGGCGTCAATACGTTGCATCACAAAATACATGCTCCACTAGTATAATTATAGGTAAAGGTGTACCCCAAGGTTCTATGCTGGGGCCACTCCTTTTTTCTATTTATATTAATGATATGCCCTGTATTTGTTTATCCTGTAATGTCCATTTTTATGCTGATGACACGGTTCTATATGCATCGTATAACCAAAAGAACCAGGTACAAAATGCATTACAATCAGATTTTATCATTGTCCAAAAATGGCTTAGAGAGCACAACCTTTTTCTTAATGAGAAAAAAACATGCACTATGTTGTTTAAGCTGAAACCAACTAAAGTTACCACGAATGAAATACAAATCTGCATGAATGATGGAAGATCTCTTGTAAATGTAAATGCATTTAAGTACCTGGGACTGTGGTTAGATACTGAGCTGTCATTTAATGTTCATATTGAAGCTACAGTCAAGAAAGTTAAACAATGCTTGTGTCAGTTGTACCGTTCAATTGATTGTTTTACATTTGGTACTAGAAAGCGTATTGCACAGCAACTCCTATTACCGCTAATTGATTATGCAGATATTGTTTACCACACATCAAGTGTTACGTCTCTCAAAGCTCTAGATCTTTTATTTAATTCCATATGTAGATTTGTTTTAAGGTATCCATTTGTGACACATCACTGTACGCTCTATGGAAAATTGGACTGGCTCCAACCTAAAGAAAGAAGAAGGTATCACTGGTATATGTTTATTTTTAAATGCACTAATTATGCCAATAAATGTCCCCTTTATTTTCAACAATACTTTGTCAGACACATCTCAGCCTATCCCATGCGACATTTGCTACATCCATTTTTTGCTACACCAAGAATTCGACGGGAAATTGGGAGAAGAGCATTTTGTTATAAAGCTTCTATGGACTGGAATAACCTCCCACTGTCACTGAAATCTATTACATCTTTACATTTATTTAAATCAGCAATATTTTCATATTTAAAGACACCATGTATATGTTTTAATTGAGGATTCCTTTTTTTTTTTTTTTTTTTTTTTTTCAGTTCATATTTTAGTAAATCTTGGGCACATTAGAATGCTGTAATGTCATGTGAACATTCTATGAGGCTTTATTATTATTATTATTATTATTATTATTGTTTTGTCAATGTAAACCATGTAATGTATTGTATAATTTGGGGAGGTGGTGGGTCTTATGGGGGAAAATGCTGTGAATGATGTCCTGTCGAGTTTGGTTTTTTATTTTTGTGCTGTTTTTGTTTTTTACATTATTGTGTATTGTTTTGTTTTGAGCATGTGTGGCTCTTGGTGTTATTTTCAATTAGTGATTGAAAGGACCCCCTTGAAAATGAGATGGTACATCTCAAGGGGCTATCCAAAATAAAAGAAAGAAAGAAAGTGGTATTTGTCTGCTTCGTCTGTTACTTAAATAATAATTTTGTATCAAACAGCCACAAGATCATACATCAGATCAGATGAATGTGTAATATGACATATTTGCCTTGTTCTATTTTTATTGTAATATCATGTATCATGACCTACATGTCAACTAGCGGTCATTAGAGTATTAGTAGACTGTCTGCTAAATATCTGCTAACACTTTCTTTGATGGTTCCCCAAAAGACATTCTACTGACTATAAGCAACTTTGCAAGACTTATTCCCCCAATCCGCCAACCTTAACCGAAGTCATCTTATACTATAAAGAGAGCTAGATGACATGTAGTTGCAAAGTTGCTTGTAGTAAATAGATGGATCAAAACAAAATGTACTCTAACACACACACACACACACACATTTAAAGGGGTCTTCTTGTGCTTTTTCAACTTCAGTTAGTCTGTAATGTTGCTGTTTGAACATAAAAAAAATACCTGCAAAGTTAGAATAGCTCAATGTCCACTTTAAAAGGAGATATTTTATTTAACAGAAATCACTTTTCAAAAACTAAAATGAAATGGTACGAGACCTGGTAGAGCTGCGCTAGAGAAGGTCACAAGATTTATCACTTTGTTGGAGACGTGCTAGAGTTCCCAAGACAGATGAGCTTAGAGTGGTTACAATCATCCGGGTTTAAATCACGCTCAAATTGATTTGATATTGACACAATATTTACACTGAAGCTGCAGGTGGCAATGACAAGGGGCGTGAACTTTCCCAACCTGTCGCTGAGTGCTGTTCATCACAACACAGACTGGCCCAGTTAACCAATCACAGCACATTTGTATTTCAGAAGGCGGGCCTTCATTTAATACAGGAAAAATTTGAGCTGTTCTTGCCAGACTGGGGAGAGAGGTGTTGTCATAATGTAAAATATGTGAAAAATAATGTGTTCTTCGAACAACCTTGTATGAGAGCCTGTTCTAGTACACCTCTAAAACAAAATCAAGGCCCTGTAAAAGAGCATAATAGGACCCCTTTAACAATTAACTTAAATCCACTTAAAATAAATAGTTTACAGGGATATAAATATTACAGATGCAGTTAGATACATGTACAAAAAAATCATAGACCAGTGGCATACAGCAGATCTTCACAATATTAAGCATATCACTGAGTTGGCGGCTGCCTATGATAGCATTTACATATACATTTATTCATTTAGCTGACGCTTTCGACTTACAATTGCTATATATGTCAGAGGTCACACACCTCTGGAGCAACTAGGGGTTAAGTGTCTTGCTCAGGAACACATTGGTGTGTCACAGTGGATTCAAACCCGGGTCTCTGACACCAAAGGCATGTGTCTTATCCACTGTACCATCAGCACCCCCTAACAAACAAAGCACAGTACTTTGCTAGCCGTGTAGCCCTCTTTTTGGGCATCCCAAGTTGCTGAAGCCTGTGTTTATGTCCTGAGCTGCCACACACACTAACGCATACACGCAAGCACACACACACACACACACGCACACACACACACACACACATACACACAAATATATTTATATATATATATATATATATATATATATATATTACAACTGATCTTACACTAGCTCACATCAAAATAACATTAACCTATCAGGTAATACTCAAAAAACACTTAATATCTAAACACTCACAAGATGTAGTAAGATACTGTGCAGATCTTAAATAAACAATGTCAAGATATGAGATAATAAATTATAAATTCAAGTAGATTTAATATGATGTTCACTGTGTGTTATAAATAATCATACTCTTGAAAGTTACAACCACAAATACATGAGTACATTATTATGATGTATAATAACTGTTCTTATGATTGTTCATGAGATGATACACCATATAAGTTTTTTTTTTATGCATTATGCATATATTATAATGACTTAAGAACACACTCATAATGTATTATAAATATGGGCTTCATATAAAGTGTTAAACGAATTTTCTCTCACCTGTGACAGTCACTGTGATCAAGATTTCTCCTCCGGAGTCCAGAACTCTGTATGATCCTGAGTCACTGGGTGTAAAATGATTGATGATCAGGTTTCCATCAGTGCCAGTCATTTGTTCTCTCTGAACTCCATCTCTTCTGCTCCAGATCTTCTTCCATGCCTTCTTGTTTCTGCTCCGATGCTGCACTTTATCAGCGTTGGTCAACAGAACATCCAAATTCAGTTCTTCACCGATTTTCACAGAAATCTCATCTGAGGACAAACAATAAGACATTAATCATCATTACAATAGTCTCAATCAATCAAAGCCATAAACACACATTTAGAATTGTGTGATTAAATATATTCCTTCATTACTTAGATGAAATCAACTATTAGAAAAACCCATATTGGTGACAACTGATATTTCGAGTCTGTTAATTAAGGAAATCAAGAAAGCACATGTTGATGGTTTGAACAGTTTTGACTACCTTGGATATGAAGTTGTTACGTCCTGATCAGTCGCTTCAGCTCTGACTCATCATTGAAGTAATAAACTCTCAAAACATATTTCCCAGCATCACTGAATCGCAGATCTTTAATGGCAACATCACAGTTTGCTTTTTTAAATACTCGTCCATCACATTCTTCAGTCTCACAAACAGGGATATCTTTTGACAGACTCTTTAATATAACATCAAAAATCTCACTATCCCCATTTTCACATGGCAGGGTGACATTGCCTCCCTTTTTACCCGGTACATGTATAGAGGTGGTTTCTGCAAACACATAATATAATATTCATTCAATACATATTGACAATTATATGTGTTAATACTATGTAATACTGTGTAAATGTGTATGGAGTTAATATAGTCACTTGCTCAAATGTTTTGCTCACATCTTAGTGGACTTAATAGCTATGAAATGAGGGTAAAAATTCCTGAATAAATTAGAATTAAAACTTCCCTCATCAATCATCAAATGTCTGAGTGGCGTAACAACTGACTAGAATAACTTGAAAACCAAGAATTGCTACAATTTATAAACAAAAATCATACTGACCGCTTTAAACAAAGCAAAACAGCAGCAGCAAAAGTTTCAAAAGTTTTCATGTTACAAATACAAGCTACACATCACAGTTTATACAGGAATACAATGCTGATTGTTATAACATGACTTGAAATTCACTTTCATTTTGTCTGAATATAATCTGAATCTTTGGTTTAATAAATGATGCATGTGTGATAATGAAAATTATCCATCAAACAACAGGCTTTAGGAAATTAGTAATAATGTGATCATTACATTAGTAACCCTGCCAGGGCCGCCGCTAGTGGGGTGAAAGGTGGTGACGATTACAGGGGCCCACGGGTGAGAGGGCCCCGGCGATCTCAACTGTCTCAACTTAACTGTAGGCCAGCCTAAAAAGACGCTTGGGACAGTTGACAGCACCCTCCTGCACCTGAACGAACAAATACAAATTGCAGTTTGAACAAACAGAGAAGGATGTGAAAGAGCCTAATTCAGCAGCTGCTGTGTTCTAGTGTTCAGCGGCTCAAAGCGCTCAAACACTGAATCTGCCTCTTCTTGCTTTTTTACCGACAAATACATTAAAAATATGTCAAAATACCCATCTTGAAAAATATGTTCGAAATAACTGTAGGTTATGTCTTAAATGAAAGTAAACAGTTGAGGAAAATATGGATGTGTATTATATTGGATGCATTCATTGTCTCTTAAAGTGACCGCGCCTAATTTAGCTACTGGCTGCTGTAATGTTAATCCAAGAAAATTTAAAAAAGAAAGAAACCCACTCACTGCTCTTGACTGAATTACTTTGTAGTTTTAACAAGAGTTAATGCACAGTCAAACCAACAATTATTCAGACACCTGATATAATTTTTGATTTTTTTTTTTACTAGGTGCAGGACACTATAATTCATGTGACTATATAAAATATTATATATATTATAACCATAGTATAACCAAAAATTCTTCATACAGTGGGCTAGAAATTGATGATAATAATAATAATAATAATAATAATAATAATAATAATAATAATAATAATAATAATTGGGACCAAAAATTATTCAGACACTTTTACCTGACTATATTTTGCTAAATTTTGCTCTTTCTATCAAAGTTATCTGACATTATCAAGATTAATTTGTTCTGATAAAGTTAATATCTGAGTTCTTCTCTTATTTTATTATAATTTTCCAAACTATAGCAAATAAACTGTGATCATGTGAGAAATCTTGATGGTGTCCAAATAAATTTTGGTTTGATTGTATATTTAATTTTTACAGTGAAGACTCTGCAGTGCTATTTTACATTCAGAGGTGTCAAATACTTTGTTACCTTACTTAAGTAGAAATTTTGGGTATCTATATTTTACTGGAGTAATTATTTTTCAGCCGACTTTTACTTCTACTCCTTACATTGCACAATAGGCCCTTGTGGCGCGGCCTAAGCTTTTGTTCTTAATGGCATTTTTTACCCCTTATTTTAATTTTACTTTTATACTTTAAGTAGTTCTGAAACCAGTACTTTTACACTTTTACTTGAGTAAAAAGCTTGTGTTGATACTTCAACTTCTACAAAAGTCATCATCATTGTATCATATGGTCACATTCAGCGTAAACTTGTTGACTCCTTTCTTCAGCTCTAGCAGGTTTAGTCTTCCCCAAACAGAAACACAAGTATATTCTAATACAAAAACACAACAAACTGGATTTATATTTAAAAACACAAACAACTTACATTGCATGAGTTTTATGTTCAGGTATCAAAAGTTTGTATACCACAGCATGTTCGGTGAGATTTAATGCTATAAAACTGAAAGTATTCGACAGGTAACCTTGATCCTCTAGAAACCACAGCTATCTGCAGCACCACCCATTCAGAAGTGAGGCACACCATATATGGTTAGGTTTTATTAGAGTCACACCTACAGTTTTGTAGTTTAATGTTCTCTGTTAGATGTAATATGAGCTATTTTGCATGGATTTTGGTTTGATTTATACAATATGTACACCCTTTAATAACAGTACCTGAAATGCTAAAAGTGCACAGGGATATGTTGTAATATCTAAATATTTATTTATATTTATTTTGATCAGTTTAGTTAACAAATGTAACATCATAGATTTTCATAGGATTCATATGTAAAATATTTAAAAACAATGCTTCAAATGCTATAAATATTTAACTGATGAGAAACAAACTGTAAGTCCCTGATAATGAAACTAAAAGGACATAACTGTTACACAAACAACGAATCAATGCAATAGTGCAGTGACACAAAGAAGGCTTTGTGGGGAACAAGGGAAGTCGTGGCCTAATGGTTAGAGAGTCGGACTCCCAATCGAAAGGTTGTGAGTTCGAGTCCTGGGCCGGCAGGAATTGTGGGTGGGAGGAGTGCATGTACAGTTCTCTCTCCACCTTCAATACCACGACTTAGGTGCCCTTGAGCAAGGCATCGAACCCCCAACTGCTCCCCGGGCGCCGCAGCATAAATGATGAACACTGCTCCGGGTGTGTGCTCACAGTGTGTGTGTGTGTGTGTGTTCACTGCTCTGTGTGTGTGCATTTCGGATGGGTTAAATGCAGAGCACAAATTCTGAGTATGGGTCACCGTACTTGGCTGAATGTCACTTCACTTTAGTAAAGCTTCGGAACCTTTTTCCAGATGACAGGAAGGTGAAGAGTGTGTGTGAAGAGTGTGTGTGATCGGCCACAATGGTGACTGTGCAGTTACAGTGTGTTTTTTAAATGTCGATGATGGAGGAAAGAGAGACTCCATGATCCTCTCAGCTGTCCTCTCTATCCTCTAAAGGGTCTTTTAAGAGACGGCACAATTCCCAATGGCAGGCAGTGGTACAGCTACTCAGGATCTTCTATCTCAATAGTCCCAGTTATGGATCAACTGGGATCATGTTACTGGGGATGCTTGTTCATCTGGATTACCAACAGATAGACGGCGACAGATTTGTCACATGCGCTATTCCATGGATCATAGATTAAAAATAAAATAAATAAACGCGTTTAAATATATTGATGTGCATAACAACGCCTTTTAAGTTCGTGGTGTCTGTTCTTGTGTATTTCACGCTATTTTAAGGAAGTTTACTCCCGTGTCACGCTCACAACACACGCCCACATTAACATGGGACATTTGTTTCAATGGATGATCAAACGCTTCAACGACCTAAAGTAAAACGGAAAGTATTTTACATATAACTGTATCACATTGTCAGTAGTGAGCTGTCGTGTGTTCTAATTAACAGATATTAAGTTAAAATTAGCAGTAAACTTCCTAAGCAAACATGAATTGCAAAGTATCTTGCCATTACATGAATATGATACCTCTCTCCCAAACTTCAATGAAAATAGGAAAAGCTTTTTTATTTACTTTATTGCAGACCTCTTCCTAGCTTTCACTATCTTCATCTTATACATTTTTGAAGGCAGCATAGATTTATTATAGTTAGCCTATGTTGTTCATTAAGTGTAATGCGTGTTTTGGTCATTACGTATGGATAGGGACACACCTATAGGATCAAGGCAAGAAGGGAGACAGCTGCAGCTACTGTAGCATCATTTTCATCACACTGTAAAAGCATGGCTGCATTAACCATTGGGCTAGGTGGAGCTGAAGCCCCGGGGCCCAAGCAAGGAGGGGGCCTGTGATTAGTTGTGGAGTAGATTGACGGACATCGGTAGCACCAAAGCCCCACCACCTCCTCCTCTGTGCACGTAGCCCATCTATCAAGTGATCACAGCGATGTCTGCATTCACCTCTCTTCACTTCATTCTAGTGTAATCTAGATATAGCCATGTAAAAGAACAACAATCTTCAATAAGTAAAAATATCAACTATTCTAAAAAAAATGTAAACAAACAAAAAAATAGTGAGAAAAAAATGAGGAGAGAGGGTAAATTAAAAGACAGGGTAAATTAATTTTTATCTGTTTTATCTAATCTGTTTAAAATACAAACATTTTTATGAATTAGAAAGTTTACATCAAATTGGCTTTACAAACAATTTACACAAAAAATGTATTCTACTCGTGTTTCATGAATGAGACCCATTGAAATGTTTCCATTTTTAATATTTCCTTCATTGTTATTGAAAATGAATGTGTTTCTGATCTGATCAGAGGAATGAGTTTCAGTAAAAGGTGGATTCAGACTCTGGTTATCCATCAACACGCAGAGACATGCACTTTACACCATGATCCTGTCGCAGGACTCGTGTCTTTAGTAATGTTGTCTATCCAGACATTGGTGAGAGGAGCTTGTGGAAACAGTCTCTATCAACAAGGTGGACTCTTTGTACTGAGAGTAAATAGAGATTCCCAAACTGTTCTTCCCCTCGCTTGGGTCCCAAGTTCACATGTGTCCCTGAACCTGTGCCCATAATAGCCATTGAATAATCCAGAACAGCTCAGACGTGACTCTGAACACATCAGCTCTGAGATCTTCAAGCTCCACAGAACTTCTCCAGATTCTTTCTGTCATTGTGAAGAAACATCTTGAAGAATGAGAAGCCTGATGTGTGTGCTGTTCCTGCTGATCTTCTGCTCCAAGCAGGGAACTTGTTCAGAGCGTAAGGGCTTGCATCTTCAATCAAGACTAAATATAATGTTTTCAGACAGTTTATGACAGGTTTAGTTTCATTTGTTGCTTTTGCTCAGGTTTGGTTAATGTTGGTTTTATACCCATTCTCTCCTAAAACTAGTTTTAATCTCACCAACAGCTTATGCTCCTCCAGTTCCTGAGAGATGCTGCTGGTCTTTTATTGACTTTCAAATTCCAACCTCAAGAATTGTCAGTGCTCTGAAGACAAGTTCACGTTGCCCTGTGCCTGGCATTGTGTAAGTATTTAAACTCTGAAATATAGAAATGTGCTCCTGTATAGATGAATCATAATGAATGATAAAATGATTTTGTGTATGCCAGCACTTTAAACAAACATTTTGAATGTGAACTTTTCCCCTCAGGGTTACGACACGTAGAACTGAATTTTGTGTGAAACCAGACGAGGATTGGATACAGAGTTTCATGGAGAAAAGTGTTTGGAAATGAAACATAACACATATGCACAAAATAATACTGTTAATGATTTAAAAAACTGTAATTCCTTTTTCTTTTTTTTGTATTTCATTAATATTAAAAGATATATATATATATATATATATATATATATATATATATATATATATATATATATATATATATATATATATATATATATATATATATCTTTTAATATTAATGACAATACAAATAAATATTAAAATGCTTGGATATTAGCAGATGTCTCAACATGTTGTCAAACTCCTTTGAATTTATGAATATTCATGTAAATTTGCATAAATACTCACAAAGAAAGACAGCAATACTGCACTTAGCATATAATTTACACTTATACAGAAAAATAATAATAAATATCAGACAGATCGTTTGTTTCTGGCTTGTTTTCAGTCCTGTGTCTGGTGGTCAGTCTTCTTAAGTTTAGTGCTTGAATTAAACCCATCTGAACAGTTAATCAACATCTTTGGGTTTACTAAAGCATAATTCAGATGATGATGGAGATATTCTGATTTAGAGCTGACAGGACTGAAGAAGAGAAGCTGAAGGCCATGTTATTTTCCTGAAGTGAATTTTCAGTCAATTCTGAAAGAAATGCATTCTTCTCTTTCTGAAGCACAGCAAAGAGAAAGAAGAAGAAACACAATAAACACAACAGACTTCCAGCACTTTGTACTCGGACCCTAATAATAATTATATTCTCAGAAATGGATTTACAAGAATGTCTTATGATATAAATTATCAAATATAATGAAGTACGTCATTCTGGACACATCAGTGAGACACAAAGTATCTACACAGTGTTGTGTGTGTGTTATTTTTTTAGTATTTTTTTACTCTAACATTCATTACTGGTTTTATTTCCTCAGAGTTAGTTGTGAAATGCGGACTGTGTGGTGATATTTGTGTGGACGATACAAAGGTTAGTTTATTTTGGCACGTTCACATCAGATGGAGGTTAAAGAGCTTAAATACGATCAAAGAGATTCATACAATCAGAGCAACTGAGAGAGAGAAGATGATTCTCTAAAATTACAAGATGCTCTAACAAACACAATTGCGATTAAGACAATTCTAAGATTTTACTCGTGGTAATGACCTCTGTATCTTCCTCAAAACGGAAGTTTTGATTTCTATATGAACAAATGATGTCTAGGTGTTTTCACACATGATCACTGTGTGCAGTTCATCAGTAAATTAACAAGGCATTTAATCACAGTGTTTCCCAAATCAAAGAAAAGAGCTGTTAGTTTTGAATGTGTGTAATGACGAGAACAGTGTTTAGAGTTTTACTAAAAGATTGTTTTACCAGTTTAAACTGAGTTTAAAGCATGTGATGTGCTCGTAATTTTGCTGACTTGGACTAAAGAGTATCATGTATATGAGTGAATGGTTTCACTGAGAGGTTCTCAAGTACAACTTTTACTGTAAGCACTTTTAAAAACACTGTAATAAATAGTCTATTAAAGAACAAGAGTCAAATGTTCGACTATATTTACTTTTTTCTCAAATCTGGCTTCAGTAATTCAGTAAAATATAAATGATCAAATAATTCCATGTAATAACATTTTTAACCTCTGCCCCATACATTTTGAAACTTTTCGAAACACTTTTGAAACACAGTAAATCCACACTCTCTCTAACACTATGAAGTGCTTGTAGATGCACAGGGCTGCTCTTGCTCACTCTCAGCTTCATCTCTCTTCTCTTTTCTTCTTGCTCTAGATGTTCAGTGCTGACTCTCGTCACAACTCAATCACCTTTCTGATGGGCTCTCTGTTCTTCTGGACTTTCTTCTTTCTCTAAACTATCATGCATTTCTGACTCTTTTTCACAAGCATCTTCTCTCTCCAGTCTTGACTGATCATGATCTTTATTGTTCTTACTAAAGAAGCATTTTATGTCCTTTGGATTTTTTTCTCTTCATTTTAACTACAAAAATAAAAATAGATGTAAATAGAAGTGTACATGAAAACAGAAGCTCACTCAAATATTCAATCATTATTTACAAACTGTTTCACAGCCATCTGACTTTCTGAAGATAATCCTGTCAAACGTGCACAAACTGACAGTCACCACTTATAAGCTATTACTAAATATTGTAGAAACATAACATATTCTTTGTAACGATTTGTATTGTAAAAAGCGCTATAAAAAATAAACTTGAATTGAATTGAAGCATTTGAGCATGACAGAACAGAAAAATCATGAACTGGCACGACAGTGTTACAAATTATGGTAGTGCTAAACGTAAAACAAAGTGCGAGATGAGGATCTGGAACAAATAAGGAGTTTACTGATGACGACGGAGAATACAGACAATATACAAGATTACATTTAGCATTAACACACAGATATAGCTTTGACACATTTACATTCAACACATCAACATTACGATAAACAATGACGGACGAGGAGGAACTGAACAGAACGGGTAATTATACACACAGAAGGTAATGAGGGAACTGGAAACAGGTGGGGATCAATCACTTAACTAAAACACGAAAAGGAAGGTGACCAAATAAGGAAACAAAGTTCAGAAACGTGACAGACAGACCATTTTGGTCAGATTATTCCTCTAAATCTAAATTCTGGACTTATAAAAGACTTTTTATAAGCGTCTGCTTCATATCACCTAAGTTACAAAAAAAAAAAAAAGCCAAGAAATCAATGTAGGGAAAAACTGGACAATACAAATGAACTTTAATATTGAAATCCTAATTTCTTTAACGTGTTACATCTGTTCTATGGGAGCTGCTGATCAGTGGTGTAGTCGGGGCCATACACAAGTGTACGCTGTATGATTGCTCTTTTTGCCCGGGCTGTACATTATGATTCTAGGGATCGATGTTTGCGTATTCCCTCGGTATACTCACTTGTTTTGTTGCTTCTCAAGTCCTTAATCTACTGTCACGTAGCTTCACCTTTAATGGTGGCCTATACTGTTGTGTGAAATTCGTGATTCTTTGTAATTGGTGCACTTCTGATGTGTTTTGAGCAGCACTGAGCGCAGTTCTTTTGAGTGGAGACATTCTCTTGTTACTACTAACGTATTTATTGATAACGTCTCTGTGTGTTAAAGAGAGAACACGCTGTCCGACAATTAATGCCACAGATCCCCAAATATAACCCCTTAGTCACTATAGTTTTTTACTTAGCTGAGATTAAACTGCAAGCAACTGTTAGGAGCACCTCATTATTATCATAGGTCAGATACTGTATGCTAAAGGACATCATTTACTGTAAAGTTACATTTAGCAGACCTTCACATGGATCTATAGTTTAGGAGGGAGAGCAGACAGCAACACAAAAATATGAGTCAATGCAATCGTGTGATTAGCAGCTAACAGGACTTTTCAATAAAGCTTTTTGAACATTTGTGTTTGTGCTTCGGAGATGGTAACAGGTTTGCATTTACATTTTTACAGCGTTTAGCAATGTAGCCAATCACATACATACCTGTTGATTTTTTGAGCTCAATAACCAATCAGAGGCGTTAAAGTTAGAACTCATTAAACGCTTAAAAGACTGGAGTTTTTGTCCAGTGCTCAGTTCTGCAAGCTCGAGAAACATCGTATTATAACGACGTAAATAAAAGATTGATTGTGCAGTACAGAGACATGCATTGATTATACCTTTGTGAGATCGCAATCAGCTTTATGTAGGATATATCTGTCATTTATGTTATCAATATAGGCCTATTTATAAAAATAAAAAAAATCACGCTACATGCTGGAAAATTCTCTGGCAGGGGATGATTCCCTTCCTAAATTATAAAATTAGATATGTGTTTTACATGTACAAAGACCCACTTATGAGGTGTGAGAAAAATATAAGCCATTATAAGTATAAATATGAGTTATTTTTAATAAAAATTATTGTCTTTTAAATGTCCACTGTGCTAAAGCCAAAGCAAATTTACGAAAATATTATAATGTCTATGAATGTAGGATATTCTGTGCGCAGTTGGGTGGTTGGAACTCAGCTGGCCTATTTCTCCGGTTAGAAAGAACTGCAGCTACTCCAGAGTGAACATGTCAAGTCTCAATGTTTATTCGTGTGAACATGCACAAAATGTGGTTTCTGTCAGAGAACAAATGAAGATGATAAATATACATGTTATAATATGAAATGATAAATGACAGATGCAAAGATAAAACAATATACTGTATGCTATAGGAACTCTATATAGAACTAATTGCCTGAGGCAATAGTAAACAAAAGAAACAAGAGCTTATTTTCACATATGAACACTAAATGCAGCTTCATTAACAGACCGGGACTGCTGCTGCTTACAAGTGCTGTCAAATTACACTGTGTGCGCGCGCTGTTCTAGCGCTCCCGTGTGCTCATTGTAATAATTATTAAAATGCTGGTCAGAGACTAAATACATATTTACATTGACACTCATGACAAGCAACGCTCTTATACAAATAAATAAGCATCTTTGATTGCAAATAAACAAATAATTTGTCTCATACATGTGGATTACAGCTATGGTATTTATATCGATGCAATTATTTTCCTGAGGTAAAATAAACTGAATTACGCTATAACACACTCTGAAACACATCTACTATGATAATAAATATTATTACTTACGGAGTTATTAACGCACAGCAATACCACACAAAGGAAAAACAGACTTTAAAGGAATAAAGCCAGGGAAACTCCGTATCAAACTACTATGCTGGATGCTGTCGAAC
Organism: Carassius carassius; assembly: GCF_963082965.1. Taxonomy (NCBI): domain Eukaryota; kingdom Metazoa; phylum Chordata; class Actinopteri; order Cypriniformes; family Cyprinidae; genus Carassius; species Carassius carassius. The sequence continues at coordinate 1,855,551 of NC_081762.1, read as the reverse complement.
TGAAAACTTTTGCGCATGCATCAGACAAGTCTGGACAAGCTCGACTCGCGCATGCGTGAGGCAGGGAATTTTGTACAATGAATACAGTGTAAACACTTATATATTGTTATACATTTAGTTTTTACTATAGCCATCTGTGTCTTTTATAATATGGATTCTGTCACATTAGCAATGTTTGTCTGTTGTCCAAGTCATGTCTACATTTTGATTGGATGCTGGGAAAACACCCCCAAATTGATTCTGTCATACTTGATCAAAAAGAAGAAGCATTTACATAACTTTTAGTATTAATAGATATGCATTATGTTACTAGAAGACACACAATACAGCAGAACCAATCAATGTAGCGATTATTAGAGCATCTTGTCATGTTAGAGAATCATCTTCTCTCTCTCAGTTGCTCTGATTGTATGAATCTCTTTGATCGTATTTAAGCTCTTTAACCTCCATCTGATGTGAACGTGCCAAAATAAACCAACCTTTGTATTGTGTCTCACTGATGTGTCCAGAATGACGTACTTCATTATATTAGATCATTTATATCACAAGACATTCTTGTAAATCCATTTCTGAGAATATAATTATTATTAGGGTCCGAGTACAAAGTGCTGGAAGTCTGTTTCTTCTTCTTTCTCTTTGCTGTGCTTGAGAATGTGAAGAAGACATTTCTTTCAGAATTGACTGAAAATTCACTCCAGGAAAATAACATGGCCTTCAGCTTCTCTTCTTCAGTCCTGTCAGCTCTAAATCAGAATATCTCCATCATCATCTGAATGATGCTTTAGTAAACTTAAAGATCTTGAATAACTGTTCAGATGGGTTTTTATTTAATTTTATGCTAATTGCAGTATATTGCTGTCTTTCTCTATGAGTATTTATTAATACTTAAATTTACATGAATAATAATAAATTCAAAGGAGTTTGACACCAAGTTGAGACACCCGCTGATATTCAAGCATTTTAATATTCATTTGTATTGTCATCCTGCACATGTCAGCATATTGAGGGCTAAATGTGAACAGGTTTAACATTTATCAGTATTTTTTAAGATACCTTGTAATATTGATGAGATACAGCAAAAATAATAATAATTAAGAAGAAATTACAGCTGTATAAATCATTAACAGTATTATTTTGTGCATATGTGTTATGTTTCATTTCCAAACACTTTTCTCCATGAAGCTCTTTATCCAATCCTCGTTTGGTTTCACACAAAATTCAGTTCTACGTGTCGTAACCCTGAGGGGAAAAGTTCACATTCAAAATGTTTGTTTAAAGTGCTGGCATACACAAAATCATTTTAGCATTCATTATGATTCATCTATACAGGAGCACATTTCTATGTTTCAGAGTTTAAATACTTACACAATGCCAGGCACAGGGCAACGTGAACTTGTCTTCAGAGCACTGACAATTTTTGAGGTTGGAATTTGAAAGTCAATAAAAGACCAGCAGCATCTCTCAGGAACTGGAGGAGCATAAGCTGTTGGTGAGATTAAAACTAGTTTTAGGAGAGAATGGTACTAAAACCAACATTAACCAAACCTGAGCAAATGCAACAAATGAAACTAAACCTGTCATAAACTGTCTGAAAACATTATATTTAGTCTTGATTGAAGATGCAAGCCCTTACGCTCTGAACAAGTTCCCTGCTTGGAGCAGAAGATCAGCAGGAACAGCACACACATCAGGCTTCTCATTCTTCAAGATGTTTCTTCACAATGACAGAAAGAATCTGGAGAAGTTCTGTGGAGCTTGAAGATCTCAGAGCTGATGTGTTCAGAGTCACGTCTGAGCTGTTCTGGATTATTCAATGGCTATTATGGGCACAGGTTCAGGGACACATGTGCACTTGGGACCCAAGCGAGGGGAAGAACAGTTTGGGAATCTCTATTTACTCTCAGTACAAAGAGTCCACCTTGTTGATAGAGACTGTTTCCACAAGCTCCTCTCACCAATGTCTGGATAGACAACATTACTAAAGACTAAAGAGTCTAATATTGGGATTTAATGCATTTTCATATTCAGGGATATTTTTCGAAATGACAACAAAATTATAGACACCCAATCATCTCATCTGGAAGAACTGATGTAAACTCGGTTCTCTGAGAAAGGAACGAGACATTGTGTACAGTGTAAGTTGATCGTTTTGGTGAAACACCTGTCTCATCGAATCATGAAGCCTTGTTCTCTTGCAGTAAAAGACGGGAAAGCACTCCACATAAGCAGATGCCGAGCAGCATTTCATCACAATCTTTTGACTAAGGCCTGGGACACGAAATGGATGAGTTTCACATCTTAACTGATTGTAAAACTGTGGCCACACAGACATAATGCAAGGCTGTAACTATGTCTTGAACATTGGGTGAGGAGACTGACAGTTATACCTTCAGCGGCATTACTAACACATCCTTGCAATGTATAAATGAGTTGAGCGAGCGCTATCTGAAAACAGAAGAGTGGTGTAAGAACCAACCACTGGCTCAACAGATAAATCCAGCGCCACGAGTGAAGGTGTGTGTCTTTTACTTCTGCTTCTGCAAAGTTCACTTAACTGATCAGGATTTAGTGTCAGTTTTAGTCTAGCTCTGTTTAATCTGGCTACAGTTTCAAGTGATCATTACAATTAGACTGTATTTCTAATTAAAAACTGATCACAAATACATAATATGTAGACGTAACTGCTCCTTGCTAGTCCAGTCAGAGGATGCGTCTCAATCAGCTCCCGAGCTCGTGAATCAGTAGATGGTGTACAAACTATATCTCTTTGGATTTGAGACTTCAGTCTGTGCAACTTTACAAATCTTCTTTATGCAGCAAGAGCTTGTAACACTCCAAAGAGAAAGCAGCAGTTGAAATCGCATCATATGACCCCTTTTAAGCTGTCTGAATTCTTGTACACTTGGGGGCCCCCTGTTTGTTCACTAATGCCTTTTTTGCAAAAAAATAAATAAATGTATATTATACATGTTTATGTAAAAATATTTTATTTATGTATATTTTGTATTTTATATACAGTACCAGTCAAAAGTTTGTGAAGTATTGTACTATAAAACATGCACAAAGAATCTCGACCGATATATCGATATCTGACTTTTTTTACTCCCTAATATCGGCATCGGCTCCACGAAAAACCCATATCGGTCGTGTTGTAATTGTGAAACTGGTCCATAATTTGTAGATGCAGTTTTTTCACAGATTGATAAACCTCAGAGACTCTAAGGTGCTCTTTTTATACCCGAACCTCTTTCTGAACTGTTGAAAATAAACCTAATTAGTTGCTAACATTTCCTCCAGCTGTTTTTTAGTAACATTTATTTTTCCAGCATTGTGTTTGTCCTGTCCAAAAAATTTTCTTGCAGCCAACAAATTCAAAATAACTTTCTTTTTTCTATAAAATGGTACATTTCCTCAGATTAAATGTTTAATAAGATAGGTTTCCTATGTTCCATTGTGAATAGAATATGGGTTTATGATATTTACAAATCATTGAATTCTCTTTTTATTTATATTGTACACAACGTCACAACTTTTTTGGAACTAGTTTTGCAAATACAGTGTTTACAGTAAATGAAAAATATATTGTGGATATACGTCGACAGAATCGTCTGCAGATCTTTGGCTCTGAAGACAGATGAGCAGAAACCTCTGTCCAGATGTTTCAGGAGTCACTGCATCTTTTTGATGCCGGCAGCAATCAGAATCAGAAACAGCAGAGCAAACACAGCGGACACAAACAGTCCCGCCGGCCCCAACACACCCCAGTGATCTACAGCAGGAAGAACAAACATTTTTATATATTTATTTTCATTTTTATGTTTACTGTTTAAAGATTTCGTAATCTCTCAGTGCCAACTATTTCACTTACTACGTTTTTTGTCATCAGGCGTGTTGTTCAGTTTTCCCTTTGATTCTGTAGAGGATATTGAGAGGTTAATCACACAGTTTACCATCAGTTTGCGTTTCAAATCATGAATAATGAACCTCAGCTGTCCACTTTAATAATAATATTTCTAAGCATCCACTGAACTGTTCTCATCTGTGACTGTCACTGTGATCAGGATTTCTCCATCAGAGCCCAGAACTCGGTATGTTCCTGCGTCATCAGCCGTAAACTCTTTAATGCTCAGAGTCCCATCAGTGAAGCTCAGTCGACCGTGTGTTATATTAACTCTTTTATCGCAGTCTCTCTGCCAGACCTTCTTCCATTCTGAGCTGCTTTTGTTTTGATGTGTAACTTGATGAGCATCTGGCAACAGAACATCCAACTTTAGCCTTTCACCTATTTTCACAAAAATATCATCTGAGGAGAAAAAGAATGAGATCATTGTTATAAGAGTATTGTATTCATTTTTTAAAGTCATTGGAAAAACCCAAAGATGATTATCTGAATATCAAGTTTGTCCCATTCAGAGTCTCTGCTGTTTACATGCAATATCACACAATTACTACTAAAGGAAAACCTGAAGCACATTCTGATGTGACATTACCATAAATATGAAGTTGGTACGTCCTGATTTGTGGCCCCAGCATTGACTCAGCATTAATGTAATATATATCCAAGATGTATTTCCCAGCATCACTGAAGCTCAGATCATTGATTACGACGTCACAGGCTCCTTTTTTACATACTCCTTTACTGCAGTATTTCTTTTGATACACAAGGATGTTTTTTGACTCTCTGTTTAAACGAATATGAAAAATATCTCTGGTCTTTAATTCACATGGCAGGATGATGCTGCCTCCCTTTTTCCCCATCACATGTAAAGGGACGGGTTCTGCAAATACAGACAGTTTAATCATTATTCAATAAAAGTATCAGAGCTGTGTGTATTTGGCTATTTAAGCCCAATGAGGTGCTAAAAAGAGATTCTTCATTTTACACAGCCTTCCCTGAGAACGTCAATGGAGGAGTCCTGGCTGTGGTTCAATAACACGATCAGCTAGATTAGAATCACTATGAACTGAAAATATAAATCTGATACAATTAGAAACAAAAATTACTTTACTGTATACTCACCACTGTAAATGAAAACCCAGAAGAGCAGCAGAAGTTTGAACCTGATGAGAACAGAAGAGCTGGTGATGTGGTAGTTTTACACAGAGCTTCATGTAACGGATAAACGCTCAGATAATTATAATAAATAAATTTTTTTACATGAATATCTAACTGTTGTATGATAAAAATGTCAGATTTAAAGGATTATATTGTTCCAGTGTAGTCCTTTGTTATGGGATCAAATTATATAAATATATAAATACAAATAAAAGCAAAAAGTAAGAATATACAAATTACTAAAACAGGGAGCAAGACAAGAACACAAAACTAGAAGGACTAGACTAAACAAGGGCACAAGACCAACCAGGCAGGGAGACACAGACACATATTCAGCCAAATCCACAGACAGCGACCAAGATGGTGACAGAGGGGGGTAAAAATGACCACGAACCAGCAAACACAAAAGGGTAAGGGGCACTAGAAGAAGGGAGGAAAACACGAGGAACAGGTGAGCACAATTAGACTAACAAGGCTAACAAAAGGGCTTGGTAAAGAGGAAACAAGGAGGAGGGGCTAAAGAAGCACATGGACAAGGAAAACAAACAAGGCCATGTGCTGAAACAAGACAGAAACAAGAAACAAAACACAAGATAAACAGTGTCAGTGCATAACCCTGACATGTATATATATATATATATATATATATATATATATTTATATATATATACACACACACACACACACACACATATATATATATATATAATCTGTTTTAAATTAAAAGCGATAGCGTTCCAGTGGACAGAGATCATAACATTAGCACAGAATCAGTTCAGAATCAATCATCAAAAGAATCAGTTCGTTTCAGACGCGCTCTGTGTCAGTCTGTTTCATGCTGAATCACTCATGCGCAGTATCATCAGCTCCTCGGTTCTCGAATCAGACACGTCCGACAGAAACGGTTCTCAGTTCAGTGTACTGGTGATCCGAAAAGTGATGCAACCGGTTCTTGACACGAGAACGAGAAACACTCCAGCAGTGGGCGTGTACATTTGTTATCTGACTCTGCTGCACAAATTTCCCCCCGGCCTTTATTTAAGACCGGACTATATTTGTCCGTGTTGACCATGCCCCCGGCCGCTATAAGAGGCCCGGCGTTTATTTGACTACCGGTTTTTATTTGAGGAATTACGATATATATATATATATATATATATATATATATATATAGTGCTCTCAGACATTTTCTGCTCATATTCTTCTTTTTTGTATGCTTATGCTGTTTTTCACTTGGCTCGTTTCCACGTTCTGCACTTGCTTTTACAAATGCATCATCATAATTACATTAATGGATATGTTCATCATAAACATCTTCACTTCACTGTAGATAAAAAAAAATTATCATATTTTAAGAGAATTAGCTCAATTTTGCAGTTTTATTTGAGTGGTGATTGTTAATTCCCAGCATGCTTTTCCAATGGTTGGATAGAGTAAATATTGATATCAAATGCTATTTGATGTGTTTTTGAGTGAAGGAAACATCCATAGGCAGAACTTGCCTAAAGTCATGGGGTCTTGGGACAAAAATACCACTAAATTAAACAAGACTTCCCCCGCACAAATGAATTGTCTGTTGTTTACAAAGTTTAAATTAATAGAAAGTGTTTCACAGTGGCATTCAATGAAGATTTTCTCGAGTTGCACTGTATTTCATTTTAGTTTTTTTAGTTTTTTTTTTTTTTTTTTTACAGTGTTGGGCATTTTAACCAATCACACACTATTCTGTTGAGTTTAGGAATGCAATGGCCAATCAGAGGCATTCAGGTGAGTCATCGCTGTTTTATTGAGTGCATGCACGTTTTCTGAGCCACAGTTCTGTGTTTTGATTTGTGGTAAATACAGCAAAGCAAAGAGCAAGGATATATTAAGGTAAACTGTAAAATAAAGCAGAAATAGAAGTTGGTGTTTGGCTGCGGCTCATCCTTTCTTCTAACCGTGATAGTGAATGATTCCACCTGCAACTATTGTAGACAAAAACACAACATTTTTGAAAATTGTAAGGGACTTGAAGAGAACACCGACATTTGCATCCTTTCTTTCAGCATAACCTTAGGGAGTGAAAAACTCTCCTATTTCTCAATGTTGGGAGAAAATGTTTTAAATAAATGCAAATTTATGGTGGTTTCAATTCAGTTAAGCATTCCTAAATTCACTTACTCCTCTCTTCTTCTAATATATATATAAATATATATATATATATATATATGTTAATTTCTGTAATTTATTTATGAAAAAAAAAATTATACTGACTCTAAGCTTTTGAATGGTATAATGTATAATGTTACAAAAGCATTTATTTCAGCTAAGTGCTGATCTTTGTATCTTTCTATTCATCAAATAATCCTGAAAAATAAATGAACTCAACTGTTTTAAATAGTGATGATGATAATAATAACAATAATAATCATAATAATTAAAAAAGGTTTCTAGAGCAGTAAATCATTATATTTGAATGATTTCTGAAGATCATGTGAGATCACAATGAAGATGAGTGACAGCTTTATTAACGTTAGTGATTATATATATATATATATATATATATATATATATATATATATATGTCACGGCTTACGCTGCTGGAAGGAACACGAAGCCGAGGGATAAACGAAACAAGGATTTATTAAATCAAACATAAACAAGGTAAGTAGTAAATAACAGGTGGCAAGTGGCAAGTAAAAGGTGACAAGTTGACAAGTAACGAGTAACGAGTAACGAGTAGACGAGTAGACCCGACAAAACAGAACAGAAAGGACAAGGCTTAAGTACAAACGATAATTGGGAAAACACAGGTGGATGGCATGACTAAATTAACCGGGACATGGAACACATGGGGAAATAGAATAGACACACCTGGGAACTAATCAAACCGAACACGGAAGACAGAAACTGGGTCACAGGGGCAAAAAACACACAAAATGAGTCCAGGTGTGTGACAGTACTCCCCCTCCCGGTAGGTGCGTCCTCGCACCGTAGAAACAACAAAGGGAGGCGTGGGTGGGAACTTGGGAGGAGGTTCCGGTGGAGGACAGCCTCCCAGGAGGGGGCCAGCAGACAGGGACCACAGAGGAAGGAGCCAGGGAGGAGATGACGGAGGGAGGAGCCAAGGAGGAGACAGGAAGGATCTGAAGCAGGAGGTACCCAGCAGGACCCAGGCCACAGCCATAACGGCCCAAGGTGGGGCCGACGGAGGAAGGAGCCATGGAGGAGGAATGGTCACCGACTCCAGGGACTCGACCCACGGCAACGGAGCAAGTGGAGGAGGAGCCCGAGGCGGAGACGGAGAGCCGAAGAGCCAGGGTGACGGGGAGGAGCCGGAGGTCCTAGGCGGAGCTGATGGCTCTGGTGACTGACGCGGCGATGTGGATCCGGAAGGCCGCGGTGAGGCCAGAGTGACCGAGGACTGAGGTGTAGCCGAGGGGATGAAGGAGCCTGACGGAGCCAGAGGGACGGAGGGATGAGGCGAAGCCGGAGGAGTGGAGTCCCGAGGCATAGGATGGACGACGCCAGACCAAGGCGGAGCCGGAGGGACGAGGGAGCCAGGCAGAGCCTGCGGACTGCCGGGCCACGGCGGAGAGGAAGGAGCTAGGAGCCATGGTGGAGCCGACGGGTCAACGGGCCGAGGCGGAGTCCAGGCCTCAGAGGCTGGAGGCGGAGGTGAGGGAGACGCCGACCAAGGCGTCGCTGGAGGATGGCGGTCCCGCTGAGCTCGCACCACAATGATGGTAGGCTGAGGGCGAGCATAGGGGCAGCCAGACGACAGCGGAGGAGGAGGCAGGAGTGGGTGGGAGGGTGGGAATTTTGGAGGAGCAGGCATTGGAGTAAGCTCTGGGGCTGGAGCCCTTCCTGGGCTTAACGGAGGATCAGGAGCCCATCCTGGGCTTAACGGAGGATCAGGAGCCCGTCCTGGGCTTAACGGGGGTTCAGGAGCCCGTCCTGGGCTTAACGGGGGTTCAGGAGCCCGTCCTCGGCTTAACGGGGAATCAGGAGCCCGTCCTGGGCTTAACGGGGGAACAGGAGCCCGTCCTGGGCTTAACGGAGGATCAGGAGCCGGTCCTGGGCTTAAAGGAGGATCAGGAGCCCGTCCTGGGCTTAAAGGAGGATCAGGAGCCCGTCCTGGGCTTAAAGGAGGATCAGGAGCCCTTCCTGGGCTTAAAGGAGGATCAGGAGCCCTTCCTGGGCTTAACAGAGAATCAGGAGCCCGTCCTGGGCTTAACGGGGGAATAGGAGCCCGTCCTGGGCTTAACAGAGGATCAGGAGCCCGTCCTGGGCTTAACGGGGGAACAGGAGCCCGTCCTGGGCTTAACGGGGAATCAGGAGCCCTTCCTGGGCTTAACAGAGGATCAGGAGCCCGTCCTGGGCTTACAGGAGGATCTGGCATAGGTGCATTGGAAACCCCCTCATTTTGACCCATTTGGCGCTCCACATTATGCTCCCTCGTGGTGGGCAGTGTCGCCGGCTCTCGCACCTGGTCTGACGGGTTGCTCTCTGGCTCTCCGTCCTCGGTGGGCTCGGGCTTATGCCTCGTACCGTGGGGAGATTGTAGGCTGGGCTCTGGGTCCAGAGTGGACCTGGCGAGATCCTCCATTGGGCCGACCGTGAGAGGTGACCCATTTCTCACCAGATTCCACTCTATAAAGGCGGCGAAATCCTCCCGAGGACCAGCGCGTGGTCCGGGTAGCTGGTCGCATTAGCTATCCAGAGAAACCGTCTGGTATGGTCCTCGAGAGACAGTCCCTCCTGCTCCAGCAGGAGGAGGAGGTATTCGGGGCGATAGAGGGGATCCATGACACACTACGGAAAGAAAAAGACAGTGAAAAAACGGAAAACAAAACAGAGAGAAAACACGCAGTTTATAACTTTTTAGGTCGGGTCTTCTGTCACGGCTTACGCTGCTGGAAGGAACACGAAGCCGAGGGATAAACGAAACAAGGATTTATTAAATCAAACATAAACAAGGTAAGTAGTAAATAACAGGTGGCAAGTGGCAAGTGGCAAGTAACAGGTGACAAGTTGACAAGTAGACAAGTTGACAAGTAACGAGTAACGAGTAGACGAGTAGACCCGACAAAACAGAACAGAAAGGACAAGGCTTAAGTACAAACGATAATTGGGAAAACACAGGTGGATGGCATGACTAAATTAACCGGGACATGGAACACATGGGGAAATAGAATAGACACACCTGGGAACTAATCAAACCGAACACGGAAGACAGAAACTGGGACACAGGGGCAAAAAACACACAAAATGAGTCCAGGTGTGTGACAATATACATATACATATGTATATATGTATATACTTGCTGAAAATAAACATTAACATTCAGGGTAAGGTTAGTCTGTTTGTGTAATGATGCAGTATAGCGCTCCTGACAGACAGCGATCGTTAAGTAGAAGTGAAAGTGAATCCAGACTCAAAATTCCATTCCAGAAAATCATAGCTATCAGCCAACTTAAGATATATTTTGTTACGTTCAAGCTATGGACCAAATGAGTTTTGCAAAGGGCTTGCACTCAGCTTTCATATGGTATCAAAACCTAAAAAGGTCAAATTTCACCATGTGTTGGGTTTTCCCAGATCACATCACACACATAAATTTCAAACTTGCTGAGCAGGTTTATGTAAATTATCTGTTTTAGGACAAATGCCTCATTTGGTTTGGCTTTCCAATTTTTGCAAAGGCATACAGAGTATTACATACAGTACAATATAATATAGTTTTGTTTTGTTTTCTCAAGAGAGACCCTACGCCTATGTTATTATTTTCATGTCCAAAAAACTTTTGTTATTATTTTATAGGCTATGCTGCTTTGTTTTAATTGTACGCAGCAACGATGCAGTCATTTTGGCAATACAAATGTACAAATATATTACAGAAATAAGAAACTGACCCGAGGCTTCAAGGAGATTGTTAGTAATGTCCACTGACATCCTTTACACATCTACAGTTAACCAAGAACAATTGTAAAAAAAATCAGTAAAACTTTATGAAACACAAATATTTTGTATTTACATCATGAACATTTGTATTGAGTTTACAGTTTTTTCTCAGTCACTTTGGTGCATTTCTCACAGCACTATATTTACATTTGCACATTTGCAGTTCTCAAAACAATTAGTACAAACTGCAAAACCTAGTTGATAACCCGCAAAAGCATTGTCATTTGCTCAAAATGACTAGGTCGTTCCTCAAAAGCAAGTATCAAGATGAAAAGTCTTGACATCATTGTTTATGAACAAGATCAAATGGTTTTGTCATGTTTTCATTATGACAGTTTACTCTGTCAGTGTTTTCCAATGCAAAAAAGTCAGATCTTGGTGACACTACCTGAAAATGCTTAAGACAACACTATATACTATTTGCACAGCCATTTGAAAATACAGTAAAGTTACACATTACTGTATTTAGTGAGGTAACTGAGTACAAGACACTGAATATGTATGTTTCTCGTATTTTCTGCATATGCTCTTTTCAATTCTAATGTGTTCATTGTGCAAAAGAAAAAATACACCCTTATTTACAACAAACATAAACTCCCTTTGGGTAGAGCAGTGCACAACTGTAAACAATATTGCAGTACATACTGGAACTGAACATACAACATACATAGTACTGTAATCATTCATGCACATCCAGACGTTCCTCTCTGTCTGGGCACATCATTTCATCTACATCACAGTGAATATCATCTCTTGCAATGCAGCGAGGAAAGTATCTCCTCAAGTGGCGAATCCACCCTCTGCTGTGATGTCATCACATGCTGCATCCATGGCCTCTAGCAGGGTCATTTGGGTATGTGGATGCATATACCTTCCACTTCCAGGAAGATAAAAACTCCTGTATTGGATTTAGGAATGGTGAGTAGGGAGTAGAGAGGGAGATGTGCCACCAGCATCCTATCATGTGCTGCAAACCACTGTCTGACCACATCTGAGTGGTAAAAATGCACATTATCCAAAACAACAACATGCTTGCTCAGATGGTCTCCAGTTAGACCCCTCGCATTCTCAAGAATTATGTCCCTGTAAAGAGTGTCTAAAAAATGTGTAAAATTTGCTTGACAGATTTTGACAACTAGTTCAACATTTTTGTATGTAATGACTCAAGCAATGAAATGAGGACTATTAGTTTTATATGGAATGACTACTCAGCATTCACAAGTATAGTTAATTCTGACTGACATGACATAAGCAAATGGTAATGTTATAAAACAGCAGACAGTTGTATGAAAGCAATTGATGCATGTCCAAAAGCATGTTGTGGAGGTTGAACTAACTGTTGTGCAGATGTAAATACTGATGCGAGAAAATGCACCAAAGCGACTGAGAAAAACTGTAATGACTAATTGTATTCACAAAGTGCCCTGTGTGGTTAGTGATTGTGAAGCCACTGCAATTTAGTTTTGTTATTCAACCCATTTTTCTTGCAATAAGACACAATTTTATTTTATTAAATTAAATTTAAGCATATACTTATGAAACAGAAAACAAACTGAGACAGACTCAATCCAGAAGAACTGTGTCTCAGAGATGCTTAAGAAACCTCCTGCAAATCTAGTGCTGTTCAAAGTATTAGACACTTGTGTAAAAATGCTGTCAAAAATAATGGATTTTCTTTATCAATTAACTATTAACTAAATGAAATCAACATTTGGTGTGAGCATCCTTTGTGTTTAAAGCAGGTTTTGCCCTCGGTGCACTTGAGCAGAGTTTCTCAGGAGCTTTATAGGTCATGCTATTTACCCATTATACATAAAGTTTAAGACATCATCTAACTCCTTATTGTCAGACATATCAAAACAGAAAAGGAACTTACTGATGGAAATACTACAGAGCTGGTAGATTTATTTATATTTATTACATGCATATCATTGCCCTTTTGTTGGTTTTGATTGCTTCCATTGTCCTCATTTGTAAGTCGCTTTGGATAAAGCATCTGCTAAATGACTAAATGTAAATATGTCAAAAGCCTTGATGGTGAAATTCAATATGAGGGCCGGTGGCCAACTTTAAAAGAAGCCATTCAAAGATACCCTTTTATACTATGATTCAAGCTGATTTTGGCCTTATGACATTCACAAATTATCTTGTTCCTTGTCTATTAATTATATAATTTCTATTGTTGACCTTTATCTACTCAGGGGACGTTCTCTTAAAGACCACCTGTCTTTATCAGAAGTGTCCTGTTAACTTTCACAGAGTTACACCTGGTTAAGGGTCTCCCTCAAGGACACCACAGTGGTATTGAATAGAGAGATGGGACAAAATAATGTTTTTACACTAATATAATACATAATGCATAACATCTTTTACTTATGTAAGATTATTCTAGAGTAAAATAACATGTAATGCATGTTGGTTGCCTTTTTTTCTAATGCTTCATTCATGAAACAGATGCAAAAAAAAGAGTGTAAACCTAAAGACAGAAGTGATTGCCTTTAATGGTGTTACAGAATGGGTGTGTGATTATTTTATATGCAGGCTTATATACTTAAATTAACACAAAATAGACATCCAGAAGATGACATATCCAGGGACATGCAGAAAATATGTGTAACTCACGGCAAGAAGACGTTAAAGACATCGGTTAAATTTTCATTTTGGATATATTTTTCAATCTTGATGGGATTTGACAGAGGGATGTCTTTTCAACGTCCATTTAACATCCAAATGTTTGCTGGGAGATGAATAGTAGCCTATTGGGAGTGCTTTTAGAGAGAAATGCAACCTTCATTCAAATGATATAACCAGGGAGTATTTGCATTTGTTTTCAATTGGTTCCTTTAAAAGTAAAATTTTTCTCATGAGGTATCACAGTTTTTCTTTACTTCATTATCAGGAAAAAATTCAAGTGATCACACGGGTGCCTCCCAAACACTTAAATATGAATAGTAATAGAGCACGATTATTTGAGGTTAAAGGTGCCATCTGTCATGCCTGGCAAAAAAAAATCAAGTCCTACTCCACATTCCATACCAGATGGGGGCAGTATGCCTCAATAAAGTGAATTGGTCTACTCTAGAGTAACAAACGAGAAACGGCATAGTCTCTATGCTCCGCCCCTACCTTCACAACAACCCTAGAGCATAGCTGAAGCCCAGAGGAACGTTGGGTGATGTCAAGTGATTTTGAAACATGACATCTTCAAGCTACTCCCCTTCACCTTTACCAGTGAAAATGTTCCTATTCGTTTTGTTCATATTACATTGAGTTGTATATACACAATATTTGAATTAAATTAATTTGACAGACAGCATTCTGTCAACATCATTGGTCAACATCAGACAGCTGATGTTGACCAAGCTAGCGCCAACCAACATAACCAGAGCTGCCAACTCTCAAGCATTCACCGTGAGACACACGCAATTCATGACTCTTTTCACACGCTTTCACGCCACACATCAATTTTCTCACGTACAGAAAAACCACGAAGCAAAGAGGACACGGAGACCAACAGACTACACAAAGCAGCTTAGTTATGATATAAAAAATGGGTAAGTTATAGCTAGCTAATTATCAAACGCAGCTACGGTTAGCCATCACTAACATTAGCACGTTTTTAGAACAGCCTTCGATACATTTCTATGTTATAACTTCCCGAAAAAAAAATACACAAACATATAAAACAAACTTCTAGCGAAATACTAACAGCATCTAACTAATCCAAAATCTACCAATCCAAAAGAAATGTTGCAAGTTCGGTGTCGAACCTCATTTCTTTCAGGTCCATCAGTTGCTTTACTCTGTTGTTTACTCTGGTTCGGCTCCTTTTCTTATCGGATTTGATTTGTGATTCCGAGCGCGGTTGTTTCCCTGTAGCGGGTGGTGGTCTCTTGCCAAGGGCTTAAGTCACATGAAGTAGTGGGCTGTACTTTCCACATGATTGACATCAGGTTAGATTACGCCCACAAGCCGTGCGAGTTATTCGTGTATTGCAGGTTGGCTGGTGATTATGTTGCCCGCATACCGCCTCCCATGGCCGAAACTGGTATTACGACTCCTGTCGGGCCGGGGCTAGTAATGCTACTGCTAATTAAGGTTGATATCTCTGCAGCACTATAACTTGACATTTTTTTAATGACATCATCGCCCTTATTTCTTCTCATTCTTTTGATGCGTGTAGGTAATTTTTTGGATATTTTTACCTCAATTTTTGCACATGGCACCTTTAACGCTGGGATCTTCTCAAGTTTAAATTCGAGGTAGGTTCAGTTATATATCAACTGGAGGCTATTAGACATTTTAAAATGATTTTTAATAAATCGCTTATGCATTAAATAATACATATACAAAGCAGGTTAAGTTGTACAAATAATTATAAAATGCTATAGAGTGCAAAGAAGATTGCCGTTTCAAATTTTTTTATATGCATTACTTGAACTCATTGCTCAGTTCGATTCATTTCAGGGGAACATACAGCTCGCTTTGGAAATGCTGGGAAAGGAAATCTCTCCTACCTGTCTAGTGCAATATGTGAGGAAATTTTAAAATTGATAGAAGAAAAGGATTTATCAGAAAGATTTTCGGGGCTTTTAAGAACCAGAACCAAGCTGACTGAGCAATAAAGCTTTAGTAAGCCCTTTTATTAAAATACCTGAAGGTGAGGAATAATCTTAGTTACAATTAAGTAGAAACTAATTGTACTCAGTTGTGCTTTAGGTGCTAAAACAGTCCAGTAAGTTATAGTCAAATTCATTTTTATATTGAAATTATGAAGATTGTTGTGGCACCCTTAGACTGGTGGCTGACCCTCCCTGACCACCCTAATAAAACATCCTGGCTCCGTCACTGACCACAACATTTGGAAAAGCAAGAGCAGAATTTGGAAACAAGATCCAGGTGAAAAACAGAAAAATATAACCAAGGAAAACATAATTTTGCGTGCAAGTTGCAAACTTTTGCATTAATATTTCAGGTTTGTGCAATATGATTTTAAATGTGTTTAAAGTTTTGATTCATGCTTATTATTATTTTAAATACGTTTTTCTATTTTCAATTTATACTTACAATTTTTCAATCCTTGACCATTGTTTGCTATTCTGAAAACTTTGCTTTCATTTTTTAATTGTGTGCAATATATTTTTACTTGCATTTTTACATGTAGGTTTCACGCTTGTTTTTTTATTTTTTTATATCCCTGACTGCAGTTCCTTTGGTGGGAATTTGATCCAATACTCAAATGCTCATTCAATCCCAAACCCACAAACAACAGGCTATTCCTCCAACCAGTCCTTTCATCTGTGAAATCAGTGTTATAATCTAATAGATAACCCACAGATAAATCATAACCATATCAAAATCATCACTCGTCATCATCATAATCACACTAACAGATAAGTTCATCATAAACTGTTTTTAAAGCTATTTTACAAAAAAAAAAAAAAAAAATTGGTAACAAAATTAAATGAATTGATCTGTAATTCAAAATGAGAACTTACATGGTAAAACTCATGCTTGTCTGTTGTTCAGGCATCAAACGTTTAACAGGTAAAACACACACACACACACACACACACACACAAACACACATATTTGCATTTAAAGGCATAGCTTTTTTTAGACACGCCCCCACAATGACAGTTTTCAGCAGGTATAATAAATGATCTCTTGTTTTTTTAGCAGAAACTTCAAAGACACATTCTGGAGACACCCAAGACCAATATTACATCTTGTAAAATGGGACATAATCGGGAAATAAATGTGTGGCCTCACGGCCAAACTACCCGGAACATAAAACATCTTATATTTGCTTTATAATATACAGCCTAATGATATTCAAGCATATGTTTGCTGTTCTTTTTGAGCTCATCCTCTAAGAGTTGTGTAAAACATACTATTTGAACTTTGAGCCTTTTATATATATATATATATATATATATATATATATATATATATATATATATATATATATATATATATGTTTTTTTTTTTTTTTTTTTTTTTTTTTTTTTTTAAATGAATAAAGGCATTACAGGCAGTGCAGTGTTTTTATATTTAACTAAATATTACTGATAAGCACAAATGAACCACTCAAACTGAAGTCATAACCACCACAGTCATTCATGTATTTTCAACATTGCCACAACATCTCAGTTTCTCTGAAGTGGTCAACAGGAAAAGCATCTGAGCCACAGTTTAGTGTTTTAATTTGTGGTAAATACAGCAAAGCAAAGAGCAGGGATATATTGAGCTAAACTGTAAAATAAATCAGAAACAGGAGATTTGTGGTGAATCAGAGTTGAGCGTTTGGCTGCGGTCCATCCTTTCTTCCAACTGTGATGGTGAATGATTCCACCTGCAATGACTGCAGCCAGAAAAATACACAACATTTACGTTTACATTTCCATATACATTTTCATATACAAATACATTTATATTTACATATACATTTACACTTACACTTAAATTTACATCAATTCTTTTGCCAGAGGCTTTCATCCTTTTATCCACATCTGAGGAATACAAGTGATCAACCAAAAGATGCAAATAAACACGATAAGTCCCTGTTATACACGGCTTTCAGTTGTTTATGCAGTTGTGAGGGCTTGAGGAGAACACAAAGACATTTGCATCTTTCCTGTCAGCACCACCTTTGGGAGTGAAAAATCCCTCCTATTTCTCAATGTTGAGAGAAAACTTTTTTAATAAACACAAATATGTGGTGTGTTAAGCTTAATTAAACATTCTCATGTTCACTTACTCCTCTTTTAGGGTGCTAAGATTTTTACAAAGAAGATTGTTGTCAGTTTTGACTTTCTGTTCCTCACACAAAGCTGTCATGTGACTTCATGCAAATGAAGATACATCTCACTTGTTGCTTGGACTATACTTTCATGATGGTCGTCTTTTTCAGTATTGGCTTTTTTATATATGAAGGCATCCTATGTATAGAAAAGCTGCTTAAGGCTACACTCACACTGAAGGATTAATGCTCAATTCCGATTTTTTAAAAAAAATCGATTTTTTTGCAAGGCCGTTCACATTTCCAATTGAATGCGACCTTTTGTGATCTCCTGTGTGAACGTGAAATGACCCAGAAGTGACCCGCATGCGCAGAAGAGTACTCAACGCTCAACGACGTCACTAGAGCACATTCACTAAAACCAGAATGGATACTATATATAGATATATATTAGGGGTGTGCACGGATAGTCAAAGCTAACGTTAAACATGGATGTGTACAACAGTGTAGTCAACAGCGGAGCTCTTTTTGCAATATTAAAGTTATTTTCCCAACGGAGCCAGCACAATTACAATCTTCTCGTTTTAAAAAAAAAAATTAAAAAGAAGGAGGAGAGCAAGGTTTTTGGCCATGGCGTTTTGTGGAGCAGTGTTAGCAACTTCGGTACAGAGAAACATGTGGGTGCGGAGTCACAGCCAGGAGTGGTGGGATAATGATGTGAGTGGCTTCACTAATACAGAATTCATCAGTTTATCTTCTCGTTCCCGCCTACTTCAACGCAGACGTATGACGTTTGTAGCGTATCAATGACGTACGGGTCGGATACATTTGGCCTGGCCGTTCAGACAGAGGTCGCATTTCAAAAGAACGGATACGTATCGGATTCAGGACCACATACCCAAGTGGCCTGGGTCACATTTGAAAAGATCGGATCTGTGTCGTTCAGACTGTCATGAAAATATCAGATACAGGTCGCATAGGGGCAAAAAAATCGGAATTGGGTCGTTTCAGCCTGCAGTGTGAACGTAGCCTAAGTCAACACTATCTCACGACCAATTCGTACAAATTTTACAAGGTGGCTAATTCGTATGACCACACTCGTACCAATTCATACAATTTTTGCCAAATCGTACGTATTTTACGAGTTGCACAATTCGTATGAATTTGTACGAATGACCTACACCAAATCCCGCCCCTAAACCTACCCGACACTGGGGTTCAAATCGTATAAAATCGTACGAGTGGGGTCATACAAATTTGTACGAATTAGTCATGAGATAGCGTTGGCTTAAGCACATTCTGCTTCTCCCTTTCCGTCACGGAGGAAAGATCATGTGACTTTACTCGAATGGAATTGGGATAAATTATGACAAATGAAAAAAAATGTCATTCATTCGTTCATCATGTGTTCACCTGTTGCTTTTAAAGCATCATGTGGTCTTTGTTGCAGCATTGAATTACAGATACAGTTTTTCAAGTGATAAACATCACCCTTTCTTCTAACAACATTAAGCAAGTGTTTTGGAACTGAAAACACTAATTGCTGATAAATAAATAGACCTTGAGCAGTCTGGGGTATGTGTTGTCATATCTTTTACTTCATAACGAACACTACATTTTTAATAAGAGGCAGGTCTGGACTGCAGGCTGGTCAGTCTATTACCTGAACTCTTTAACTATGAAGTCACACTGTTGTAAAACGTGCAGGGTGACTATATTCTTTAAAATCTTGTTAAAATGAGAAGAGATTTCTCTGAAGAAGACATTGCCTTGATGGCAGCATTTTGCTGCAGTTTTTCTCATGCTATCTTCAGACAAAATTATCAATTCACACGTAATAAAAATGGACACTTCGAGTTCTTGATTATAATTGTCTGATCTGTGTTCAATGTAATTTTTATATACTTTGTAACCACACAGTTGATAGTCCTGAGACTTCCAGTGTTTGTGTCACACATAGAAACATTCAGCTGCAACACAACACAACACGTAAAAATACAGTATTACAGTATATAAGTAATTATAATCAGTAATTATGTCCCCACTGGATGCAACTAATGCCTCATTTGTAATTGGTTTTTACTGGTTTTGTCTGGTTGTGCCGGGACACGCATCACAGGATGGTGAGGGGCGTAATATTTCCATCACACACTTGAGGAATTCAGCCAATCACAATGCACTGGATAGCTGGCCAATCAGAGCACACCTCGTTTTTCACTAGATAATATTTATTACAGTATTTGTACTTTTACTCAAGTAGTTTTTGTATGTAATTTGTATACTTTGTCCACCTCTGGTTGTTTAAGATGAGGGAATTCACAAACGTGCGCACTCAACTCAACTTTTCAGTGCTGACTAAACTAGGATCCCCTGATTAGCCAATGCATTCCTAAGTTCAACAGAAATGAATGTGATTGGTGGTAAGACTCAGTGCTGCAAAAAAAGCATGTAAAAAGCAATCTGGTGCAGTGTGAGTGAGTGGATTTTATTCATTTTCACATTTCATTTTTATCATGACAGCCGTAATACATTGTTTAATTTGTCACAGCCATCTGCTGGAGTGCCCATAACAGCCACCAGAGGGCACTTCTTCTGGGTTATAGTTTGTTTGTTTGGACTTCATTTCCCATCACCCTTTGCGCTGTCTATTAGTTCTCATTGTTTCCAGCTGTGTGTCATTAGTCTTATTAGTTCCTCTATATACACCATGTTCTCTCATGCTGGGTACACACCAAAAGATTTTTTACATCTTATAGGATTTTCAAAATGTGATAGACCACAAACATGAGGATAAAAAAAATCCTAGATTTAACCATTTTGCTCCTATAGTGTGTGGTGTGTCATGATGTGACAAAGACAGCACACCACACGCAAACAGATTTTCAACCAGAGTCTCGACTGTGAACACAGGAAATCTCGCAAAATCTCGCGAGACTTCAGAATAAGCATGGCGGATGATATGCAGGAAGAAATTGCAATGATAGTGTTTGGAATGATTTTTTACATGACACGTTGTATAAACATTTGTGCTGTTGCCCAGGCATGTACTGGCCATCGGGATTTAGAGAATGTGACGTGACAAATCGTTTTAGCGCCTCAGTTCAAGTAAACCGATCATCTGTTACTTTCTGTTTAAAGATACTGTACAACTTACCGAAATGTATGTATACCTCATAAATAATATCGATCAATCAGTCATCAGTCAAAACAGCAGGAAAACAATTATGTCACAGAACGTTACATTTACCTCAAGAAAGCTATTTAAAGACCATGGCAGGTTAGTTGAGAAAAATAGCCATAAGAAAAGAGTATTTTGCTAAATATGTGCACTATAGTACATATTTATTATATTTTCACCTGTCATTAAATAATTGTTATTATAATGAAAACTGCATTATATTTAATTTTAACTAGTTATTTTTAACCTTTAATAATACCAGCTGATGTTCTATGTCTCTGTATGTTTACAGCATTTATGTGAGATATATTTTTTCAATTTGTAATCAATTGAGAAAAAAATCCCTTAAAGTGCCAGGGAGAAGCCTTATACCTGTCAGTCTGTGTCATTAATGTGAACAAAAGACAAAGAGAAATAACTCACTGCTCTTGAATAACAGCTTTAACAAGGATATATATGTATGTATGTATGTATGTGTGTGTGTGTGTGTTAAGTGAAGTATTGTACATTTGATTATGCAATATCTGTACCTGAAAACGGTGCTATTTATGATAATGTTTTCCTATTTTATTGCTGACTGTTCACTTGTCTTCATTAATGTTTGAACTTAATAGTTAGTGTTTATTGTGGTATTGAAATTGGAATTGTGAAATGAGATTACAGCTTATTTACAAAGAAAACAATAGCAATTTTATTTTTATTTTTATTTATGTATTTATTTTTGGCAGGGCAAGTACAGTTTTGAACCCTAGCACTGAGCTCTGCATTTGAATATATACTGTAAGCCAGTCTACTTCAAGGATTTTTAAAGGCCTTTGATTATGTTAAGAAAAATTAATTATAAATCACTACACAACGTTCTTTGTCTTAATTACTCTTTTATTTTATTGTAGATCAGTGGTCTTTATAAATCACGTTTACTGTAGATCAGTGGTCTTAATACTAACCTACTATAAGCAGCCAACAGGTCAAAGGTAATTTCTGTAAATTAATATAAAATAAAAACAAGTGTTATGTTGCAGCACATGAAATAGTTACAGCTGAAATTGTGTACCCTAAGCATTAATATTTCTATTAGAATAATAAGAAGCACATAAACTAAGACCTTTAGATATTTAAAATAAAGGTTGATAAAATCATTAGCATTTTCTTTGTTTATTATTTTAATCGTTTTTTCTTGGTTTTGATAGTAATACATTCTAATCAGTAATTTTACATGCAGATTAATGTAATGTGCGCGCTATTTGAATACTGAATGGAGAATGATTGACAGCCGCAGAGGAGGGAAAACAAGGTTTCCGTGAACTTTAATTTAATGATGTAAATAGTCTTCTGTCCATAACATTAAGCTATGGAATTGCTTCAGATGACTTTGAGAAATTATAATCAGACCCAAGTCACCCAAACTGATGTGAAAAAAACGGGAGGCGATGAAAAGCGTGATGTTTGCATCCCTGAATATGATTAAGTTCCTAAGTGTTTGGGTGCGCTGCACTAATTTACCCGTGTAGAACGTTGCGTCA
Organism: Carassius carassius; assembly: GCF_963082965.1. Lineage (NCBI taxonomy): Eukaryota > Metazoa > Chordata > Actinopteri > Cypriniformes > Cyprinidae > Carassius > Carassius carassius. Next base: position 1,833,109 of record NC_081762.1, on the reverse strand, counting down.
CATTAGTTCCGCTTTTGGCGCTCGCGTGTAAAATCATATTACTTTTTTTTTTCAGCACGGGGGTGGCCACAGGGGTGGCCAGGAACATGTCTACAGAGGCACAGGCCTCCCTAGGCCTCCATGTAGAACCGCCACTGTGTATGTATAGACATGTAGTGTGTGTGTGCACGTGCATGTTTACATGCATAGTGGGCCAGTCTGGATGAAGTCCAGGGCTGATTTTTTGTCCCAGTCCAGCCCTGCTGTTGCCACAAATCAACAAGTTGATCCTCCATCTCTGCTGTCCACATCAATGTCACTTTGTGCTGCACCATGACTGCTTCTGTCTTCCATCATCTCGCTTTCTGATTGGATATTGTTTCTTTTCACGTGATAATCTCCAGAGCATCCATGCGTTTGTCCTCGGGGTTCCCCCCAGGCCAGACATCAGGATTTCTGATCGTAAATATTAAACATGTTGAATATTTACGATTCGCGATCAGGGCGGCTCCAACGTTCTTCCGATCAGGTTCAGACACTCTTAACACATCTCACACCAAGAGAAAATCTGATAAGATAATCTGTAGAAACATCAAGATAATCGGGACATAGCTAGGATTGTCAGAAGGGGTGAAATCGGCCCAAAATAAGCCAGATTATCTTTTGGTGTGTACCCAGCATTAGCCCTTGATTGCATTTGTATTATTTCCTGTTGTCTGTTTTTGTGGGTTCCTTTTGTGGATTATATTTTGCATATTTTTCTGCTTTTGCCCTGGTGTGGATTGCTGTTTGATTGCTGTGGACGATTCATTAAGAGCTGCAATTGGATCTTCTTGTTTGAGAGCAATGAATGACAAAATTTTTCCCCTTTGTCTTGAGTTTGTGTGGAATTTTGGCTACAAGACCTTGTTAATTTCCTTTTCTGCAATGATCTCTTATTTTCATCATGTCTACACTACATTATTAATTGCAGTTAGGAAATCACGAATGTTCATTGTAAAATTTTCTGAAAAAAAAAAAATGCTAATAATTAATGTTTCTGTCAGAAAATGCACAACACGTGGGATTTTTGGTTTATTGTCTCTTTATTTGATCAGAACTCTCAACAAACATATTTAACATTGAATACATTTTCTTTAAGCAAGCTTTATGTGCCATGGCATTTATATTTTCTCTTGAACAGCTTAAAACCTTTGAAAAGGTTATTTTTGAAAATAACCTTTTCATTACTATGTAATGTAGCTGTATGTGAATGTAAATAGATTGCAAAGCTGTAAAGCTGAAAGTGTGTCAAAAGAAAGAGTCTACTCTGAATCATTGAAATTCGTCAAGTCATTTGTTCACGCGTCATAAGTTACCACATTTGCACAATCAATCATTTTGGCCCATACAAATGTATTTTTGGCGATTGCTACAAATATATCTGTGCTACTTGTGACTGTTTTTTTGCTCCAGGGACACATATCTGACCAATCAGAGCAGAGCAGCCTCACACAAAGGAGGGGTTTGGCAAGATGAATCTTCGAACGAATCGTTTGAGGATTATGCACACAAGAGTCAATGAAAGTGCATGTTTTTTGATCTTGCATGCATTTGAACCTACTGTTGGAGACTCTTAAAACCAAATTATGAACTTTTCAAATTCACAACAGAAGTCTAAATGAGATCTGAAGTCACAATCAATGATAACATACAGCAATGCTGATTATTGTGATAGAGTGAAAAATAAAGCACACAAATTCAGTGTCATTCAGTTATTTTTTTTAATCAGTCAGAACAGCACGTTTAGCTGCGGCCCATCCTTTCTGCCAACCGTAACAGTGAATGATTCCTCCTGCAACAACTGTAGCCAGAAAAAACTGAAAGACAGCCAGACCAACACCACCGAACACCATCACACGCTCCGTCAGCATCACTTCGACTGTAGAGACTACAGACAGACAGAGAAACCAATCAAAGTACAGCAGGGATAGGCAACTTCGGTCCTGGAGGGCCACTGTCCTGCAGAGTTTAGCTCCAACCCTAATTAAACACACCTGAACAAGGCAATCAGTGTTTTCGGGATTACTAGATAGATACAGGCAGGTGAGTTTTTATCCTTTAATCCCTTAACTAAAGAATAAAGAAACACAGATCATTCAGACACTGATCCAGATCAGTCGTGCTGGGTCTGAGCTGTGACAAAATCACACTCAAATTACATCTGTGATTCACATTCTGTAATAATGTGACAAGTAATTATGTTGCTCAGTAAATGTGAACAGTTCCCTTTCAGTCGGTCACTCTCGACGCCCAACGTCTCCCCATGTTCAGTGGTACCCACTTCACTATAGTGAAAGTGTCCGATGCCCCTGTTCTGCGGGAAGAGATCGCAGTCCTACTGGCGAAGGACGCGATAGAGCCGGTCCTTCCAGCCGATATGAGGACGGGGTTTTACAGCCCTTACTTCATTATACCCAAGAAAAGAGGTTTGCCGAGAGGACGCCGTAGATGCCCGATTGCGGTCATGCTTTCCTATCTGCAGCAAGGGCACGAGCGAAGGCCGTCTCCCTCAACCCTCAAAGTCCAGGTTGCCGCTATTGCTGTGTACAATGACCCCGTGAATGGGAAGTCTTTGGGTAAGCAGGACCTCATTGTCAGGTTCCTTAGAGGGGCCAGGAGTTTAAATCCTTCCCGGCCCCCCTGTATACCCTCTTGGGACCTGACTCTAGTGCTTAAATCATTACAGCAGGGCCCATTCGAGCCTTTGCATTCAGTTGAGCTAAAGTTTCTTTCATTGAAAACTCTGCTCCTGCTTGCACTGGCCTCCATCAAGAGGGTAGGGGACCTGCATGCATTTTCGGTTGACGATTCGTGCCTAGAGTTTGGGCTGGCTGACTCCCAGGTAATCCTGGGGCCCCAGCCTAGCTACGTGCCCAAGGTTCACACTACACCCTTCAAAGACCAAGTGGTGAACCTGCAAGCGCTGCCCCTGGAGGAGGCAGAACCAGCCCTTGGTTTGTTCTGTCCCGTCCGAACATTGAGATGCTACATAGACCGGACACAAAGCTTCAGGGCCTCAGACCAGCTCTTTGTCTGTTACGGAGGCCGGCAGAAGGGGAGTGCCATCTCTAAGCAGAGGATGGCCCACTGAATTATGGATGCCATAACCCTGGCTTACCAGGCACAGGGTGTGCCCTGCCCGCTCAGGTTGCGAGCTCACTCAACTAGAAGTGTTGCATCCTCCTGGCTCATGGCGTCTCGCTGACAGATATTTGTAGAGCTGCGAGCTGGGCAACCCCTAACATGTTCACTAGGTTCTATAGCCTTTGTGTAGAGCAGGTATCCTCTTGTGCTCTCACCTCAAATGGGTAGTGGCACTGAGAGGCCCCGGTTAGTGTCGGCTTGCTTATACTCCTCCAGAGTGTACACACTGTAGACCCTGTTGAGATCCTCCATCACCCTAGGCAGCTGGACGCAGCAGAACCCGTGAGGACCTTGGAAGGCTGGGTTCCATATTGAGACCTAAGCAGTACTCGTATGTGTATAGTCCACGGTATAGCCTTAGAGCCCGTGTTTTCCTGGCAGACTTCTGCCTCCCCAAGAGGGTTTTAATCACCTCAAAATTTTCCATATACACCTAAATGGATGCTATATATGTATTTGCTCCCGAGACCTCCTTCGGGAAGGATGGGGCTTCCACAGCATCCCTGTTCCATTCGGAACGGGTATGTTTTCCCAGTGTTATCCAATCTCAACCAGTGAGGTAGTGATTTGACAATTGTGAGTGGAATTACTTGTTCCGAGCCCCAGCCTACACCTAATAGGGGCGCAGGTGGCTCGCACAGGACACCGGAAGGGGCAGCACCCATGGCGCTTTGGTAGGGATCCCATTTTTGTAAAAAAAATTTATAGATAATTTCCTGAAATTAAATAAAATATGAGTAAGAATGATCTCTGCTCTCACCTGTGATCTCATCATCCTCTGGAGGATCTGTGACGGACTGAACTTTGTCTTCTCTGTCTGTCAACTTGTCTGAAAATATATGAAATATATGATCACTTCATCAAACACAAAAAGATTCAATATTACTATAACAGCAAACTCCTCAATAACACACATGATTTGAAGAATCATTCATATCTGGAGCACAAACACTGCATAAAAAGAAGCACTTTCACAGAATCTTCCAATCACACAAAAGATTCTTTATAAAGGAAAACGGTTCTATAGATGATTCAAATGTTCTACACAGTATAGAAAACAATGCTTCTTTATGAACTGATCACTAGAAGGTTTTTGGGGAAACAAAAATGGTTCTTCTGTGACATTGCAGTTAAAAAAAAACTTTTATGGAAAGTTAATTTGTAACGTAGATGATTAAAATAAATTGAGAAACACTCAAATAATTTTCAGCATTAAAAACATTATGAAGATTTGAGAGAAACTGAAGAGCTGTACTAACCCTCCATCACTAGTCTGATGGGTTTGTTGAAGTACATGATTAAATTCGTTGTTCCACAGAAATAAAGACCTGAATCTGACTCCGTTAGTCCAATAATATCTAGTGATGCTGTGATGCTCTCCACATCTCCATGAACTCTCATGCGATTGTTTTGAGAGTACTGAATGTTCAGTGATGGCCAGTTCTTGGCAGAAAGCAGCAGTGTTAGTCGTCCAGAATCAGGATTCTGGTGATACCAGGCCATCTCAAATCTGTAGGTGAATTGTTCGTTTATGCTGCAGTTCAGGGTGATGTTTTCATTCTGCCGGAATCTTAACAGAGTCACATTATGTTCTGAAACATTTGGAAAACATCATAAACTGACCCTTTGAAATGATGAAAACATAAAATATTTAAGGATAAAAAAATCAATGATGTGTAATCGTAAAGTAGAATATATTTACCGCTGGAGCTGATCTGAACAATCAAGTATGAAAAAACACAAAAGAGCATGATCTTCTCCATTGTCTTTCATCTGTAAAAGCATCGATCAAACTGCAGATTTCCTTTCAGTGCAGAGACATTAAACCACAACGTGTTTCCACTTCCTTTCTTAACGCTGTGAAAATCATTAAGCTATCTCAAACTGTTCGAACCAATGGCCTTAATTTTTAAAACCAATAAATATGAGTACTGTTAACTCCTACACATTGAGTCACTTGTACTTTTTAATTGTCGTTTAGTCAATTATAGGTTTATTTCACTCAGTCTGTTTGAATTCAGGTAATAAATCTAAGTCTAAAAGCTATATTGCTACTTAAATGGTTTAAGTTAATCAAACTCAAAATAATAAAATTACATACTCCTCTCTTCTGGTGGTAAAATGTTTACGAATGTGACTGTGAGTTTGAAAGCGATGGCAGGGAGGAAGATTGTTGTCCGTGTTGACTTTCTGTTCCTCAAACAAAGCTGTCATATGACTTCAGGCAAATGAAGATACATCTCACTTGTTGCATGGAGTATACTTTCATGATAGTCGTCTTTTTCAGTATTGGCTTTTTTATGTATAATGTCAAATTGCATTTACATTTGAAAAGTATTTTAGATTACCAAAGTGATTACTTTAATGTTTAGATAAAATAAATGACATTAAAATTCAATTTAAAAATTAATGCAAAATGACTTTTAAAGGCAGTAATTTATAATTATTTTTATATAGCATTTTGGTCAGTGTAAGCTGAGTTGATCATAATGAATTAATTTGTTTCAGGATTGCAAATTAGTCACAAAGAAATAAAGTGACGTGACATTCAGCCAAGTATGGTGACCCATACTCAGAATTCGTGCTCTGCATTTAACCCATCCGAAGTGCACACACACAGAGCAGTGAACACACACACACACACTGTGAACACACACCCGGAGCAGTGGGCAGCCATTTATGCTGCGGCGCCCGGGGAGCAGTTGGGGGTTCGATGCCTTGCTCAAGGACACCTAAGTCGTGGTATTGAAGGTGGAGAGAGAACTGTACATGCACTCCCCCCACCCACAATTCCTGCCGGCCCGGGACTCGAACTCACAACCTTTTGATTGGTATTTCGCCAATCAACCTCTTAAAGTGGTATTTCCCAAAAGAAAGACAGCACACACACTTATTCATTCACACTTGTTTCTGTTTATTTATAGTCACAGACTGTATGTTTCACTGTTGGTCTACATCACATTTAGAAAGATTTCTATAATTCATCCATCAAAAATACGACCGTGATATGATTTCTTAGTTTTACTGCTGATTATTTGACAACACATTGAACACTGAAGACACTATTTGAACAAGTTTGCCATGAAACAGATGACATTTGTACTTTCTCATGAAGTTTAGAGCTTCGCCACAACAGAAGTCTGAGATCTGGCCGACAGAACCACATCTGAATCACACTGGTGAGCCACTACAGTAAATGTTTCTTCCTGCAATGATTATAGCCAGAAAACAGCGTCACTTCATCTACAGACAGACAGAAAACATTCAGAAACCAACATTCATTAAACAACAGAATCAAGACAGATTCTGATCGGTTGTGCTGAGATTGAACTGTGATGAAATCATGCTGAAATTACATCTGTGAAGCACTTTCTGTAATAATGTGACAAGCTGTTAGGCTCAGTAACATAAACAGTTACACTCTTTAATATCCACAGAATCTTTCCATTGGACAAAAGGTTCTTAAAATCTGCATACTTTATAACTTATACACTAATGCACTTTCACTGGTTTGCACTCTATCTGCCGTGTGCCTTGCGCTGCTTTATTTAACTTTATTTTTATTTTTATTATATGTTTTTTTTTTTTTACATTTCCCTTATTGTATAGCTGTATCTTATATTTTATATTTGATCTGTATTTTTGACAATAAGGAGACCTACTCCTTTCCCTTCCATGAAAAATGTGGATTGTGGGTAGACAACCAAGGATATCTTAGGATAACTGGGTTTTGTGGTGATGAGATGACATAGAAAGTGATTTCTTCAGTGTGAGAAAGACCAACTCTTAGTTGTATAGCAAGAGTTTGATGGGTGATGCAAACTTTTCCAACGGGACTATCATCTACGGCGGTAACAATGATAGGGGGTAGACCTTTGATTGTGGGGATGTTCAACTGTTTCACTAAATCTTGATGAATCACATTAGCAGCATCTCCAGAATCTATTAGTGCTGAGAATTGGTGGTCTTGCTTAGTGACAGACAACATGATGGGATGTGAAAAAAGTATTAAGCAAGTGACTTACTCAATAACTTGTATAACAGGACAGTTGGAAAAGTGATGGCCAGATTCATCACAAGAGAAGCATAGCTGATTGAGCAATCATCTTCTTCTATCCTCAGGTGTAATATGAGCTCATCCTATTTGCATGGCCTCCGTAGGACCAGACTGATTTGGTACTTGAACCGCAGTAGTGGGCACATGATATGCTAGGTTTAATTTAGGACTAGGCTGTGATTGCAAGAGATTATCAATATCAAGTGAGTCACCTCTGCAAACTAATTCTGAATGTAACTTAGCAGACAGACTAGAATGAAAAATGTGCTTCAAAGCAACTTCATTAAACCCACTTTGTGCAGCAAGAGTTAAAAACTATACAGCATAATCAGAAGCTGGTCTGTTGCCTTGGCGTAACTGAGTTAACTGAGCTGCTGAATCCATGCCGCTAGTAGGATATTGAAAGACATCGCAAATCAGTTGAGTGAAATAATTGTATGACTGACGAACATCTGTCATGATCCAAAACTGCTGTAGGCCATTCAAGTGCCTTCCCTGTCAGCAAAGTCCTAATAAAGGAACATGTCATATGGTTCAAATCTTGAGGTTGATTTGAAAAATAGATATACTGTCACAAAAAACAGTACAGTTGTCAGGAGAACCATCAAATTTATTTGGTAGAGCAAATTTTACAGAGTCAGGTTATGGGGCAGTAAGAGAACAAACTTACTGTTTCAAGTGTTCATTGGCAGCTTATAGTGTCAATAACTGAGTTTGAAAACCCTTGAGCAGATCATTTTGATACACAATGGTTGACGGGAGTTGAGAGACCTCCGCAGGATCTGCTGGAACCTGGTGAAGTATTCTGTAAGGAAGAGATAGGCCTAATAGATTCCATATGTGGGTCTTTATTCAATTATCTGTGCCCCAAGTACTAATAACAATCATAGGTCCAAGTCAGGTCAATGGCATCAGTCAGAGTATGGAGAAAATATCCAATTGCAGATAAATCCAAAACAGTAATCCAGAAACGGGAGTCAGGAGAACAAAAGCAATGGTCATGACAATAAACAATAGAAATGGCATAGAAGAATTCTTAGTAAAGCAGAGGAAATGGCAATACTTCGCAAAATGGTAGTGAAAACACATGGCTTAAATACATGGTAACAGGAACTGTGGTAATGTGGCAGGAAACAGGAAGTGGACAGAGTTCAATATTCAGGTGAGAGGTCCTTCTGAAGGATGGGCGCATGATCCGATGCTACACAGGATAGGTTAACAAATGACATTTCTCTCATTAATTACTCAACCTTTTTTATTCTACTCTATTTTATTTAATATTTTATTGTAATTTTATTGTAAGTCCCAAGATAACAGGACTTAACGACTACAGACCTGTGGCTCTAACGTCTGTCGTCATGAAGTCGTTTGAAAAACTGGTTCTGGCTTATCTGAAGGACATCACTGGACCCTTACTGGACCCCCTGCAGTTTGCGTACCGAGCAAACAGGTCCGTGGATGATGCAATCAACATGGCATTGCACTTCATCCTGCAACATCTGGACAAAACAGGGACTTATGTGAGGATCCTGTTTGTGGACTTTAGTTCGGCTTTCAACACCATCATCCCAACAACCCTCCAGACCAAACTGACCCAGCTCTCTGTTCCTAGCTCTATCTGTCAGTGGATCACCAGCTTTCTGACAGATAGGCAACAGTTAGTGAGACTGGGGAAATTCATGTCAAACAGCTGCTCCACCAACACTGGTGCCCCTCAGGGATGTGTTCTCTCCCCTCTGCTCTTCTCCCTGTACACCAACGACTGCACCTCTAAAGACCCCTCTGTCAAGCTCCTGAAGTTTGCAGACGACACTACAGTCATCGGCCTCATCCAGGACGGTGACGAGTCTGCTTACAGACAGGAGGTTGAGCAGCTGGCTGTCTGGTGCAGTCTTAACAACCTGGAGCTGAACACGCTCAAAACAGTGGAGATGACTGTGGACTTTAGGAGAAACCCCCCTGCACTCCCCCCACTCACCCTCATGAACAGCACTGTGGCTGCAGTGGAGTCATTCAGATTCCTGGGAACCACCATCTCTCAGGACCTGAAGTGGGACAATCACATTGGCTCCATTGTGAAAAAAGCCCAACAAAGGTTGTACTTCCTTCGCCAGCTGAGGAAGTTTAACCTGCCACAGGAGCTGCTGAAACAGTTCTACTCAGCCGTCATTGAGTCAGTCCTGTGTACTTCAATTACTGTCTGGTTTGGTTCAGCTACAAAATCAGATATCAGAAGACTACAGAGAACTGTTCGGACTGCTGAAAGGATTATTGGTGCTCCCCTGCCCACCCTCCAAGAACTGTACACATCCAGAGTGAGGAAAAGGACTCAGAAAATCACTCTGGATCCCTCACATCCAAGTCACCCCATCTTTGAACTTTTGCCATCTGGCCGGCGCCTCAGAGCCGCAAATACAAGAACAGCAAGGCACAAGAATAGTTTCTTCCCCCAGGCAATCTACCTCATGAACAGTTAAATGTTTCCCACTTAAACTTATGCAAAAATGTGCAATATCCTTATATTTATTTGTTACCCCTCCATCCTAGAACATTCCTGCATCTCACTCAATCCTATTCCATTATCATTTATAGCACAATTGTTTATACACTTATTTATTTGCCAGTTTGTAATTCTCCTGTAATTTTTTTTTTTTTTTTTTTTGTCTGTGTGTTGTTGTCTCTGTGTACTGGAAGCTTATGTCACTAAAACAAATTCCCTGTATGCGCAAGCATACTTGGCAATAAAGCTCTTTCTGATTCTGATTCTGATTCTAATTCTAATTTGTAATTATTTTTATATAGTCAGTGTAAGCTGAGTGTAAATGTATTCACTCATTTACTTACCATCATGTTGTTACGCTCCCAAAGACTTTCATTCAACCTCAGAACAGAGCTGAAGATATTTGAAATGAAACCACAGCATTTCACCAACAAAGATAAGATTTATCAGAAACTAGTGAAATCACAAAACAAACATGACATAAGAACCCATTTTTGTAGTTTAATTAGAGATTTAAAAGCGCATTGATGTTGTATCAGTTTTACAATAATAAGTGATACAGTGATCATAATAAATGAATTTGTTTCAGGATTGCAATTTAGTCAGACAGAAAAGTGGTATTTATTGTTATTTCACTAAAGAAAGACGGCACACACACTTATTCATTCGCATCTGTTTCTGTTTATAGTCACAGACCGTGTGTTTAGATCTACATAACATTTAGAAAGAATTATCATTTCTATACATTTTCTTCATCAAAAATACAACCGTGACATGATAGTTTTACTGCTGTTTATTTGATCGAAACTCAAAAACACTTTGAACACTGAAGACATTTTATTTGAACAGGTTTGTGCCATGAACAGATAAAACAGACGTCTATGAGATCTGGCCGACAGAAACACATCTGAATCACATCGGTGAGCCTGGTGTAAAGTATAAATGCTGATTATTGTTAAAAAATAAAGCTCACAAATGTCATTTAGGTGAGTTTTAAACATTCAGACCAGCATGTTCGGCTGCGGTCCATCCTTTCCGCCAACCGTGACAGTAAATGTTTCTTCCTGCAATGATTATAACCAGAAAACACAGAAACACAGCCAAAGCAACACCACTGAACATCAGCACACGCTCCGTCAGCGTCACTTCATCTACAGACAGACAGAAAACATTCAGAAACCAGCTTTCATTAAACAACAGAATCAAGTCAGACAGATTCTGATCCATTGTGCTGAGATTGAACTGTGATGAAATCATGCTGAAATTACATCTGTGAAGCACTTTCTGTAATAATGTGACAAGGCTCAGTAACATAAACAGTTACACTCTTAAAAAAAGTTTTTATTTTATTTGATGATTATATATAGAATCCACAGCATATTCAAATTGCATAACCTAAAAATAAATACACTGAGAGTTTCTCACAAACAAGAACGCTCTCCGCTCTCACCTGTGATCTCATCTTCCTCTGGAGGATCTGTGACGGACTGAACTTTGTCTTCTCTGTCTGAAAATATATGAAATATATCATCACTTCAGATTTATGATCACTCCTCAACAACACACAAGATTTCAGGAATCATTCATATCTGGAGCACAAACACTGCATTAAAGACAAAACAACACAAAAGTTTTCTTTTTTACGTGGAAAACGGTTCTATAGATAATTAAAATGTTCTTCACACTAAGAAAATAATGTTTTTTTAAAGAACTGATCACTAGAAAGTTCTTTGGGGAAACAAAAATAGTTCTTATATGGCATTGCATTAAAAAAACTGCATTTTTAAAGTGTTAGTAGGTTACTAGTGATGATGAAAATTTGAGAGAAATGTATTAGTCAGCAGTACTAACCCTCGATCTGTAGTCTGATGGGTTTCTCAAAGTGCATGTCTGAATTCACTGATCTTGTTCCACAGAAATAAAGACCTGAATCTGACTCCATTAGTCCAGTCATAACTAGCGAGCCTGTGTTTCTACTTCTATCTTCTTTAACTGTTACGCGAGTGTTTTTAACGGTTTGAAACTAGCTCTCTTATCCTGCCCATGGCTAAGGCAAATATCAGCATTGTTAGTCGTCCAGATTCAGGATTCTGGTGATACCAGGCTATTTCATGATTGTATGTCATGTTGCAGTTCAGAGTGATGCTTTCATTCAGCTGAAATCTTAACAGAGTCACATTATGTTCTGAAGCATCTGGAAAACATCATAAACTGATTCTTTGAAATTATGAAAACATTAAATATTTAGGGATAAAAAGTTCAATACTGTGAAATCGTAATGTAGAATGTATTTACCGCTGGAGCTGATCTGAACAATCAAGTATGAAAAAACACAAAAGAGCATGATCTTCTCCATTGTCTTTCATCTGTAAAAGCACTGATCAAACTGCAGATTTCCTTTCAGTGCAGAGACATTAAACCACAACGTGTTTCCACTTCCTTTCTTAACGCTGTGAAAATCATCAAACTATCTCAAACTGTTCGAACCAATGGCCTTGATTTTTAAAACCAATAAATTAAAAAAAAAAGATTACTGTAAACTCCTACACTTTGAGTCCTTGTATTTTTTAATTGTTGTTTATTCAATTATAGGTTTATTTCACTCAGTCTTTGAATTCAGGTTAAAAAAGTGTAAAAGCGTCGACAGGGAGGAAGATTGTTGTCAGTTTTGACTTTCTGTTCCTCAAACAAATACCAAATACCATAAATGACATTAAAATCCAATGCCATTATAAACAGAATAATTATAAATAATTATAAACAGCCATTTGTGATTATCTGAGCATCCTGGATCAAAGCCTGTATTTCAGGCTGGATGAGCCCATAGACATACACAAAGAAGTGATTTAAATTAAAATAAAAAACAGTTACAAATGCAAATGTATTCACTTCCATAAGCAAAGCTCACACTTGTCATGTATAGGTTTTGCTCATTCTTTTCTTAGCTAACAATTGATATATCAGTTTTTTAAAACTGCATAGACACTAAAAAAACTCTCATTCACTCATATACATAATAATCTATAAACCAAGTCTGCAAAATTACAAGCACATTACATGCTTTAAACTCAGTGCAATATGCAATAAAAAATAGTAGGCCTAAAATAATATTGAACAGTGCGATAATATGATAGCATGGAATGAGGGTGAGGCTGAAGAAGTGTTAGAATCCATTTGAAGAAGTTTATTGAGAAAACAGTTCAACAATCTAAAGCGTGAGGCTGAAATCTGCCGCTTCTGACTCACAGCCTGTTAAGTACACGAGTTTTGAGCAGTGTAGCCGTAGTGCTTGTTGTTTGTTGTTTCTCCAATCAAAAAACACAGACATGTTTTATGTTTTATGTTTAAGCAGCTTGATACGCAACATGTAAAGAGACTTTATGAGTCATTATAATCAGTAATTAAATCCCTACTGGATGCAAATAGTATCTCGTTTTTAATGGGTTTTATTGGTTTTGTCTAGTCTGGCCAGGACACACATCAGAGTATGTTAAAAGGCGTTACATTTCCATCACACACTTGAGGAATTCAGCCAATCACAACGCACTGGATAGCTGGCCAATCAGAGCACACCTCGTTTTTCAGAGCGATGAGCTTTGTAACAATCAACATGTTCCAGAAAAGTGGGGCATAGAAGAGAAACAATAATGTGCAGTATGTGGAAAATAATGTGTGTTTTTTACCTTAAACTGCATAAACACATTTCATTACACCAAATACCCAAAATAATGTTCTTTTTAGCACCGTCATATTACCTCTTTAATACTAACACATTTTGGCCAATGTGGCGCATGTTTTTATATTTACATTTGCATTATATTTACATTTAGTTATTTTCAGATGCTTTTATCCAAACAGGTGAGGAAATTTCCTTACAGGTGAGGAAATTAGAAGCATTCAAAAACAACAAGAGAGCAATGATATATAAGTGCTATAACAAGTCTCAGTCAGCTTAAACACAGTACAAGAAGCAAGGGCTTTAAATAATAAAATAAATAAAAAGAAAACAGATAAAATAGAAAAAGAATAGAGCAAGCTAGTATTAGAGTTCTTTTTTATAATTGTATAATAATTAAAAAGAAAAAAGAATACAAAAAGATTAGAAAGGTAGTTCGAATTTTTTTTTTTTTTTTTAGAATGCAATTAGAATAGTGAGTGCTAAAGTTAGAGGGTAAAATAAATATGGAAGAGATGTGTCTTTAGCCGACTCTTGAAGATGGCAAAGGACTCATTGCACCAGAAAGGAACATTTAATTTAAAAGATTGTAAAAGTGACTTTGTGCTTCTTTGGGATAGCACAATCAAGCGACGTTCACTTGCAGAACACAAACTTCACTTGCACATAAGTCTGAAGTAATGAATTTAGGTAAATAGGTGCAGAGCCAGTGGTGGTTTTGTAGGCAAACATCAATGCCTTGAATTGTATGCGAGCAGCCATTGGTAGCCAGTGCAAATTAATAAATTGATGTGTATTCTTTTCGTCTCATTAAAAATTCATCTTGCTCCCGCATTCTGGATTAATTGTAAAGGTTTGATAGAACTGTCTGGAAGACCTGCCAAGAGAGCATTGCAAAAGTCCAGCTCGGACAGAACAAGAGCTGGTACAAGGAGCTGTGCAGCATGTTCCGAAAGAAAGGGCTTGATCTTCTTAATGTTGAATAAAGCAAATCTGCAGGATCGGACAGTTTTAACAATGTGATCTGAGAAAATTAGCTGATGATCAATCACAACTCCATGGTTTCTGGCTGTTTATGAAGGAGTAATGGTTGATGACGGCTGAATGGTTGCAATTTTATCTCTAATAGTATCGATTTTAGAAGTAAAGTAGTTCAAAAAGTCATTACTGCTGTGGTGTTGGGAAATGTCAACACTTGTTGAGGCTTTATTTTTCGTTAATTTAGCCACTGTATTGAATAAATACCTGGGGTTATGTTTGTTTTCTTCTAAAAGAGAAGAAAAGTAATCGGATCTACCAGTTTTAATGCTTTTCTGTAGGATATGTTACTTTCCCGCCAAGCAATACGAAATACGTCTAGTTTTGTTTTCCTCCAGCTGCGCTCCATTTTTCGGGCTGCTCTCTTTAGGGTGCGAGTATGCTCATTATACCATGGTGTCAAACTGTTTTCCTTAACCTTCCTTAAGCGTAAAGGAGCAACTTTATTTAAAGTGCTAGAAAAGAGAGAGTCCATAGTTTTTGTTACATCATCAAGTTGTTCTGAGGTTTTGGATATGCTAAGGAATTTGGATACATCAGGAAGATAACTTAAAAAGCAGTCTTTTGAGGTAGAAGTGATGGTTCTTCCATACTTGTAACAAGAAGTAGAATTTACAATTTTGGCTATATGAAGTTTGCACAAAACTAAATAATGATCTGAGATATCATCACTTTGCTGAATAATTTCAACACCATCAACATCAATTCCATGCGACAGTATTAAATCTAGAGTATGATTTCGACAATGAGTAGGTCCTGAAACGTGTTGTCTAAGCCAAATAGAGTTCAGAATGTCTATAAATGCTGATCCCAATGCATCTTTTTCATTATCAACATGGATATTAAAATCACCAACTATTAAAACTTTATCTGCAGCCAGAACTAACTCAGATGTAAAATCACCAAACTCTTTAATAAAGTCTGTATGGTGCCCTGGTGGCCTGTATACAGTAGCCAGTACAAACATAACAGAGGATTTATCATTAACATTTGTTTCTCTGGATAATGTTATATGAAGCACCATTACTTCAAACGAGTTATACTTGAAGCCTGCCCTCTGAGAAATCCTGAAAACTTTGTTATAAATTGAAGCAACACCTCCACCTTTGCCTTTTAGACGTGGCTCATGTTTATAACAGTAATCTTGGGGGGTGGACTCATTTAAAATAATGTAATCATCAGGTTTTAGCCAGGTTTCTGTCAAACAGAGTACATCTATATTATGATCAGTGATCATATTATTAACAAAAAGTGTTTTCGTAGAAAGGGATCTGATATTCAATAAGCCAAGCTTTATCATTTGTTTATCCATATAGCATCTGTTTTTTATTTGTTGAACCTCAATTAAATTGTTAATCTTAACTTGGCTTGGACGTTTTTTGTATTTTCTAGTTCAGGGAACAGACACAGTCTCTATAGTGTGATATCTAGGTGAAAGAGTCTCTAAGTGCTAAGAATTAACTGACCTCTGTGACGGGAGGCGGCTAGCAGACGGTCGGTTTAGCCAGTCTGTCTGCTTCCTGACCTGGGCCCCAGTTAGTCAAGTATAAACACTAAGACTATTTGCCATATTTCTAGAGAGAAGAGTGGCGCCACCCCAGGAGGGATGAAGACCATCTCTTTTAAACAGGTCAGGTCTGCCCCAAAAGCTCGTCCAATTGTCTATGAAAATGTTATTCTGTGGGCACCACTTAGACATCCAGCCATTGAGTGATGACAATCTGCTATGCATCTCATCACCACGGTAAGCAGGGAGGGGACCAGAGCATATTACAGTGTCTGACATCGTGCTTGCAAGTTCACACACCTCTTTAATGTTATTTTTAGTGATCTCCGACTGGCGAAGTCGAACATCATTAGCGCCGGCATGAATAACAATCTTACTGTATTTACGTTTAGCATTAGCCAGCACTTTTAAATTTGCCAAAATGTCAGGCGCTCTGGCTCCCGGTAAACATTTGACTATGGTGGCTGGTGTCTCTATATTCACGTTCCGTACAATAGAATCACCAATAACTAGAGCACTTTCATCAGGTTTCTCAGTGGGTGCATCACTGAGTGGGGAGAACCTGTTTAATGTTTTGATCGGAACAGAAGAGCGGTGTTTTGACCAGTGTCGTGTATAAATAAGGTCCAGTTGGTTGCCTGATTTGTAGCAGTAGTTGACACTTGGTTGAGATCAAAAGAGGCAAGCAGAGTGTGGAAATCAGCATACAGAGGTTTATCTAGGTGGATGTTGAAATCTGAAAGCATAACTAAGGGAGTACCATCCTCAAGAAAGGTTGAGAGCAGCACATCTAATTCATCCAAAAAGAGTGGGAAAATGAGAAATTATTGGAGAGTGCTGCAGGTGTAGCAGTGTCCTCTGGTTTGATCCAGGTCTCTGTTAGGGCAATGAGATTAAGCTTTGAATGACTAATAATAGAAGTAATAAAATCAGCTTTGTTTATAGCAGAATGCCAATTTCAGAGACCAATAGAGAGACCAAGAAAGTAGTGTATTAGCAGCCATAGGCAACACACATTGTTTTCCACATTTCTGTATTTTATATTTTGTTATTTTCACATGTTTGCACACTTGAATTATCAGTCATTTTTTGTAATAGTTATCAGTGTTATGACGTATTTTAGCAAGAGGCTAGAATTGCAAAATAAATAAATGTTTATCAATAAGTAGGCCTACGTTTTACTTTTAATATTTAATTATATTAAAAAATCAAGTACTTTTGTACTTTTACCCAAATAAAGTACAGGAGTATTATTATTATGATATGATCTTTGATGGTCAAGATGGCGAAGCGAGGCCGCAGAGCCGGGATTAGAGTCCGGCTAAGGAGGGCACCACACAGGCCCGCGCTGCCCAGCCTTTTTGTGTCCAACGCCAGATCGCTATGCAACAAAATGGATGAGCTGGCGATGATCATCGAGCCAAATAGTTACGCTAAAGACTGCTCGCTGGTAGTAATCACAGAGACGTGGCTGCACTCTGGGATTCCGGATGAAGCTATTATACTAGCGGGTCATACAGCGCACCGGGCCGACAGAACCGGCAACTCCAGAAAGAGCAAAGGAGAGGGGCTCTGCATCTACTCTAACAACAGCTGGAGCACAGATGCTACAGTGACTGAAAGACACTGCTCACCAGATGTGGAGTTTGTAACACTGAGATGCCGGCCCTTCTACTTGCTGCGTGAGTTCACTGTTGTTTTTATCATGGCTGTTTATATTCCACCTAGCGCTAATGCTAATGTAGCTATGGACATCTTGCAAACTAGTATGAATAGACTGCAATCCACCCACCCGGATGGAATCTTTATTGTGGCAGGGGATTTTAATCATGCTAACCTGTGTACTGTAATTCCCAAATTTCATCAGTATGTAACATGTCCAACCAGAGGTGATAATACTCTGGATCATGTTTATAGTAATATCAGAGGGGCATACAAGGTCTCAGCTCACCCCCATTTAGGGCAGTCTGATCATCTGACCCTTTTTCTCACACCAGCATATAGACCTGTGTTTAAGAGATCCGTGCACACTGTGAAACTACCAAAACTGTGGCCTGCTAGTGCTATTCCACAATTGCAAGACTGTTTTGAGCGCACGGACTGGGCACTTTTCTCACAGCAGAGTCTTGAAGATTACACCTGCACTGTTTTGCACTACATTAAGACCTGCATTGATAATGTCACTGTTGAAAGACAGATCAAATGTTATCAAAATAATAAACCATGGCTGAACAGGGAGGTCAAGCTGCTGCTGAAAAAACGGGATAAAGCCTTTAAGTCTGGAGATACGGAATTATACAGCACCGCCAGATCCAAATTAAAGACAGGCATCAAGGAAGCAAAAGTGGCCTACAGGAGGAAGATAGAGGAGCACTTCGATGAAGGGGATCCCCGGCGCGTTTGGCAGGGAATACAACACCTCACGAACTTTAAGGGTTCAAAAGACCCAAGCCCAAGTACCAGCAGCAATCTGGCCGAGGAGCTCAATCATTTCTTTGCGCGCTTTGAGGCGAATGGGACTGAGTCAGCATCGGCCGGATCAATAATACTCTTGCCCAGAGAAGATGCCCCGACATTCTCCTTGAGAGAAGAGGAGGTCAGGAGGGCATTTCTTGGCGTGAACTCCAGGAAGGCTGCCGGGCCCGACGGGATCCCTGGGAGAGTGTTGAGGGATTGCGCAGATCAGCTGGCTGGGGTATTCACTTCCATCTTTAACCTCTCTCTGTCTACCTGTTCCATTCCCAAGTGCCTTAAATCTGCTATCATTGTGCCGATCCCGAAAAAATCAGCAGTGAATAGCTTCAATGACTATAGACCAGTGGCCCTCACTTCCACTGTTATGAAGTGCTTTGAAAGACTGTTGCTAAAACACATAAAAGCTTCCCTCCCCTCCACACTGGATCAGCACCAGTTGGCCTATAAAGCAAACAGGTCAACCGCTGATGCCATCAACACAGCCCTGCACTGTGTGCTGACCGACCTTGAACATCCTGGCACCTATGCAAGACTGTTGTTTGTGGATTTTAGTTCTGCGTTTAATTGCATCATTCCTGGTAGACTGGTGTCCAAGCTACATGGACTGGGCATCAGCTCAAACATCTGCAGATGGATCCATGACTTCCTTACAGATCGTCCCCAGTCAGTTCGTCTGGGCTCGCAACTTTCATCTGTTCTCACACTCAGCACTGGGGCACCCCAGGGTTGTGTGTTGAGCCCCTTACTCTACATTTTATACACTCACGACTGCACCCCAGTTCATGAAAGTAATACTATTATCAAGTTTGCAGATGACACCACTGTAGTTGGACTTATTCACAATAATGATGAGTCCGCCTACAGGGATGAAATCCAAAAACTCTCCGCCTGGTGCTCCACCAATAACCTGTCTCTCAACGCCTCTAAGACCAAAGAGGTGGTGGTAGACTTCCGCAGGAAAAAGATTGACCTTGCCCCCATCTACATTAATGGAGAAATTGTGGAGAGGGTTAAGGACTTCCAATTCCTTGGGACATACATTTCACAGGACATCACCTGGGCAACCAACACTACAGCCCTTGTGAAGAAGGCTCAGCAGCGGCTGTACTTTCTCAGGTCACTCAACAAAATTAACCTCTCCCAGAAATTGCTTTTATCCTTTTACAACTGTTCTGTCCAAAGTATAATCTCACACGATATTCTGGTGTGGTTTAGTAGCTGCACCGCTGCTGACAAAAAAGCGCTGGACAGAGTAAGGAAATCAGCACAAAATATAATTCACACACAACTCCCCTCACTCATGGACATATATTACACCAGATGCATGCAGCGGGCAAAAAAATATAATTCAGGACTGTTCCCATCCAGGTCACGGCCTCTTCATTTTGTTGCCATCTGGAAGGCGCTACAGATCTTTCCGGGGTCGCACCTCAAGACTTTTGAATAGTTTTTATCCAAATGCTATAAAATACCTGAACTCATGAGCATTTAGACTGCTCTGCATTTTTTTTTTTTTTTTTTTTTTAATGACCATATTTTTTTTAGCTATTTTATTATGTTGTTTGTTCTCTCTTGTAATGTATTTATGTATTAATGTACAGTAGTTTTGTTATATTATGTGTTACCACCATGGGAAGTGCAATTTAAATTTCGTTGTTATATGCAATGACAATAAAAGGCTACAAATTAGTGTATCTGTACTTTTACACAAGTAGTTTTTGTACTTTATTTGTGTACTTCATCCACCTCTGGTTGTTTAAGATGAGGGAATTCACAAACGTGCGCACTCAACTCAGCTACAGGCTTTTCAGTGCTGACTCATCTAGGATCCTCTGATTGGCCAATACATTCCTAAATTCAACAGAAATGTGTGTGATTGGTTGTAAGACTTTTCATTCATTTGCACATTTCATTTTTATCATGACAGCTGTAATACATTGTTTAATTTGTCACAGACATCTGCTGGAGTGACCATAACAGCCCAGAAGAAGGCACTTCTATTTTAGTTTGTTTGTTTGGACTTCATTTCCCATCATTTATGTGCCATTGCATTTATATTTTCTCTTGAACTCAGCTTAAATGTACTAAAGTGCCCCATTATGGATTTTTTTAAATTACCTTTTATTTAATATGTAATGTAGCTGTATTTGAATGTAAATAGTTTGCAAAGTTGTAAAGCTGGAAGTGTGTCAAAAGAAAGAGTCAACTCTGAACCACTGAAATTAGTCATTTGTTCACATGTCACAAGTTACCACATTGGCATGATCAATCATTTCGGCCCATTCAATGTATTGTTGGCTATTGCTACAAATATATCTGTGCTACTTGTGACTGTTTTTTTTTTCGCTCCAGGGACACATATCTGACCAATCAGAGCAGAGCAGCATCACACAAAGGAGGGATTTAGAAAGATGAATTTTGAAACGAATCGTTTGAGAATCATGCACACAAGAGTCAATGAAAGTGCATGTTTTTTTTTTATCTTGCATGCATGTGAACTGTGTACTGTTGAGAACTCTCAAAACCAAATTATGAACTTTTCAAATAGCATAAAGGGGGCACTTTAATGTTCCTCGAGAGCTTTACCACAACAGAAGTCTAAATGAGATCTGAAGTCCCCATCAGTGATAACATACAGCAATGCTGATTATTGTGAAAAATAAAGCACACAAATTCAGTGTCATTCAGTTATTTTTTTAATCAGTCAGACCAGCACGTTTAGCTGCGGCCCATCCTTTCTGCCAACCATAACAGTGAATGATTCCTCCTGCAATGACTGTAGCCAGAAAAAACTGAAAGACAGCCAGACAAACACCACCGAACACCATCACACGCTCCGTCAGCATCACTTCGACTGTAGAGACTACAGACAGACAGAGAAACCAATCAAAGTACAGAATAAAGAAACACAGATCATTCAGACACTGATCCAGATCAGTCGTGCTGGGTCTGAACTGTGATAAAATCACACTCAAATTACATCTGTGATGCACATTCTGTAATAATGTGACACGTAATTATGTTGCTCGGAACATATGAACAGTTACACTTTAAAAAAAAAAGTTTTTAATTAGCTTTGATGGATTCATGAAGAACATCCATGTAATATTTACCATAACCTATAACAAATACTCTAAAAACTAAACTAAAAAATAAAATAAATAATTTCCTGAAAAAAAAAAAAAAAAATTATGAGTAAGATTGCTCTCCGCTCTCACCTGTGATCTCATCATCCTCTGGAGGATCTGTGATGGACTGAACTTTGTCTTCTCTGTCTGTCAACTTTTCTGAAAATATTTCAAACATATGATCCTTACTCAAACACAAAGATATTCAATATTATTATAACAGCAAACTCCTTAACAACACATTCATATCTGGAGCAAAAACACTGCATAAAAAGAACAACATCCACAGAATATTTACACTATACACTATAGAAAACAATGTTTCTTTATGAACTGATCACTAGAAGATTCTTTGTGGAAACAAAAATGGTTCTTCTGTGGCATTGCAGTTAAAAAAATTATGGAAAGTTAATTTGTAACATAGATGATTAAAATAAATTGGAAACAGTAAAATTATTCTCAGCATTAAAAACATTATGAAGATTTGAGAGAAATTGAAAAGCTGTACTAACCCTCCATCACTAGTCTGATGGGTTTGTTGAAGTAGATGACTGAATTAAATGTATGTCCTGTTCCACAGAAATAAAGACCCGAATCTGACTCCATTAGTCCAATAATATTTAGTGAGATGCTCATCCTATCTCCATGAACACTCATGCGATTGTTTTGAGAGTATTTAATGTGCAGTGATGATGAGTTCTTGGCAGACAGCAGCAGTGTTAGTTGTCCAGATTCAGGATTCTGGTGATACCAGGCTATTTCATGTTTGTATGTCATGTTGCAGTTCAGACTGATGCTTCCATTCAGCCGGAATCTTAACAGAGTCACATCATGTTCTGAAACATTTACAAAACATAATAAACTGATCCTTTGGAATGAATAAGATAAAACTTTAATTATATTTAAGGATAAAAAGTTCAATCATTTGAAATCGTAAAGTAGAATATATTTACCGCTAGAGCTGATCTGAATAATTCTGTAAGAAAAAACACAAAATAGCATGATGTTCTCCATTGTCTTTCGTCTGTAAAAGCATTGATCAAACTGCAGATTTCCTTTCAGTGCAGAGACATTAAACCACAACGTGTTTCCACTTCCTTTCTTAACGCTGTGAAAATCATCAAGCTATCAGTCAAAATTATAACATCAAAACATATAATATCTCATCAGACTTTAATAAGTACAGACTGTACAAACAAGGAAATGTTTAAAAGGATGTGAGGAAGAGGTAGACCTATAAGACCTATAATTCCATAAGCGGGTCTTTATTCAATGATCTGTGCTCCAAGTGCTAATAAAAATCATAGCTCCAAGTCAGATCACTGACTTGAGTCAGAATATGGAGAAAACAATCCAATTGCAGACAAATCCAAAACAGTAATCCAGAGACAGTAGTCAGGAGAAAAAAAGCAATGGTCATAATAATAAACAATAGAAATGGCATAGAAGAACGCTTAGTAAAGCAGAGGAACTGGCAAAGCTGGTAGTGGAAACACATGGGTTAAATACATGGTAACAGGAAATGACAAGAGAGGAACTGATGTGGCAGGAACAGGAAGTGGACTGAGTTCAATATTTAGGTGAGAGCTCCTTCTGAAGAATGGGAGCATGATCAGATGCTATAGTTTCCCCCCCTCCAGGAATACCTCCAAGTGTTCCTCTCCTAGGACGACCCCTGGATCTGGGTGCCGGATGATCTGGACAAAGTAGGTGAATCCATGATCTCCCGAACCCGGTAGGCAGGAGTTCCATCGATCTCAAGTGGTTGAGGAGGATTCATGTCAGGAGCTTCAGAGCTTGTTGCCATGTGGGCTGGTTTCAGGAGGGACGCAGGAAAGGAGGGAGAGATGTGATAATTAGTAGGCAATTCCAAACAATACGTGACAAGATCAACTTGACATAAAATCTTAGTACAATCATACAGACCAACATACCTTTGACTTAATTTCATTACAAGGGATTTTCAGGTGTAGGTCACCCAGAGTAGAAAGCCACACCATTTGGCCTGAACTTTTGAGATCACCCAATTATCCACAGTAGACACCTCACATAGCTCCCCAGACCATGGGAATAAAGGAGGCTGGTATCCTAGGACACACTGAAAGGGGGTCAAACCAGTAGAAAAGTGTGTGAGGGAATACTGAGCATACTCCGCCCATGGAAGGAATATACTCCACTTCTCCTGTTCCTAGCAACAATATGATCTTAAATGTCTGCCAATTTCTTGATTGAGACGCTCAACTTATCCATTAGCTTGAGAGTGATAGCCAGATGTGAGACTGACATTGATGTTTAACTGTTTGCAAAAGGCTCTCCAAACCCATTCTGTAAATTGTGATCCTCAGTCAGTAACAATATCATCAGGTATTCCGTAAATTTCTGAACACTTGGTTGAACAGACCTTGAATGGTTTCCATTGCAGAGGGTAAACCTTTTAATGGAATAAGACTGCAAGACTTAGAGAAGCAATCAATGGTAATCATGATAGTGGTGAACCCTTGTAAGTTAGGTAGATCAGTGATAAAGTTAACAGACAGGTGTGACCAGGGTCTTAGGGCAATTGGTAGTGGTTCCAACAACCCTGCAGGTAGTTTTCGAGGTGTTCGCAACTGAGCATAGATCTGACATGTAGTCACATAATTATTGACATCAACAATCAATTTTGGCCACCAAAATGAATTTCTGATCAAGGCTGTGGAACGATTAATTCCAGGAAGACCAGTAGCGAGGGTTGTCAAGTCAAGTCAAGTGACCTTTATTTATATAGCACTTTATACAAAAAAGATTGCGTCAAAGCAACTGAAGAACATTAATTAGGAAAACAGTTTGTCAATAATGCAAAATGACAGTTAAAGACAGTTCATCATTGAATCCAGGGATGCCATCATTTCAGTTCAGTTTAAACAGTTTCTGTGCAATCATTTGCTATCAAGTAACAATATTGTTGTAAATGAAGTGACCCCAACTAAGCAAGGCAGAGCAACAGTGGCAAGGAACCAAAACTCCATCAGTGACAGAATGGAGAATAAACCTTGCGAGAAACCAGGCTCAGTTGGGGAAACCAGTAGTTCAATTCCAGGCTTCAGCAAAGTGAGATTGTGCAGAAGAATCGACTGTTTCCTGTTGTCTTGTCCCAGTGGTCGTCTGAAACAAGGTCTTTACAGAGGATCTGTATCTGGGGCTCTAGTTATCCTGGTCTCCACTGTCTTTCAAGGCTGTAGAGGTCCTTTCTAGTTGCGATCCACCATCTGGTCTGGATACGTAATGGATCCGGGTGACTGCAGTGACCCTCTGACTAGGATACAGACTGGATCTGGTGGCTATGGTGACCTCGGAATAAGAGACTAATATTAGCGTAGATGCCATTCTTCTAATGATGTAGCAAGTACATCAGGTGTTATTGGATGTGTTCCCGGTTCGTGTTTACTTAATGAGGCCTAAAAATCCTTTAATGGATTTGGTAATGGACTGCATTTTATATAGCGCTTCAACAGACCACATGGCCATACAAAGCGCTTTACAAGTTGCCTCACATTCACCCATTCATACACCAACTGCGGTGTCAGCCATTCAAGACGCCATCCAGCTCATCAGGAGCGTCGAGGTTAGGTGTCTTGCTCAAGGACACCTTGACACTTGGTCAGGTGGAACCAGGGATTGAACCACCAACCTTCCGGTTTGTAGACAACCTACATGAACCACTGAGCCACTGCCGATATTAGAAACACTTTAGTGTTTTACTGCAAGAGTGTACCTGCATCCCAAACAATATTAGGTAGGTTATTTCAGAGTTTAGGCGCCAAATAGGAAAAAGGATCTGCCGCCCACAGTTGATTTTGATATTCTAGGTATTATCAAATTGCCTGAGTTTTGAGAACACATCGGATGTGGAGGATTATAATGTAACAAGAGCTCATTCAAATACTGAAGTGTTAAACCATTCAGGGCTTTAGAAGTAATAATTTAAAATCTGTATAATGTTTGATAGGGAGCAAGTGCATTGTTGACAGAACAGATCTAATATGGTCTTACTTCCTGGTTCTAGTAAAAACTCTAGCTGATGCATTTTGCAATAACTGGAGTTTGTTTACCAAGCATGCAGAACAACCACCCAATAAAGCATTACAATAATCTAAACCTGAGGTCATAAATGCATGGATTAAAATTTCTGCATTTGACATTGAGACGATAGGCCGTAAATAAGATATATTTTTGAGATGGAGAAATGCAGTTTTACAAATACTAGTAACATGGCATTCTAAGGAAAGATTGCTATCAAACAGCACACCTAGGTTCCTAACTGATGACGAAGAATTGACAGAGCAGCCATCAAGTCTTAGACAGCATTCTAGGTTATTACATGCAGAGTTTTTAGGTCCTATAATTATATATATTTTTTTAATTAAGCAGTAAGAAATTACTCATCATCCAGTTTTTTATATCGACTATGCATTCCGTTCCATTCATCGGGGCGGCGAAGAAATATAGCGCTGAGCATCATCAGCATAATAGGGTAAGCTAACACTGTGTTTCCTGATGATATCTCCCAAGGGTAACATGTAAAGTGCAAAGAGTAACTGTCCTAGGACTGAGCCTTGAGGTACTCCATACTGCACGTGTGATCGATATGATAGCTCTACATTCAATGCTACGAATTGATGGTGGTCATATAAGTATGATTTAAACGATTCAAATTCACTTCCATTAATGCCAACAAAATGTTCTCGTCTATGCAAAAGAACGTTGTGGTCAATAGTGTCGAACGCAGCACTAAGATCCAATAGCACTAATAGAGAGATACAACAACAACAATCAGATGATAAGAGCAGGTCATTTTTAACTCTAAGGAGAGCAGTCTCAGTACTACGATACGGTCTAAATCCTTACTGGAAATCCTCACAGATACAATTTTTTATCTAAATGGTAAATAAATGGACTGCATTTATATAGCGCTTTCAACAGACCACATGGCCATCCAAAGCGCTTTACAAGTTGCCTCACATTCACACACTCATTCATACACCGACTGCGGTGTCAGCCATTCAAGGCGCCATCCAGCTCATCGGGAGCAGCTGGGGTTAGGTGTCTTGCTCAAGGACACCTCGACACTTGGTCAGGTGGAGCTGGGGATTGAACCACCAACCTTCCGGTTTGTAGACAACCTACATGAACCACTGAGCCACTGCCGCCCCCTAAGAAGGAATATAATTGTAGGGATACTACCTTTTCTATATATGAGATCGGTCTATAATCTTTGCATTTTTTTAATGAGAGGCTTAATAACAGCCAGTTTGAAGGTTTCGGGGACATATCCTAATGACAATGAGGAATTAATATTAGTCAGAAGAGGATCTATGACTTCTTTAAGCACCTCTTTCAGGACCGTAGATAAAATAGGGTCTAACATACATGTTGTTGGTTTAGATGATTTAATTTGTAAAGTTCTTCCTCTCCTATAGTGGAGAATGAGTAGAACTGTTCCTCGGGGGATCTATAGTGCACTGTCTGATGTGATACTGTAGCTGACCACTAAATGGTTACAAATGTCTCTTTAATCGTATCAATTTTAGAAGTAGTTCATAAATTCATTACTGCTGTGATGTTGGGAAATGTCAACACTCGTTGATGCTTTAATTTTCGTTAATTTAGCCACTGTATTGAATAAATACCTGGGGTTATGTTTGTTTTCTTCTAACAGAGATGAAAAGTAATGAAATCTAACAGTTTTTAATGCTTTTCTGTAGGATATGTCACTTTCCCACCAAGCTATATGAAATACCTCTAGTTTTGTTTTCCTCCAGCTGCGCTCCATTTTCCGGGCTGCTCTCTTTAGGGTATGAGTGTGCTCTGTATACCATGGTGTCAGGCTGTTTTCCTTAACCTCCTTTTAGCGTAAGGAAGCAACTGTATTTAAAATACTACAAAAGAAAGAGTCCATAGTTTCTGTTACATCATCAAGTTGTTCTGAGGTTTAGGATATGCTGAGGAATTCGGATACATCAGGAAGATTACTTACAAAGCAGCCTTTTGTGGTAGAAGTGATGGTCCTACCATACTTGTAACAAGAAATAGAATTTACAGTTTTAGCTATATGAAGTTTGCACAAAACTAAATAATGATCTGAGATATCATCACTTGGCTGCATAATTTCAACACCATCAACATCAATTCCTTACAACTGTATTAAATCTAGAGTATGAGTTCAACAATGAGTAGGTCCTGAGACTTATTGTCAAACCCCAATAGAGTTCAGAATGTATATAAATGCTGATCCCAATGCATCTTTTTCATATCAACATGGATATTAAAATCGCCAACTATTAAAACTTTATCTGCAGCCAGCACTAACTCGGATGTAAAATCAGCAAACTCTTCAATAAAGTCTGTATAGTGCCCTGGTGGCCTGTAAACAGTAGCCAGTACAAACGTCACATTAACATTTGTTTCTCTGGATAATGTTACATGAAGCACCATTTCTTCAAATGAGTTCTACTTGAAGCCTGCCCTCTGAGAAATCATGAAAACATTGTTATAAATTGAAGCAACACCTCCCCCTTTACCTTTTAGACATGGCTCGTGTTAATAAAAGTAATCTTGGGAGGTAGACTCATTTAAAATAATGTAATCATCACGTTTCAGCCAGGTTTCAGTCAAACAGAGTACATCTAGATTATGATCGCTGATCATATTATTTACAAAAATTGCTTTATCATTTGTTTATCCCTATTGCATCTGTTTGTTGAACCTCAATTAAATTAGATTTGTGGAACCACTGAATGATTCTGGAGCGAAGATTGGATGGAACATAGACCTTGCCAGTCAGGCACCCCAGAGGGGATGGCTCCTCTTGTTGGGCACATTGAATTTATTCCATAATATCCCAACAGATGGGTGCAATGATGATGGAGGATGGTAAACTAGTTTCTGGTCTAGTTTAAATGACGAGTGGCGCCGATACAGGATGGCTGCCTCCGTGACGTGCTCTGCAGTTGTTTTTGTGTTTTTGTTAGTTTGTCCTGTCTTTAGTTATATTCCTGCAATCAGTTTCACCAGGGACGAATTGCTGGATATTCGGCAACACACATCTCCCGATATTTCACCGGTTTTCGACTATTCTGATGTTTTGCTGGACATTCTTGTCGGCGGAGCGGCTGCGCTGATCACACGCTTCAAGAGGACGCGCAGACGGGGAAAAAGAGCTGGCGCGCTCGTGAGACTCAGAAAACGCGGATTCCGAACACCGTTGCCTAGCATCCATCTGTCAAATCTCCGCTCTCTACCCAACAAAACGGACGAACTGCTTCTGCTCTCTCGGACAAATAAAGATTTCTCTCACTCTGCTGCTCTGTGTTTCACGGAAGCTTGGCTGAATGACACCATACCGGACAGCGCGCTCCATCTGCCGGGCTTTCAGCTGTTTAGAGCGGATCGCGACGCAGAATCAACGGGGAAATCGCGCGGCGGCGGGACATGCTTTTACATCAATGAACGGTGGTGTACAGATGTAACTGTGTTAAAGAAGACGTGCTGCTCAAATCTCGAAACGCTCTTCATTAAACTGCAAGCCGTTCTATTCGCCGCGGGAGATTCATTCGTTCATTCTGGTTAGTGTTTACATCCCTCCTCAAGCGCACGTGAGCTCAGCTTTACAGAAACTCGCTGATCAGATCACAGAGACAGAACAACAACACCCAGACTCTGTTTTAATCATTCTTGGGGACTTTAATAAAGCCAATCTCTCCCGTGAACTGCCAAAATACAGACAGCATGTTACTTGTCCCACAAGAGACAGTAATATATTGGATCACTGTTACACAACAATAAAGGATGCATTTCACTCTGTTCCACGAGCAGCTTTGGGACGTTCTGATCACCTTCTGGTTCATCTTATACCGACCTACAGGCAGAAACTAAAATCAGCTAAACCTGTATTAAGGACTGTAAAAAGATGGACTAATGAAGCAGAGCAGGATTTACAATCTTGTTTTGACCTCACTGATTGGAGTGTTTTTGAAGCTGCTGCCACCGATCTGGATGAACTCACAGAGACCGTAACATCATATATCAGTTTCTGTGAGGATATGTGTATTTCTACCAAGACTCAACTAAATTACAACAATGACAAACCGTTGTTCACTGCAAAACTCAGACAGCTCCGTCAGGCCAAAGAAGATGCTTACAGGAAGGGGGACAATGTCTTGTATAAACAGGCTAAATACACACTGGAAAAGGAGATCAAAGTGGTAAAGTTATTCTGAAAAAATAAGGACTCAGTTCACTTTGAACGACTCCGCATCAGTGTGGAAAAGCCTAAAGAAGATCACCAATTACAAGACACCACCCCCCAGCACTGTGGAGAATCAACGACTGGCAGACGATCTGAACGAGTTTTACTTCAGGTTTGAAAGAACACCCATCACCTGCCCTGAACACCTCCCCACACAACCATTCACACCATTCACAACTCCTGCAACCAACTCTGAATGCCTCTCCAAACAACCGTTCACACCATTCACAGCTCCTGCAACCCATCCTGATCACCTCTCCAATCAACCGCTCTCACCATTCACAACTCCTGCAACCAACCCTGAATACCTCTCCAAACAACTGTTCACACCACTCACAACTCCTGCAACCCACCCCGAACACCTCTCCAATCAAGCGCTCTCACCATTCACACCTCCTGCCTCCCCCCTCTCCCCCACACCTGCAATACAGATCAGCGAGGATGCGGTGCGCCAGGTCTTCCGGAAGCAGAAAAGGAAAAAAGCACCAGGCCCAGATTGCGTTACACCAGCCTGTCTGAAATCCTGTGCTGACCAGCTGGCCCCCATCTTCACACAGATCTTCAACAGATCGCTGGAACTGTGCGAAGTCCCTTCATGCTTCAAATGCTCCACCATCATCCCTATCCCAAAGAAATCCAAAATTACAGGACTAAATGACTACAGGCCTGTGGCTCTAACGTCTGTAGTCATGAAGTCATTTGAAAAACTGGTGCTGGCCCACCTGAAAGACATCACTGGACCCTTGCTAGATCCTCTTCAGTTTGCCTACAGAGCAAACAGGTCTGTGGACGATGCAGTAAACATCGGACTGCATTATGTTCTGCAACACCTAGACAGACCGGGGACCTATGTGAGGATCCTGTTTGTGGACTTCAGCTCTGCCTTCAACACGATCATCCCAAACCTCCTCTTGCCCAAACTAACTCAGCTCTCCGTGCCCACCTCCGTCTGTCAGTGGATCAACAGCTTCCTGACAGACTGGCAGCAGCTAGTGAGACTAGGAAAATACACATCCAGCACCCGTACAATCAGCACCGGAGCTCCCCAGGGCTGTGTTCTCTCCCCACTGCTCTTCTCCCTGTACACTAACGATTGCACATCTAAGGACCCCTCTGTCAAGCTCCTGAAGTTTGCAGATGACACCACACTCATCGGCCTCATTCAGGACGGTGACGAGTCTGCTTACAGACAGGAGGTTAAAGAGCTGGCTGTCTGGTGCACTCTCAACAACCTGGAGCTTAACACGCTCAAAACAGTGGAGATGACCGTGGACTTCAGGAGAAACCCCCCTGCACTCCCCCCACTCACCATCATGAACAGCACTGTGACTGCAGTGGAGTCATTCAGGTTCCTGGGCACCACTATCTCTCAGGACCTGAAGTGGGACATTCACATTGACTCCATTGTGAAAAAGGCCCAGCAGAGGTTGTACATCCTTCGCCAGCTGAGGAAGTTTAACCTGCCACAGGATCTGCTGAAACAGTTCTACTCCACCATCATCGAATCCATCCTCTGCACTTCAGTAACTGTCTGGTTCAGCTCAGCTTCTAAATCTGACCTCAGAAGACTAGAGAGGGTAGTGCGGACTGCTGAGCGAATTATCGGTACAACCCTCCCATCTATTCAAGAACTGTACTTATCCAGAGTGAGCAAAAGGGCTGTTAAAATCACTCTGGACCCCTCACATCCAGCACACTCCCTCTTTGAACTGTTGGTACAGTTTCTTCCCTCAGGCAATCCATCTTATGAACAGCTGATAATAACTGTGGGACACACTACACTATTTATATTTATATACACTACACTTTTTATCCAACACACATACTTAGCGTACACGTAAATCGTTTGCACATAATATACATACATACATACATGTACATACATGGAACACACTACACTACTTATATTTATATTTATATACACATACACTTATTTATCCAACACATATACTTAGCGTACAGTTGTACATGTACATACATAAATGCTCATTTTAATATACCTGCCATACATTGTCAATTTGTATATTGTCAATCCTTACCCACCTATTTGTATTTTTTTGTATTTTTTATTCCTTATTGTGTTTTTTGTTATGTCGCTGTTATGTTGCACTGCGGAGCTCTGTCATGAAAACAAATTCCTCGTATGTGTGAACTTACCTGGCAATAAAGCTCATTCTGATTCTGATTCTGGTCCTGTCTGTGAATCAGCTGAGTCATGGATACGTGACAGTGCATCTGCCTTACTGATTTTACAACTCCGCAGTCAGCGGCATATACCTCTACAATAAAAGTAAGCTTAGGGTCAGGATTCTTAAGAATTGAGCCGATTGAACGCAGATGTAGCTGCCTCTGTCCACACTAATTTCTTTAGCTTTCCTTTAAGAAGAGTGGTGCTGATATGGTACTGAAGTCAGGGATGAACCAGCGGTAAAAGTTAGCAAAGCCTAAAAACCATTGTAACTCTTTGACTTGTTTTGGGTATGGGCCACTCAAGGACAGCTTTTACCTTGGCATCATCCATCTGAACTCCTGTATGGCAAATATTGTAACCCAGGAATTTGGTAGAACTAACATGAAATTCACACTTTTCAGCCTTAACAAAAAGGTTACTCTAGAGCAGATATAGACAATCACATATTCAGGAGGTCTTTGAAAACTTCATTAACAAATGACTGAAAAACTGTAGGTGCATTGGACAGCCCATATGGCATAACCAAAAACCCAAAAGCTGCAGGAGAGATGGATGATCTGATGAATCCATACAACAATGCGTCTTCTTATATTGTTCTATGGCCTAGGTTTCAGGAATTGAAAATGGATAAACATTGGATGTACTTGCTTTAGGGGGTGAGGTGTTAGGAAAAATATCTATGACACAGTCCCAGGGGGGATGTGGTGGCAGTTTGGTGGCCTTCTCTTTACTAAATACCTCAGCTAGGTCGGCATACTGTACTCATGGGGGACATTATCTGGCAAAGGAAAGAGATTCTTGGTGAGATAAGTAGTGCAGATGGTAGCTTCATTAGTTCCAGACAGTGGGATTGACAATAAGGAGACCAACGGATCAACTCCTTTTCCTTCCATAAAAAATGTGGATTGTGAGTAGACAACCAATGATATCAAAGGATAACTGGGTTTTGTGGTGATGACATGACATAGAAAGTGATTTCTTCAGTGTGAGAAAGACCAAATCTAAGTTGTATAGGAATGGGTGATACAACCTTTTCCAATGGGACCATCAGCTATGTGTAACAATGATAGGGGGTTCAAATTTGATTGTGGGGATGTTCAAGTGTTTCACTAAATCTTGATGAATCACATTAGCAGCATCTCTAGAATCTATTAGCGCTGAGAATTGGTGGTCTTGCTTAGTGACAGACAACATAATGTGAAGTAATAAGCATGGACCAATTTGTAAAGTATTAAGCAAGTGACTTACTCGATAACTTGGAGATAAGTTGGCAGCAGGTTTAACAGGACAGTTGGAACAGTGATGGCCTTGAACCGCAGTAGTGGGCACATGATAAGCTAGGTTAAATTTGGGACTAGGCTGTTATTGCAAGAGATTATCAATCTTGATAGCAGGGTAACAAACTGTGAGATGTCAAGTGAGTCACCTCTGCTAACTCTGTTTGTAACTTAGCAGACAGACTAGAATGAAATATGTGATTAAAAGCAACATCATTAAACCTTCTTTGTGCAGCAAGAGTTCACAACTATACAGCATAATCAGTTGCTGCATCCATGCCACCAGCAGGGTATTGAAAGACATCGCTAATCAGTTGAGTGAAATAATTGTATGACTGAGGAGCATGTGTGTCGTTATCCCAAAATGCTGTAGCCCATTCAAGTGCCTTCCCTGTCAGCAAAGTCCTTATAAAGGAACATTTCATATGGTCTTAACTAAAATCTTGAGGTTGATTTGAAAAATAGATAGAGCACTGTTGCAAAAAAAAACAAAAAACGCTATAGCAGGTGCGCTAAAAGTTTGAGGTTTTGACTTTAAAATGTCTTCTCGTTGTGTTTTTGACTGCCGGAATAGAAGGAACAGCACTTTTGTTTCAAAACTAAAGTTTTACCGGATCCCGGCAGAAATTCCTTCACAGAAATCAAGAAGACAATTGTGGTTGAATGCAACACGGAGTACAGACTGGACGGAGATGATCATAAATAATGCTTGTGTTTGCAGTGCACACTTCATATCAGGTTAAATAATCTATGCATATGAACTGGTGTGTTGGTTTTATCCAGTAAATCAGCAAGTTTCTGTTTTATAGGTGAAAAGTCGCCAACCTTCAGCGCACTAGCTAGTTTAAATGTTAAACAAACATACAGTGATAGATGTGTGTGCCATCCTTTGAATGGTCTCTTAAAATAATACACATTGCTAATCATAGTTAGCCCAGCGATAGGTTACATTAGAAAATAAGCCTTGACAAAATTCCCCGTACCACCCAAAAGTAATTAACATGGCCGTATGGCATACGGGTCAGGTAGCCTGCTTCCATCCGCTAGAGTTAATTTACAAAAATAGCTGTCACGGTCCCGCAGAGTCAGTGACTGTACATATTCGGACAGTTCCGAACCTTCTTCTGCATCCATGTTTAATAAATCCCTCCTAAAACGTGCAAGCTTACGCTTGTCAACATTGCGTCCGCGCCTCTTTTTGCCTCCAGCTTAGCCCCGTCCACCCGGAGACGTTGCAATGTTTACAAACTTTTAAGGGGTCTATAGTGTCAATAACTGAGTTTGAAAACCCTTGAGCAGATCATTTTGATACACAATGGTTGACAGGAGTTGAGAGACCTCCGCAGGATCTGCTGGAACCTGGTGAAGTATTCTGTAAGGAAGAGGTAGGCCTAATAGATTCCATATGTGGGTCTTTATTCAATTATCTGTGCCCCAAGTACTAATAACAATCATAGGTCCAAGTCAGGTCAATGGCATCAGTCAGAGTATGGAGAAAATATCTAATTGCAGATAAATCCAAAAATAATCCAGTAATCCAGTAACGAGAGTCAAGAGAACAAAAGCAATGGTCATAACAATAAACAATAGAAATTGCATAGAAGAATTCTTAGTAAAGCAGAGGAAATGGCAATACTTCGCAAAATTGTAGTGGAAACACGTGGCTTAAATAAATAAGAACTGTGGTAATGTGGCAGGAAACAGGAAGTGGACAGAGTTCAATATTCAGGTGAGAGCTCCTTCTGAAGGATGGGCCCATGATCAGATGCTACACAGGATAGGTTCACAACTGAAATTTCTCTACCCATTTTTGTAGTATAATCAGAGATTTAAAACACGGCATTATAGTTGTATCAGTTTTACAATAATAAGTGATACAGTGATCATAATAAATTAATTAGTTTCAGGATTGCAATTTAGCCACACAGAAATAAAGTGGTACACACAAACTTATTCATTCACACCTGTTTCTGTTTAATTACAGTTACAGACAGTATGTTTAGGTCTACATCACATTTACAAATAATGATCATTTCTATAATTTTTCATCAAAAATACGACCGTGACATGATTTCTTAGTTTTACTGCTGATTATTTGTTCAGAAATGTTTCATTTTATTTGAACAGGTTTGTGCCATGAACAGATAAAACAGACGTCTATGAGATCTGGTCAACAGAAACACATCTGAATCACATCGGTGAGCCTGGTGTAAAGTATAAAATGCTGATTATTGTTAAAAAATAAAGCTCACAAATGTCATTTAGGTGAGTTTTAAACATTCAGACCAGCATGTTCGGCTGCGATCCATCCTTTCCGCCAACCGTGACAGTAAATGTTTCTTCCTGCAATGATTATAACCAGAAAACACAGAAACACAGCCAAAGCAACACCACTGAACATCAGCACACGCTCCGTCAGCGTCACTTCATCTACAGACAGACAGAAAACATTCAGAAACCAGCTTTCATTAAACAACAGAATCAAGTCAGACAGATTCTGATCCATTGTGCTGAGACTGAACTGTGATGAAATCATGCTGAAATTACATCTGTGAAGCACTTTCTGTAATAATGTGACAATCACGATGTTATGAACAGTTACACTCTTAAAAAGTTTTTATTGGATTTGATGGTTCTATGTAGAATCCACAGCATATTCAAATTGCATAACCTAAAAATAAATACACTGAGAGTTTCTCACAAACAAGAATGCTCTCTGCTCTCACCTGTGTTCTCATCTTCCTCTGGAGGATCTGTGACGGACTGAACTTTGTCTTCTCTGTCTGAAAATATATGAAATATATCATCACTTCAGATTTATGATCACTCCTCAAAAACACACAAGATTTCAGGAATCATTCATATCTGGAGCACAAACACTGCATTAAAGAAAAAAACACTTTTTTTAAGTGGAAAATGTTTATATAGATGACTAAAATGTTCTTCACACTAAGAAAACAATGTTTTTTTAAAAGAACTGATCACTAGAAGGTTCTTTGGGGAACAAAAATGGTTCTTATATGGCATTGCAGTGAAAAAAAATAAAAAAATGCATTTTGAGTGAAGTAGGTTAGATGATGAAAATTTGAGAGAAATGTATTAGTCAGCAGTACTAACCCTCGATCTGTAGTCTGATGGGTTTCTCAAAGTGCATGTCTGAATTCACTGATCTTGTTCCACAGAAATAAAGACCTGAATCTGACTCCATTAGTCCAGTCATAACTAGTGAGACTGTGTTTCTACTTCTATCTTCTTTAACTGTTACGCGAGTGTTTTGACGGTTTGAAACTAGCTCTCTTATCCTGCCCATGGCTAAGGCAAATATCAGCATTGTTAGTCGTCCAGATTCAGGATTCTGGTGATACCAGGCTATTTCATGAAACACGGCTGTCATGTTGCAGTTCAGAGTGATGTTTTCATTCAGCTGAAATCTTAACAGAGTCACATTATGTTCTGAAGCATCTGGAAAACATCATAAACTGATTCTTTGAAATTATTAAAACATTGATTAATATTTAATGATAATAAGGTTAAGGATGTGAAATTGTAAATGAGAATATATTTACCGCTAGAAGTGATCTGAACAATTAAGTATGAAAAAACACAAAAGAGCATGATCTTCTCCATTGTCTTTCATCTGTAAAAGCACTGATCAAACTGCAGATTTCCTTTCAGTGCAGAGACATTAAACCACAACGTGTTTCCACTTCCTGTATTTAGGAAAGCTTTCGAAGCTTTGACACAATTTGAAGTGCTTTATTTATTTAAAGTTATGGTTTATTAAGCTTTGCTGTTTGGTGTGCAATGTCGTAATTACACATTATATAGAAATAAGGGGTTGGCGATAAGGCAAAAATATCATATCACCAGAACTCCAAACATAACTCTCTTCTTGCATAACTCTCATTTGTCACATTTTGCACACACAAAAAAAAAAAATCTGCCAGTGCGAATTTTGTGAGCGTTTGCTGTGATGCACCACTTTGTCCAGCTTATAATCTTTGCCATTTCTGGTGCACGAGAGAAACATTAAATAGCAAATGACAAAAACAGTCCAATAATTGAGTGCAGCTCAAGCAAACCACTGCTGCCAAGTCTCGCAAGAAAACTAAGCATCCGCAGCTGCAAAAACAACTCCAATACAAGCCCAAAATCAAAAATCAGACAAACTATTTTTTCAGTATTGGTAAAAGTGCTATGTAAATAAATTAACTTGACTTGATATTATTAATTTCAGGCTTTTCAGATAGAAATTCAAGCAGTTTTCATTGACTTTCAAGCATTTCACACAATTATTTCCAGCTCTTTAAAGCTCTAAAATGATCCGCTTTAAACCGAAATATACCTTGTGGTGAACAAAAGAAACCAAATCATCACTTTAACCAGTAGATGACAGCAGAGGTCATTCATTTGCACTTTTTTTACTTATAATTTTCAATTGTTTAATTATTCTTTTTTTTTGTGTATGTGCCTTGAAAAACACAAAAGGCCTAATCATGGTACATTTAGAATAGAGTATACACATTTTTCATTTTAAAATAGAATGTGTACGTATACTGTTATATTGGAGAACTTCCAAACTGGATGAGAAGTGTCATTTATTTGACGCAATGTATTTTGTTTAAAGCGCTATATAAATAAAGGTGACTTGACTTGACTTGACAGAAAGACGACAATAACGGTCATATTTTTAAATGTAGAAAGGCGCGAACAAATTAATTGTCCAGTTTCCTGACTGACAGCCAGATTAACATGATCATGATCAAAGTAATAAAATAAAATTACCAATAGGAGTTGTTTCAGTGTGATAAAGCAGCAAAATGTATTTAGTTTTATTGTTGTTAATGATGATAATATTTAACATATACCTTTAGATTTTAGAATAGGTATCATGACTAAAATATTTTAAAATGCTATTAAAATAATAATAATCTCAAATAATTTAATATAAATAATTTAAAAGTTTGTTAACCTTTTTCAACCATTTAGCATTAAACATTTTTAACGTTGTTTCGTTAAAACAACTGACCTTATTTCAATCATATTTCAACGTTGAAAGTTGGTCATGTGCTGGAAGTTTTTCAACCATTCGGCTTTAAACGTTGAATCAACGTTGTTTCAACGTTGAAACCACAACTGACCTTATTTCATTCAACCTTGAAGGTCGGTCATGTGCCGGCTGGGGAGCTGCTGCAAGAGCTTTTGAAGCACAGCAGCTGTAGTCAAAGAGTGCTCGTGTGTTCTGATTGGTGGATGATGATGATGAGTGGATAAAGACTAGAGCAATCAAATAGTGAGAGAGTGATCTGCTCACCTGGTTATGTTCGTGGATGTTTCGACGTAGAAAGCAGGTTCACGAATCATTTGAGTCTGTTCGGGAGCTCGGAGCGGGATCGCGAATCATTTGAGTCAGTTTGGGGATCGCAAATCATTTGAGTCAGTTCAGAAGTTCGGAGCGGGATCGCGAATCATTTGAGTCAGTTTGGGGATTGCAGTCATTTGAGTCAATTTGGGAGTTCGGAGCGGGTTCGCGAATTATTTGAGTCAGTTTGGGGATCGCGAATCATTTGAGTCAATTTGGGAGTTCGGAGCGGGATCGCGAATCATTTGAGTCAGTTTGGGGATCGCGAATCATTTGAGTCAATTTGGGAGTTCGGAGCGGGATCGCGAATCATTTGAGTCAGTTTGGGGATCGCGAATCATTTGAGTCAGTTTGGGAGTTCGGAGCGGGATCGCGAATCATTTGAGTCAGTTTGGGAGTTCGGATTGGGTTCGAGAATCATTTGAGTCAGTTTGGGAATCGCAAATCATTTGAATCAGTTCGGGAGTTCGGAGCGGGATCGCGAATCATTTGAATCCGTTCGGGAGTTCGTAGCGGGTTCGCGAATCATTTGAGTCAGTTTGGGGATCGCGAATCATTTGAATCAGTTCGAGAGTTCGGAGCGTGAATCATTTGAGTCA
The DNA here is from genome assembly GCF_963082965.1 of Carassius carassius. Taxonomy (NCBI): domain Eukaryota; kingdom Metazoa; phylum Chordata; class Actinopteri; order Cypriniformes; family Cyprinidae; genus Carassius; species Carassius carassius. The sequence goes on along the minus strand of NC_081762.1, from coordinate 1,793,847 downwards.
GTTCGGGAGTTCGGAGCGGGATCGCGAATCATTTGAATCCCTTCGGGAGTTCGTAGCGGGTTCGCGAATCATTTGAATCAGTTCGAGAGTTTGGAGCGTGAATCATTTGAGTCAGTTCGGGAGTTCGGAGCGGGATCGCGAATCATGAGTCAGTTTGGGGTTCGCGAATCATAGCTGTATATGGATAGGCATTTTTAACTAATTTAGTAGCTAGTTCTAATTACGTTTTCCACGCGTGTTTAGGTGTGATATGTCAAATCGTATTTTTTGTTTTAATGATGTGCCTTTTAACAGTATCAAGTATATTCAAAAACTAAACAAATCGTGCCTAAAAAGTGCATGCATCTAGGCTAATGTAAAGTTACATGATGAAGTCATACTAGTGCGCGTGGCTTGTGTCCATTTTGAGTGCGTTCTTTCACTGCATTATTCGGTGTATTCAAATGCATTTATGAATGCATGTGAATGATCACATAATTCAAGATATGGGGGTTAGAAAATGTATATATTTATATCATTTTATGTAGTTAATCAATATCACACAAAGAGTGCCATTTCAGTTTTTCTCCAAAAATCAGCATGATTAAAATGTGATATTAAGTTACTACAAACAATAATTTAATTATAAATACAAAATGTTGCAGAATAATGTGATATATGAATGAATAATAGTCTAAAGAACCTTTGTGCCAAAAGGGTTCTTTCTTGTCATTATAGAACCATTTTAGCATAAAAGGTTCTTTGGAGTTGAGTAAAGAACCCTATGGTTCTATATAGAACCCCAATGAACCCTTTTTTCTAAGAGTGTACTTCTTGTGTGTAAAGGTCACTGCAGGTGCTTGTTCTGAGGGGTACATGGGGAGGACATTCTTTCTTATTAGTTTTCTTAAAGTTAGCTAAATGTCTGACAATTTCATGTGTCACACTTTATTAGTGTCTGTGGTGTTATGTTGATAACTTTCATATTTTTACATATATATATATATATATATATATTTTATAAATTCATACTTATTAAAATGTCCAACATGTCCCCTGATCTTGAAAACATCATGATAACAGAAAAGTCTGGATTTAGGCTGATTTGTCTGCGTTGTTACTGTCTTTTCTGCTAACACCACAGAGCCTCCAGTAACTTGTAATATAAAGTCTGTGGTGTTACTTCAAAATGACATGGACAGAAGTGGCTGTGTCACCAGTGTTTGAAATCAAAATGCTCTTAAGCTTTCATTTTAATTGGTAAAAAGTTACCAGTTGGTTTAATTGGTTTAACATGTATAACTCCAGCCTGTTTAGTTATGTTATTATAGTTAGTAAATTCATGTCTGCTGAAAGTAAATCAGCAATACTGATGTGCAATAATGATGTGGAAATAAGTCAACATTTATGAATTGGTCGATTTATTGCAGGGTTGCTAACATTTAAGTTTAGCTTGGATTAAGATTTATTTATTTATTATTTTTCATGTAAGATCCATATGAAATATTGAGACAAAATGAAAGTGATAGTATAATGTTTATCCCTGTATAAATGTGTTTGTGATGTGTAGCGTGGGTCTGTCACTGAAAGCAGCTCTTCTGTCTTATCAGGTTTTCTTTACTGCTGCTGTTTTACTTGGTCAGTAACTGTGGTCAGTATCATTTCGTTTGTAAATTGTAACCATTCTTGATTTTCAGTGTTAAGTAGAGTTCTTCTAGTCAATGGTTTCTCTTTTGCACCAATGACTTTGAGATTGAAGTCTCACTTGAAATCAACAACCTTTTTATCACACAGCTTTTTCTTACTTATGATGGTATTTGTTGTAATGATTTCAATTAAACCTTTTTATTGTAAAGCACTTTGTAACATTGTTTTGAACGGTGCTATATAGATATATTAAATAAATTAAAATTAAACTTGTGTAAAGCATTCTAGTTTATTAATTATCCTATAATACATTTTAAAATGAGTATTAATACAATTGAAGCTTGGATTCAGTTCATATGCAAAATATTGAAGAAACTACATCATCAGTTTAAAACTGTTGAATCCACTTTAATGTTTGGTGATTGTTAAACGTCTTGAGCAAAAGAAACGCAGATAACTAAAATAACTAAAATGTAATGATGACCTGATTATAGACAATAAATGAAAACACCAGGGGCCCATTTCACAAAGGAGGTTAAGTGAAAACTATGTTAAAAAAAGTATGTTAAGAAAAGTATGTTAACCCTGAAATGAGGGAAACTCTAGGTCAGTGGTTTTCAATCTGTGGGCCGCGGCCCCCTAGTGGGTCGCGATGGTATTGCAGGTGGGCCGCCAATTACTATTAAAAGAAATAATGTTGTTCATATATGTAAAAATGTCTAAGTCATAAAATAATAACATTTCATATATATAATTAAATAACAGAAAATAAATATTAAACTGTAACTATGCTTCCACTATTCGAGCTCACTGATTGGATTAAGAATAAACCGCCACTGCTCCATATGATACAGATCAACAGCAGTTGTGCCAAGTGGTGCCTGCCCGAGATATTTTCTGTTCCTTGCCAGTTCATTCAATAAAGACAATCTAGCTTCTGAGTACTAAGTTATTAACCTAACAATAGCGGGGGTCAGTTAATTTTTTTGCAGTGGGCCGTGCAAACATATGTGTTTGGTTGTGTGGGCCGTGAGTTGAAAAAGGTTGGGAACCACTGCTCTAGGTTTTCTGTTTCAGAATGGGAGGTTTGTCAAACCTGAGAAAGCAGGGTAAGTCAAGCCCGTTTCTGAAAGAGAGCTAACTTACACTCAGAGTCAGTTACCAAAGTAACTTACTCTATGAACCTAACCTGGTCAGGAGCAGGTTTTCTTCGATAAACCCAGAGTTTCTTTTGGTCTCCTCACACTTTTTAAACACTTAATTGATGCACGCTGGAAAAATGTTTGTATCCCCCAAATATAAATATAAAAAAATAATAATAATAAAGATTGATTTTCTATATAAGAAAATGATATAAGATACCTGCTCTTGTTTCCTGGGGGGGGGGGGGGGGTCTAAATTACGTGCATTTTACTTAAGTAAAATTATATGCCAGTGTGGTAATAAAAATAATCTTAATGCAAATGGAAAACAAGATTATTCGGAGTGTCTATTACTAAGTGCACATCTACTGTAGCTCTGCCCTCCATCGACACATAAGGTACGACACATGTGAATAACGGCTTCAGTGGTGTACATCAGTGGTTCCCAACATTTTTCAACTCGCGGCCCACACAACCAAACACATATGTTTGCGCGGCCCACTGGAAAAAAATTACTGACTATTGTTGAGTTAATAACTTGGCACTCAGAAACTAGATTGTTAACTGTATTTATTGAATGAACTAGGGCTGTGCGATATGGAAAAAAAAAAATTCTATCGCGATTTCTTTGATCAATTTTACGATTTTGATTTTAATCACATTTTGACACAAAGATATAATTACAGTCATTAATGCATTCAGGGTTATTTTGAAATATATTTCCAAAAGAAAACCAATTAGAGCTTTTTTCAAAAAGCTGTAATGTCTCTAGAACAGACATAAATCAAAATAATCACTATAGTAAAGGTGTAACAAAATAGACTTATGGCAAAAAATATATATAAATAAATAAATGCAGAGTCCAGGGACTTTTTTTTTTTCTTTTTTGCCATGCATTGTTCATAGAGCTCATTAATTGTAGCAGTGCCTCAGGTGTTGAAATAGATTTGTTATACATTATACAGGTTCACACATACTCTGTTTGTAGTGTGATACAGTATGTGTAAGCGGTCAGCAGAGAGAGTGTATTATTGTAACGCGAAAGCACATTAAAATCATGCACGAGCGCGAATCTCTCTGTTCGCACGCAGATTTCCTTTGCTCTATCACAAAACTAGTTGTGCTTGCTCAGATACACGCTGCTCTCGTCCGGAAAGAGTGCAAGCACTTAAAATGTGTCTCCTCTCACTTAAACTGTGTCCTGTGCACTCACAACTCTCTCTATGCTCATGTGCTAGATATTAATTATTTTCACACCTTTTTATTTCTAGCCTTTTACCGCGTGCAGTGTTACTATAGTTTAATATTTGTAGTTAAACTATTCTAATACAAATGGTAGGTTATAGCCCTCAAAAAGTGCTGCTATTATATATATATAAATAAGACCTTACTACCTTTTTAAAAATAATTTTAATAGGTTTCACGTTATATAATCGGCTCAGAAAATATGTGAATGTGACTAGAAGTTAGAGCCCAGAAATGTAAAGCATTGTTCCATTCAGACGAGACTTCCGCATATGGATGTGCTCGATTGTTTTTTGGCAACTTTTACTTTTGCTTTTAGAAGTGAAAGCATTGTCTGAGTTTTACTGTGCCTCATTTCACTCCAGAACATAACTAGATTATTTAAATGAAAAAAAGTGCTTAATCATAGGAAATATTTTATATATATCTTTTTCTAGTTGCGGATGCAGGAATTGATGTGGTGGGAAACTCTACCACATACTACCACATACAGGGAACTTGTGGTAACCTACAGTAACATTTTGATCAAGGTAAGTGCATTTATCAGTGAGCAATGATGCCCCTCAATGGTTTTAAAATGCTTTAAGTAATTAAAACAAAACAAATGGGGGGTATTTATAAATAAAGCAGTCCCTGTTGGTTTTAATAAAGACTCAGAGCGGTGATTTCTTTGTTAACCGCACAGAACAAAAAGTGCGTCATACTTTACTGCATGTTGAAACACGCAGTAAAATCTCTTCTTCAGTAAAAGAACAAGAATTCAAAACAACTTATAAGAAGAATTCATGAGCTAGCTTGTCAACTTAAAAAGTTTAAGCTAAAAACAATTATTCTGATAAGACTTTTTTTTTTTGTTTTTTTTTTGTTTTTTCAATACTCCTTCTCACTCGCAAACAAAATAATTAATTAACTGGTTTCACTCCAGCCAACTGTCTCAGCTTCGTGAACTTTTCTTCACTCAGTCCTTTGGTGAATATGTCAGCAATTATGTCTTCAGTCTTGCAGTATTTCAAGTCTATGACTCCACTTGCAATTTGCTCTCGAATGAAGTGGTACTTGATGTCATATTTGGCTAATCCATGAAATCGTGGGTTCTTTGCCATTCAATAACCTGTCTGCACTCCTCACTCACAATGTTCTTATGATTCCCTCTGTTATTTTAGCACATTTCTACCTCCAGATTCTGTTTGCACTATTTATGTTCCTCACTGTGTAATGCACCTTCTTTTATACTCACTGAGTAATTCGTCTGTAGAAGGGCTGTATCTGGGGTTTGAAATTGTATTACAATATATAATATATTCATTCTATTTATTTATTATGCCTAAATTCTTTTCAAGTAGGTCTCCAGGTACAGAAACCGAATAATCAAATGTAGAATAGCACTACATAGTCTTCACTGTAAAAATTAAACATACTGTCAAAACAAAATTTAATCAGACACCTTCAACATTTCTCAGATTATCAGTTTATTTTATTTAGTTTAGTATGGGATCAGAATCCCGCCAAATGTATTGCAGTCACAGATCGAAAAATAATAAGCATAAATCAATTATTTTAAAACACGTGTAAAATAATAACACACAAAACTGGAAAACGAATGCAATTTTTTTTTATAACAAACAGTGCAGTCATGGATCAAAAAATAATAAGCGTCAATAAAAAATGTAAACACATTTAAAATTATATTGCACAAACCTGAAATATGGATTCAACAGTGATGACCTGCTCTTGGCAGACAGCAGCAGTGTTAGTCGTCCAGAATCAGGATTCTGGTGATACCAGGTGTAATGAAATAATCCTTTGTAATCTTCGGAAGAAGGAGGCGGGAAACGGCGTACAATCAACGTGAAACTTTAATTACAAAATAAACACAAAACAGTGCACCAGCCCCTCACGGACGACTGGTGCGCTCAAATAAAAATCAAAACACAACTAAAAGCCCAGGCCTGGTCCTCTCTCGTCCTTCACTGTCGTCGCTCCAGTTTTATATCCTTCCATCTCCTCCGTGGGCCTCGAGACCGGCGGGTCGAACAGGTGTAGCTCATCTCCAATCACTCCGCCGGCCTCGCTCCCATGTCCCTCGGCCCCGCCCCACTCGTCACACCAGGCCATTCTGAATTTGTCATAATAAAAAAATATATATTATATTTAAGGATAAAAATATCAATATAGTAAAATCGTAAAGTAGAATAGTCAGCAGTCTTCCCCATGATTGTGTAGCCTACAGAACTAGACTGAGAGACAATTTAAACCAATGGTTTTATGTTTTAAAACCAATAAATATGTATTTTTTTTCTTGTATTTTTTAATTGTTGTTTAGTCAATTATAGGTTTATTTCACTCAGTCTGTTTGAATTCAGGAAATAAATCTAAGTCTAAAAGTTTCATAGCTATTTAAATGGTCTAAGTTAATCAAACTCAAAATAATAAAGTTACATAAGATCTGGAAATCATGGCAGCTTTCATTGGCCAAGGCAAGCCCATGAGGCCGTTTGACCGACATGTCCAACAACCAATCACATTTCATAAATATTCCACGCCAAACATTGGGCCCGATTGAGTTGCACGACAAGGTTTTTGCTCCAATTCTCGGGAGGTGGAAAATCAGGTCTAAATCGGGCTAAAACTCCTGTAGTGTGAGCCTGGCTTTAACAATACTAGTGAACACTCTTGTTTTTGAGGGAGTCTGGGTTGTAGAGCTGTATAACTGATGTATAACTGATATAGGATTATGTTTTATTATGTTTTATTAGCCAGATAATTCAGTCAGTGAGCAAGTAAACAAAATGCAGCAATGACACATCTTACCGTCGCAATTGCATTCACAAGCTCAACATTATCGTGTGTGATTGGTTGTAATGCTGCGCTGTACAAATGCATTTTTCTTTTGCCCAGCGGCAGCCAGTGAGCGCAGATTTGGCTGTGCCACACTTGAAGATCTAATCACACCGGTGTGATTGTAAAAAATATTATTTTTTATAGCACGTGCCCCCTCACTTTGAATGGGCATGACATGTCTGCTAGTGAAAATATAAAAACAGAAGATCTGAAAAGAATAAATAGATAGAAAACAAAACTCTGACTCAAAGTATGAACATTCAGTAACAAAGCTAGCTAGCTTGTTAGCTTGAGAATACTTACCCTCAAAGTTGTTGATGTAACTCGAAATATACAATTTAAAACCTTTCTCCTTTTTACTAGAAGGAGTGACAGATGCCAACCTTACAATTCGGTTGATGTCATCCACTGTAATCCAGGGAAAAATGCCATGCTTCCAGCGCTCATTCAAATGATGAATGGCAATAATTGCTTCCAGCGCTTCACCAGAAGCAACAGTACAACTGAGACAAAACGCAGAAGTGACCATGCATAGAGTCTATTTCCTGTGTGGGTATGATGAAGTTCTGTGCATGATAGGTGGAATTTATTCTTATCCTTGTGCTGTGTGTGTTTTTAATGTGCACACTGAACTGCTTCCGGCCATCACTGCAAAGGATGCAAATGAGATGGTAATGCAGATGCTTGAAAACTGTGATCAGGAAGTCACAGAGTTTTCATTTCAGCACGTGCAGTTTGAGTCTACACTCACTTCTCGGGTCGAGCTGTTGTCTCAATAGTTTCTCCAGTTTTATTGCATTATTCAATAGGAAGCAACGCTTCAATCAGGACAGCTAAAAGGTTGGGGTATATTAATAATATGTACATGCAGTTTCTGTAAATGTATTACTGTTAATTTAGTAATAGTAAATAAAAAATGTTTTATTTAGATTTTAGAAACAAATTTTAATTGTTTTGTGATCTGTTTTTAATTAAGCCTCTATGAATCTGAAAACTTCAACTGAAGTCATATTTCTTGTGTTTCTCTTTCCTCCAGTGATTCTGCTCGTTATCATTAGGTGTCAATTAATCATTTAAGAACCTAAATAACAGTAACACTGCTTCAACGTTACTTTTAACATCATGTAGTCAGGGTGAAACATTTTTAATCATAGTGTTATTGTAAAGACTTCTCAGCTTCTATAGTACACCAATCCTGATCATCAGCCCCAATACTGATCCTTGAGATTGGATTCCTAATTTGTTTATGAGTTTTCTTATTTGAGAGTAGCTTGACTGACTCTTGCACTCAATAACTACCTAGCAGGACAGGATATAGACTAAAGCATCAACACTGGATTTTGGTTGAAAATTAAAATTGGGTTGATGTCGAACTCTAGCCAAAAGAGATGTCTTAGAAAATTATGCATGTTTTGTTGGATTTAATAAAATATATGTGCAAGAAATTTTAACACAAAGAGGCAATTAAATACTCAGATATTTATTTACTATTTTAATAGTCGAGTACAGAATGCATGTGTCACGGTTGGTAAACCGTGATCTCTGGGTTTTGCACTTTGTGGTGAAGTCTGTGTGTTTCGCGTCGGCAATGATTAGTTTGTGGGCGTCTCCGTTAATTGTCATCAGCAGCAGCTGTCACTCATTACACACTCACTATATATTGGCTTGTCTCACGTCTTGTGTTTGTGAGAACGTTGTTTAATGTCGCTTCCTCTGTCTGTTGGCTTCATTGTTGTATGCGTTTGGATGTCCGTGTTTTCCCCGGAACCTCATCCACTCTCCGCACTTTCACTCAGCAACAAAGACTTACCTTTGGCTCTATTCCCGGCAGTTCCTGTGCCATCCTCTCCTGCTGCCTTCTCACCGTCATCACCCGGATTCCTCATCACCTCACCGCCATCTTGGATTGTCGTCTTCCCAGCATCGTCTTTGTACTCCTGTTTGTTTATTTACTTTTATTAAATTGTTAAACTCGCTATTGTTTCCAGTCCTTCATTCACCCAGCCTTCACAGCATGTGCACACAAAGTACAAAAAACGTTTCAAGCTTGCTCAATAACTGGACAGACTCAAGGTATATGCTTAACCAATAATTGACAATGCCGCTTTTGTGAAAAAAAAATCATGACCCGAGTTAACCAAATTTACACTTTGAATTAGTGATGGGCTCTTTCAAAACACTGCTCCATGAAGCTTTGAATCCTTAGTAAATCTTTTCTTTTGAATCAGTGGTTTGGAGCATGTTTCTAACACTCAGCTAGCAGTCCCCATACAAACGCTGATCGGTGTTCCTTTAACACTGGGGTATTTATAGGTAACCTGCATGATAGTAAGTAATATTGCTTAACTGCTGTAAACTATTTTCTAACAACTGCATTTTATGACACTATTTAACACCCACCTTGCCTTTCTCCCTTTTCATAATCATGTCAACTGGAAAACAAAGTGAATTCAGTGGATACGCTTAGCCTAAACCTAAGGTAAGCCAGTTTGTTTTTCTTAATCACATTGTAAATACTTCTAAGAGCAATATTCATACTGCTTGCTCATGGATGAGTTAAGTAACTTAGTTTACTTAAATTAGTTAATTCACTTTGATCAGAGACTCGATCAGAAATATATCTGCCTGCAGTGATGGACCACTATAAATCAGGGTTTGACACTCTTGGGGATCAACTAGAAGAGACATGTAAACGGTAAGCATTACTTGCTTTAAACTTAAGCTTTATAAATGTGTATTATGTCATTTATGTTTGTATTTTGACAAGTATCACACAGTGTACTTTACTAATAGTGGGTACTTGATCAGTGGGGACATGCACGTACATGTAAGCAGATGTTAGACAGTGACAGATTCACTCAAATACATGAGAACAGAGAAAACAACATAGTTTATCAATGATATTCCAGTAATGATAACAAGCATGATTGATTTGATTTCTGGAGGATAACATAAAAAAAATTGTTGCTACTGTACATGGGAATCCAAGTATAATGAATTGGCTGTAAGGACATGCATGTCACCTGTTGACTGATAACACTGGCAATTTATAAAATGCAAATAATTTAAAATACTCTCTAATATTCCAGGAAGCTTTACATTTTTGATGACTTCAAACCAATGATAAACAAATTGAACTTAGATTTTGACACAAAGCATCAGTCACTCACTGGTCAAATAGAGAAGCTCACCACCATCACTAATGAACTGGAGTCCATGCACAAGAACACTACAGTGGGCAGTTTGACAGGAGCAACAATGGGAGCAGCTGGAGGAATCACATCTATAGTGGGTCTGGCTTTGGCCCCGGTCACATTAGGTGTTTCTTTAGGTCTTACTGCTGTTGGTGGTGTTCTTGGAGTAGCTGGAGGAGCAACAGGTGTAATATGCAACAGCATTAATAACAGCGAGCAGAAACGCCTGCGAGAGACTCTTGAGAAGATCACCAGTGATTTCCAGGACACAATAAACGCAATGCTTGAGATTCTAAATAAAATAATCAACAGCACAGAAGACATACAACAGCTGGTGCAGCAGGATATGAATGATTATATACCAGCAAGGATGATGCAGGGAGGAAGAGATAAAGTGAGAGGCATTGCAGCCATTTCAAGACTTCCTAAAGCTGAAATGTCCCAGAAGAGTGAAGTGGCTAAATACTTTAACAATGCTGTATTATTGTCTAAACAGGCTAAAACAGCCTTCAAGTCTGTCAAAAAAATTAGTTCATCTTCAGAGACTGTCAGAAACATCCATATGACATCAAAGGTTGCCAAATCCATGCGTTTGTCTTCAGAGAACGTCAGAGTTGTCAGTGTGTCTGCAAAAACGGCAAAAGCTGTCCGTTCAGCAGCAGCGCTCAGTGGTGTAATCTCAGCTCTGTTTGTTGCTGCTGATGTTTACTGCATTGTTAAAAATTCAGTGGAGATCTATGAAATGAATCATTCGGCAGACAAAAAAATTGCTAAAAAAACCAAATCAGATGCTTTGAAATTCATTAATCAGATGAAAGAAACAGCTGGTCATTTTGAGACGACTCTGAAAGAAATTAAAGACGCTAAAGACACTGCTATCAGAGAGTTTAATACAGAGTTGGAAAATGGCACTTCGGTCCTGGTTAGACAAAAGCACAGAGGCAACTATAATGATCTTCTTATATTGAGCATTGGTTTGAATGTTTTTTTTATTTTGTATTTTTTATTCTGTCAGCCTTAAGAGTAGCTCTTCACAAATAAACCACTTAATCTTGGTTATATTTTGTTGCTGTTGTTCTGTTATACATGTTACTATAGTGTAATGTAATTCAGTCTGCACTGTGAAGTGAACTGTCATTATTTTTCTTTACTTGTGGATCCAATATACTGTATAATTATCAAAAAATAAAATAAATAAAAAACAGAATGAAAAAATATACTTTATACATTTATGTAAACAGCCTTGAAATGGACTTTAAATAAGGCCCTGTTTAAACCTGCTATTAAGATCCATTTTGGTCGATCAATTATTGTGATTATTTTCTTCCATTTAAAATTTGTCTGTATTAAAAGGCATGTTGCCTCTTGTTAATCCTTCTAATTTTTCTAGCCTCATTGTTAGCTCTAAGGAGAGGGTGCCATGTTTTCTTTTAAATGTGTTCACTATTGTTTTTGGGAATCAAGATAGTAGAGGGAAGATTAAGTTGTTTATTTCTTCTGTTTAGGTGATTTAGTTCTCCTTCTGGCAGTTAGTAACCTTTATCTTTGTTGTTTTGGCTAAGACCCTTTCCTGAGGATTAATTACTTGTATTTTTCTTATGTTGTGTTATTAAAACAAATAAACACTTTTTATTTTCCACAACAAGTGGTTGTCGCATTTCTGGGGCAGAGGACTCAAGGGATGTTTTCTATTTGTTTCTCTTTTTGGTTAATTTTACCCTGTTAGCCCTCTCCCAACCCTAGACTGGGAGAATATGTAACACTAGCAATTATTTGACAGCAGGAACACTGTTAAATTATACCGTGGATATTCTGAATATTTGTAATGATCACATTTGATCATGACTTGCATTATGGCAGTAAATAATTTAAGTAACAACTTTGAAGTTGAACAAACATGAAACTATCCTAAATATCCTATTAGTCAGTCGGCCCTAGGACTAAAACAGCAATATTGTTAAAGTATTAGGAGGGCCAGACTAACAGAAAGGAACTGGGACAGCCATTAACACAAAAACAAAAGGAAAAAACAACATGAAGCCCCCCAGGGCGGAGCAGAAGACCACCACACCCTTGTGGTCAAGGCCAGAGTCCTCCAGGGCGGAGCGGAAGACCACCACAACCGTGTAGTCAGGGCAAGCGCCCCCCAGGGCGGAGCAGAAGACCACCATGTCCGTGTGGTCAAGGCCAGAGTCCTCCAGGGCGGAGCGGAAGACCACCACAACCGTGTAGTCAGGGCAAGCGCCCCCCAGGGCGGAGCAGAAGACCACCACGTCCGTGTGGTCAGAGCGGAAGCCCCCCAGGGCGGAGCAGAAGACCACCACGTCCGTGTGGTCAGACCGGAAGCCCCCCAGGGCGGAGCAGAGGGCCACCACGTCCGCGTGGTCAGAGCGGAAGCCCCCCAGGGCGGAGCAGAGGACCACCACGTCCTTGTGGTCAGAGCGGAAGCCCCCCAGGGCGGAGCAGAGGACCACCACGTCCGCGTGGTCAGAGCGGAAGCCCCCCAGGGCAGAGCGGAAGACCACCACAACCGTGTAGTCAGGGCAAGCGCCCCCCAGGGCGGAGCAGAAGACCACCACGTCCGTGTGGTCAGAGCGGAAGCCCCCCAGGGCGGAGCAGATGACCACCACACCCCTGTGGTCGATGCCGGAGTCCAACAGGGCGGAGCAGAAGGCCACCCAGTGACTTGACCTGACTCTGAAAGGTCCACGATGACTAGCCTTGTCTCTGGAAAGTCCATGGTACCTAGTCCTGGCTCTGGAAGGTCATCGGTGACTGGCCCTGACTCTGGACGGTCATCGGTGATTGGCCCTGACTCTGGAGGGTCATCGGTGACTGGCCCTGACTCTGGAGGGTCATCGGTGACTAGCCCTGACTCTGGAGGGTCAACTGGAACCTGACTCGACTCTGGAGGGTCAACTGGAACCTGACTCGACTCTGGAGGGTCAACTGGAACCTGACTCGACTCTGGAGGGTCAACTGGAACCTGACTCGACTCTGGAGGGTCAACTGGAACACGACTCGACTCTGGAGGGTCAACTGGAACACGACTCGACTCTGGAGGGTCAACTGGAACACGACTCGACTCTGGAGGGTCAACTGGAACACGACTCGACTCTGGAGGGTCAACTGGAACACGACTCGACTCTGGAGGGTCAACAGGAACACGACTCGACTCTGGAGGGTCAACAGGAACACGACTCGACTCTGGAGGGTCAACAGGAACACGACTCGACTCTGGAGGGTCAACTGGAACCTGACTCGACTCTGGAGGGTCAACTGGAACCTGACTCGACTCTGGAGGGTCAACTGGAACCTGACTCGACTCTGGAGGGTCAACTGGAACCTGACTCGACTCTGGAGGGTCAACTAGAACCTGACTCGACTCTGGAGGGTCAACTGGAACTAGCGACTCTGGAGGGTCAACTGGAACTAGCCCTGACTCTAGATGGTCGACGGTGACTAACCCTGACTCAGGAAGGTCCATGAACACCTGACTCGACTCTGGAGGGTCAACCGGGAACTGACTCAACTCTGGAAAGTCAATGGGGACCTGACTTGACTTAAGACTGCCTGTGGAGACGTGAGACGCCTCGGCTTCAGGCACCGCCTCGGTAACGGCCTCGGGCACCGCATCGGGAGCGGCCTCGGGCACCGCCTCGGCCTCCGGAACGGCATCGGGCACCGCCTTGGCATCGGGCACCGCCTCGGCCTCCGGAACGGCATCGGGCACCGCCTCGGCCTTGGGAACAGCATCGGGCACCGCCTCGGCCTCCGGAACAGCATCGGGCACCGCCTCGGCCTCCAGAACGGCAACGGACACTGCCTTGGCATCGGACACCACTTCGGCCTCCGGAACGGCATCGGGCACCGCCTCGGCATCGGACACCACCTCGGCCTCCGGAACGGCATCGGGCACCGCCTCGGCATCGGGCACCACCTCGGCCTCCGGAACGGCATCGGGCACCGCCTCGGCCTCGGGAACAGCATCGGGCACCGCCTCGGCATTGGGCACCGCCTCGGCCTCCGGAACAGCATCGGGGACCGCATCGGCCTCCGGAACAGCATCGGGGACCGCCTCGGCCTCCGGAACAGCATCGGGCACCGCCTCGGCCTCCGGAACAGCATCGGGCACTGCCTCGGCCTCCGGAACAGCATCGGGCACCGCCTCGGCCTCCGGAACAGCATCGGGCACCGCATCGGGCACCGCCTCGGCATCGGGCACCGCATCGGGCACCGCCTCGGCATCGGGCACTGCCTCGGCATCCAGAACAGCATCGGACACCGCCTCGGGAATGTCCTCCGGGCTTTGAGGAACGGTAGATGCCTGTCTCCTCCTCCTCCGCCCTCTATGATGGCGAGTCGGTGACACCTTGTCTGGAGACTCAGGCGTTGAGTCGGCCATCTTGTGCTGTGGCTCCAAGCTGGCGGCCATCTTGTGCTGTGGCGCTGGGCTGGCGGCCATCTTGTGCTGTGGCGCTGGGCTGGCGGCCATCTTGTGCTGTGGCTCTGGGCTGGCGGCCATCTTGTGCTGAGGCGCTGGCTCAGCAGCCATGACGTGAACCGTCTTGGGAATCTCTAGGATCTTTGACAGCGTAGCGAAATAATCCAAGAATGAGTCAGAGGCCTTCTTGGGCGTTGGCGCTGAGCTGGCAGCCATTTTGCACCGTGGCACTGGACTCGCGGCAATCATGGGCAGTGGCGCCACCGTGGCGGACGTGCGCTTCCTCTCCCCTCTCCGTCCGCCATGGTGAGACAGTGGCTCTGATCCATCCCACACGAGCCCCGGGTCGAAGGGAGGCCATGGCTGAGAGTGGTGCTGAATCTCCTCTCGACCACTCCCTCCTCTAAGACTCAGACAGACCAGGTATAAATACACAAAAGGATAATGGGGAAACAGGAGACAGGTGGGGAACAATCAATTAACTAAACAAGGAGGAAGGTGACCAAATAAGGAGACAGGAAGTGATAATATGATAAACACCGTGGGAACTGAGGACACCTAGTGGAAACCCAGGGAACACAACCCAGACACTGTGACAAACTGACTTCCAGCTAATGGCTTAGAGGAAATCAAATGAAGACTAAGAAGACATTAAGGGGCTGTTTAAACAGAACTGTTATGTGTTTTGGCTGTTCATTTACATGACCACACTGTTTTGGGGACCTGAAAATGCAAGCATTTGAAAATGGGTTACAAAGTGCAGGTTTTGAAAAAGATTCCTTTACCTTCTCCAAATAAACAACAAAAACGTGAATGTGTGAAAACACTGGCATCATGCAGATTGGTTCATGCATGTTAAGTTTTTTTCTGGGTATTTCTTGACAAAGTGATATCGCTGACCACCAACCTGTCATGCATAATACAGAGTTTTAGTTGTTTTCACAGATTTGTGTGAAAAGGGATCAATTTCACAACATTGCCATCTGTTTTTAGTACATTGTTTTTATGCTAACATTCATCTCTCAATATCAGCAGAGGAGGAGTAAAGACCATACATCAGCATTATCAGCTTCACCAGCAACCAGACAGACTTTGTTTCTATCAGACAACCACAGAAGTTCTTATTGAGAATTAACAGAGCTTTAGATGTCTTTGCTGTTAAAAATAAAACTATATGTACATTTCTACAACTAATATTATAATATAAGTTCAAACCTGTTCATTATACAAAACGATAATGTTCAATCACAATACTTGACTGGTATTAAGAAAAGGAAATATTTTTCCAGGTCTGGCTTTTCTTCACAGCCTTCAATTCTATTATATTGTATCCATTTTAAAGTTGAAAAACGAGAAAATGAGAAAAACGACAGGACAGATCCCAGTTTATGATGGGACCCATCTCTGACCACAATAGTGGACAAAGGTTTGCTACATTTTGGTGGACTAACAAGAGCAAACTGTCTAACACCATCAGATAAAGATGCCAGGACACCAAACAGACACCTCTTGAGGGCAAGAAGAAGACCTTCGGTACAAAGCCCGGGAAGGACAGGCCTTCCTATTGGTCAAAATGTAGTTTCTGCCCTTCGCCCACCAACACAGTGTGGAGCATTATAACTAATCAGACACACAACTATTTGTTATATTTAACAAATAATATCTTACGCCCCCTCATCTAACCAAATCTTTGGACCTTTTCCCTGAATTGAGACTATCACCTCAAAAAAAGGCAGAACGGGCCTCTGGTTCCATAGTAACTAAAGGCACACTATCTGATAGCACTAGGTTTATGGCTCCTAGGAATGCAGCAAAGCAACTCTTAACTCAAGTCTCTCAAGAACAAACACATAATGCCCATAAAAAGGGAATCTGCTCTAAGAAGTTCATGACAAAACCTGTCATGAACCTGTCTTTGAATGAACATACATTGTGTACAGTATATTATTGCTGTTCTTGTATATTGTCTGTTGAATTGTCTGTTGGTTTTACTCAAGTGGTTAACTGACTCTTTCATAGCTTAATTTTCTGGTTTTCCTGATGGTATCAACCATTAAATCTAATTTGCCCTTTCCCCTGTATGAGTGATTGAATGTTTGTTTGTTCATTTGTTAGACTAGTTTGCGTAATTTTTTGTTAATAAAACTCTTGTGCACAAATTACATTAGTTTCTGATTCTGCCTTACAAATTAAAGTCATTTTAGGATTCCAATTTTGCTACATTCTCTAATGCATGAATATTGTATGAAAGTATTTTCTGTGGCCATGAAAATATCCTTTCATAGAGTTTTTATGAAATTATGCTAATAGTGCACTGGATGAATGGATTAGTTGATGGCAATATAATTCTGCTACAGTTACTACTTGCAGCTCATATAAATAATTGTAATTAATTGTAATTATTTATCAACATTTACCTTTTGAGCTTAATTTGATTCCTCAGGTTTTGTTCTGTGACCTCCTAAAAATTCCTTAGGACGTCTGGATGCAGCAGCAGTGAGTGAAACAAAGAGAGAATACAGAGTCCATTCCAAATCCATTTATTGAGAACTATGTTCTCCAACTAATGCAAACTACAACACACACGTTTTCTCAGTGAAAGCAATGTGTAGTGCAACATCTTACACAAACTCAGCTGTTAATGGACTAATGAATGCATGCATGTTAAAATTTTTTCCATCATGTTTGGACTTAATTTGTTCGTAATATTGCCAAATTTATTCTGGTTGTGGTTTGGAAAGTTAGAAATGCACTGGTAAAATATTAGAGACACTTTCCTAACTTTGTGTTTTGACTATGCAAATAAGTTCCACAGGAGGAAAGAAGAGTGTGCCACAACATGTCCCCCGATCTGATGGAAACAGCCAATCACAACAGGGAAATGGAGAAGCACCAGAATGCAATGCCCTACTCATCAGAAATGGATAAATGTACCTTCCTAAAATACAGTTCTTGTCCCGAAAGGGAAGGGACATTAACAGATCAACAAGTTCTGAATCTTATGCACTTTATTCTTATTTCATTTATGGTATTCATTTAGTAGTTGTTGATTACTCTTGTCTATTTTTGGTCAATGAAACCTATTTTATTACACTTGTGCCTTCCATGGCTTGATGACACAGAAAGAGGTTCTACTGGTTAGAGTTCCCACCAATCTTTCTAATGTAATGTACTCATAACCACACCTTCAGTGACACGTGATCCAAATATCATAGTCATTGGTGATGTGAGTACCCATCATGATTTCACCTCCCTAGGTTTGTCGTTCAGTGATAGAAAAATGAATAAACAGCTTTGATTTTTTTTTTTTTTCTCACTTTTTTTTTTTTGATTTATCTATTTCAACAAGTGGATGGGAATGAAATGCCCCTTTCTGCAGATTGGTTGTATTCCGCTGTTGCAGTTGTATTCATTCTCAATGCCTTTTTTGAGCTCATCTTTTTCTCATAACAACGAGACTAACAAATGGATGTGATATATTTGAAAATGACTAATGCATTTAACGTCAACAAATCTAAATAAAGGCATTTAAAAGTGGTCAAGTAAGCTATTTGCTTGGTGATTTGGTTTGTGGTTGTGTCAGAAAGATGTTCGAAGAGACTGAGCTTGTCAGACCGTCAGTACTTTATTTTCGTTCATAAGCCTAAGTCTACTGCTGCTGTTGTCTTGCATGGTGTTCCTCAGGGATCTGTTCTTGGGCCTTTTCTTTTCATCATCTCGTGCTTCCATTAGGTCACATTATCCATCATGACACACAGCTATACATTAGTTTAAAATGCACCGCTCCTTTCCCTACAGATAACATATCAGCCTGCACTGATGAAATAAATGCATGGATGACAAAGAATTTTCTTAAATGAAACACTTATAAAACTTTTGATTGGCCCACTGTTTTGCAAAAATTGATATTGCTGGTGCTTGTGTGCAACCTTCCACCTCTGTTAAATAAACTCCTACCTTTCTATAAAAGATCACACAATTTGGTGAACATGTCGGAGAGATCAGATGTCCATTTATTTTGCAATATCTATTTTGGTCTTTACATTGTAAAACAGTAACATTCTTCACAAAAAGAGCAAATTAAATGGATGCCCATAGAATAAAAAGATCTAAACTCCAGTGCAAGTGGTTCATTTACAAAGACTATTTGCAAATAGAGTTTATCCAAGGTCATGCAGACTACATAATCACATATATTGCAAAATTATTGAGTAAACATGTATGCTTTACCTTATTTTTTTTAACATTTTCTTCAAATAAACTGTAATATGAGAGTTTGCATGTATATCTACCCCTTCAGTTGTCAAGATTTCATTTTAAAGTGACAACACTAAACAGAGCAGTTCAGTCATTTCAAAAATTATTTTGACTGATTTGTAATGCTTTGTTAATAGAATCTCTAGCACATGTAATTTCGTCCAGAGTCTCCTGAAATCTAGCAGCTATTTTTCTCATTTCACAAATAAATTTCCAAGTTTCTGATTTGATTTCTTCTGCTTTTTTCTCTTTTCCTGAACTCATTTCAGAGAGCTCTGCTGAATTACAGTAAATTGTGTAAATATCAAGGAAAAAAAATATAGTTGAGATCGACGCAGATAGTTTCCCAACCACTTGAATTGCTTTGGCAGCTCTTGCGAACACTTTCCCAATTTTAGTAGTTCGAAGCACGTATAAAAGTTTACTAATTTTTTCAGCGGTCTTCACAGCTTTAACAGTTGTCAGCCATGCCTTATTTTGAAGAGAATACATGCTCTCCACTTTCTGAAGGTTTTCTATGGTTTGAGAAATTGTATTGAGATGCGCAATCATGGGTTCGATTGTGCTTTGGAAATCATTGATGATCTTCTCAATAGTCTGACGCAGGTCTTTCTGCCTCCACATGTTAGTGATGTTAGACGCTGCACCTATTATTCCTCCAGTTACTCCAACACCCATTGCAGTAACACCAGCTACACCAGTAACAGCTATAGAAGCACCAAACGTAAATGGGGCCAAAGCTATACCCAACAATGTAATTCCTCCTAATGCCCCTATTGATGCTCCTACCAAACTGCCCTTCGTAGTGTTCTTGTGCATGGATTCAAGTTCTTTGATGATGTCTTCCAGTTTCTTTATTTGATCTCTGAGGGTTGTATAATTTCTGTTGTATGCTGAATTGAGTTTCTCAATGCTTTGTTGCAGTTCATCACTGAGGTCTTCAAATTTCCTGAAATATCAAAACTATTAGGGAGAAGTAGACAACACTGGAAATTTGGGCACCAATTCTATTAACCATTATGCAATTTATAATTAGCATTTACTGAGGTAAATTAAGCCAGATTCGCTGAGATGCCACAGTCACGTTGCATTGTGGTCTATGAGCTGCTGAATATGTTATTTTGCTAATATCAGTATAATAATCTTGCTACCTCAGTTAAAATTAGAAGTGTCTGTCGATATAAACTTTCTCTGTTCATGTCTGAAAGTGAATTGCTATACATCAATGGACTGTTAAATAAAATTGCAATTATTTATCACTTAGTTTTTAAAAAGTATTAATAAAGTTAATAGGATATTTGAACTAATGTAGTTAACCGTGAAGCCTTGTAAATTATGTACTCATAATGATAATAATCAGTTGACTTAAAAGGTAAGATAAAGTCAAAGCTTTGAACAAGAACTACTTACTGCTGAGACATCTCGTCTGGTTGATTCACTTCACCTGTATTGGACATTGAACATTTTCAAAGAGTACTCTAACAGTAATGCATAACTTAACTATATACAGTTCTGTGATAAAAGTATGTGATGATGTACAGTTGTGCTCAAAGGTTTACATACATGTGCAGAATCTGCAAAAATTTGGATATTTATTTGCAAAATAAGAGGGATTGAAAAAAATTGCACGATATTTCATAGAGTATTTAGTACTGCTCTGAATAAGTTGTTTGACTTTTTTTTGTGCATATTTGACTCATTTCCAGCAGTGACTATTATTTTGAGATTCATCTTTGCACAAAAGGTTCAACTGTTCAATGGTATAAACGTATTATAAACATGTCTTATGTGAAATATCATGTTCAGGACCATATAAATACAGTCCCTCTTATTTTGTTAAAAATCGTCGACATTTTTTAAGATTCTTCAGGGGTATGTAAACTTTTGAGCACAAATGTAATCCAATATTTTCACTGTAAAACATACAAACATACATTTCCTGCAGAGTTTAGCGTCCACCTTGATCAAACTCACTGTCTGTAGCATTCTTTCTGTAGCTTTATCTTATGATGTAAAGAGCTTTGTTAATGTTTCCTGTCCACTCACAGTGACAGTTATAATAAATTACATTATACATCAAAAAAATATTGGCCCATTTTTTGTCCAAATTAGACAAAGGTTAATTAGTTGGCACGCTCAATAATTTTTTATCAGTTATTAAATGTTTTCACGATGCATCATCAATACAAAAGTCGGCCATATTGGAGGCCCTAAATAAATGCCACTAAACCGAATGGATGTTTGGCTTGTAAAAGGTTATTTCTTCCTCGTCGAGCTCGTTATTACAGATGTAGGCTAGGATTCTAATGCTGCATTTAAGTCAAGGTGTACTTCCCATAATCTTGAGATCACAACACGTGATTTTATATTCCGAGCTTTTCACATCCTTGAACACTTTCAACTCCGTACTGCATGTCTGTCATATTTTTTCACATTATTTTTGTATTAAAAAATTTGTTTACATTGGCAAAAACATTAATATTACCAAATAAATGCATATCTACATTTATGTGTTTCAAGCCGTAACGCTTAGAGACTTCTCCGGTTACTATCTTAAGCTCGGTCCCTTAAAATCAGGAACGAGACACTGCGGTGCTACCACTTTGTACCTTCCCTTCGAATCTTTCCTGGAGTCTTATTGGCTCATGGCAATCCATTTGACTGGCCAACTGACGTGAAGCATGCATCGTATGCAAATACTGATGAGCTTGCGAGGCAGTATAAAAGGCGATGCTCACACCAACTGCGTCAGAATTGTCTATGTATTATATAGATCTCCATAGCAGTAGCTCCACAGTGTCTCGAGACAGCTCAAGAGCGATCTCCCAGCCTACAAACTGTAATAATGAGCTGTAGGAGGACATGAATGCTTTTTACAAGCTGAAATCTTGAAATTTCATGAATTATGAGGTGAAGTGAACACACCTTGAGCGTAACAGCTTGTACCATGTGACCGCTGCAGTCACTCCGAACCAGAGAAAAATGGCAGTGTCTGGTTTTTAAAATCGTGTATTTGACTTTTGCCAATGTAAACTAGTTTATTATACAAAAGAAATTTGATCAAAAATTATATTTCAAAAAGCTAATGATTAAAAGGGTTGAGAAGGGAATCATGACAGGTTTTCAGTTTCATTTAATTCATCCATCATGCCAAGATTAAATAATAATAATAATAATAATAAAATATGCCTAAACAAACCATGGCCCAACAATTATGAATTAATAAATAATGACTTATGACTCACGCTGTACTGAAGGATGAAGTCAAATACTGTGATCTGAAACACTGCTGCTTACAGTCTGTGTGTGTGGTCTTTCAAACCCTGTCAGGGGGATAAAAAACATAAAGGTCATAAAATAAAAATTATTACTACTGTTAGTACTAGCACATCACACACACACACACACATATTCTTGCATTTGTGGTTTACGGGGTCTCTCCATAGGCG
This sequence comes from Carassius carassius, assembly GCF_963082965.1. NCBI lineage: Eukaryota > Metazoa > Chordata > Actinopteri > Cypriniformes > Cyprinidae > Carassius > Carassius carassius. The sequence continues at coordinate 1,771,649 of NC_081762.1, read as the reverse complement.
TTTTGTACTGTACAAACTGTATTTTCTATCATCCTACACCTAAACCTGAGAATTACTGGCAGTTTTTGAATTACATAAAACACTGTTTTGTATGTTTTTTAAGCCTTTAGTTTTGTCAATAGAAGTTGCTTAAAACAAATGATATAGTTAAGCAACATAAAAGAACTGTAAACACAAATCCTACCTGATGAATTATGCAAATGTTACATTTATTCTAGTTCATAGTTTATTGTACAGTTTATAGTATTATAGTCTATTGTATAGTTGTATATTTTAACAAGCAGTAAATTAAATTACTGTAAATTACATTTTGACAGTACTGACTGTTTTTGTCATATTTCACCAATGAAAATAGTTCTGAAGATCACAGCATAACTATATGAAACTGAATTATCCATCATTTTGAATTTATCATTTGAAATATGAATCACTCAGTAAGTGACTTTCTGCCAACTATTGGCAAAATATTTTCATTTTTAAACATATCAGTGAATTTTCCACAACATTTTTGTATTAACAATATACTATACACATATATATACATATATATTAGTTCAGTTAATCTCAAAGTATTAAATGATTTGATTGCCATTTAGTTTTTATTGTATATATATATATATATATATATATATATATATATATATATATATATATTTTTTTTTTTTTTTTTTTTTTTTTTTTTTTTGATCAAATGCAAGAATTTTACTTGAAAGATGAGACATCCATCAAGCAATAAAACATTTTTTTTTGAGTAAATAGGTTGACTTTGAGTAAATAGACAGATAAATATGCTGATTTAATAATGTTAAATATGTAAAAAAAAAAAAAAAAAAAAAAACAGTGATAAGAATATTGCATCACAATTAATTACATTTACACCACCAAAGTAACTATTTTTCCTCGGGCAAGTGAATGACTGATTTACTTTCCTGAAGGACAAGCACATGACAAGGCGTAATGTCAAGCATTTTTTAATTAAAAAATTAATATTTTGAGCTAATTAACATCATGCAAAAAAAAAATTCAGAGAGATATATAATCACCTGCGTGTATAATCAGGACTGTAATCAGTGAGACTAGACTAATTGAAGTCTGAATAATCTTACCAACCCTGAGTTGATGAAGAGCATCTGAAGAGTGATTCTCTCTGACTGAAGCACTGCTCTATTTATATGCTCCATTTTTATCCCCCTGAGCACAATATGAGTATAGAAGGAACAATGTACTTTCACATCTCTATAATGTTATACTGTTGCGAAATGATTTTTTTCTCTTTCACTATATGTACCGTTTTTCGGAAGACGTTGGTTTTTCAGCATGTCCTAAAATATCTGGGTAGTTTCTCTCACTGTATTCATTTCAGTGTGACAGATCTGACCTGGATTTGTTGTGTCAGATAATTTTTTTCTGTTCAGTATTTTCTTTAAAAATTACATAACGTATTGCAATTTTAACGCAATTCATTATAACATATTATAAACCATCAAGATTTAGCATTAATTGCATTATCATGGTCTTAAAGCAGACGTTAGTTTGCACTGCTCTTGATAGATTGCATTGGTCTCTGTGTGTGCTTCATCAGTAAATCACCTAGAGATATTTCCATTCCCATTGGTGCGTTTATGAGAAACATGACAGAATCGATGGATGGATGGACACAACGTCAGTTGTTGATGGTAATTTTTAGTTGAAATTGATAGACAGGATTGCAATATAACAATTAATAATTGTTTAAACACACCTGAAGCTTATTCTTTGCTCTTCATTTTTTATGAAAGCACAATCAATCTCTGACAGCAGATGGCGCTAAACTGCAGAAAATTGCAGCCGTTATCCTGGAAATGCCATAAATAAAGCAGCTGCTACTTTCTGAATGTCTTTTCAAACATTTTTTACATTTTAATCTGGACTACAACATGCCTGAGATATTGTTTGAAAGTGTTTTGATTCTTTGTTTGTTCACTCTTTACATTAGGGCTTCATTAGTTAACAAACTGCCCATGAAAAACTCTTCTGAACAGTCATTAATCTTAGGTTTCCAATATTTAATAACACATTGTTAAAATCGAAAGTTGCAACTTTGTTTTTTAATGAGCTAACATGAAAGAAGACATGTATTTTTTTAACAAAGATTAATAACTTCTGTAGTAAATGTAGCTATTGCTTATTGTGAATGTTAATGCATTAACTAAGGTTAACTAAAGTGTTAACTAATGAAAGCCTAGCCCCTTTGAACCGTGTGGAGCAGTTTCATGAAGGATAGATGCACTTTTTTGAGCTTCACTGCAATTATAAACCTTGGAAGAGCCAGAAAAATTTTATAATGACTGTTCATCTGAAAGAAGAAAGTCATATACACTTAGGATGGCTTGAGAGTGAGTAAATCATGGGGCAATTTTCATTTTTGGGTGAACTATCCTTTTAATGTCAAGCCCTGTGCCAAGTATGGATGTGCAATTCGTTGTGGTTGGCAAGAGTTGCTGAGAAAAAAGCATGTACTGGAACAAGTAAAGGGGAAGATGGATATGATTCATCTCTTTGGGATGGCACTTACTATTCTGCAAATCCCCTGCTCTCAGAAGACAACCTAAGATTGACCTTTTTACTTTATATTGAGGACTTTGAAGTTTCAAATCCTCTTGGACTTCTCGTAAAACAGTGTCCTTGGCTTTAGCTAACGTTTCAGCTTTGTTTCCCACCCTCACAGTTTTAATGACCGAAGATGTTTTGGCTTTGCCAGAGATGCAGACTAGAGAAGTGAGGCGGCAACTGCCCTTACAAATAAAATATTTACTTCGTTCATTTTGTAACTATGCTTAGATAAACTGGTAACACTTTAGAATACTGTTTCTTACTTACTATATAACTAATAAGGAATTATTGAAGAACTAACAGGTGATTATTCATTAACACAACTCACTACTGTTAACTACTAAAGAAGATGTGTTAATTAATCAGTATGTAATATAATTTTATGATTGTGTTAAGTAACAGTTAGCTAATCAATAACTAATGTATCCTGTCATACCTCCTGAAGAACTACTATTAATTATCTACTAGTTAAGGTTCAAGAAAAATAACTATGAAGTAACTACTACTGAACAGTTATACGCAAAAAAACACACTATAATAATCAGGCTGTGTCCCACAAATCAAGTACTTGAGTAAAAGTACAGATAACCCCAATAAAATATTACGCCAGTAAAATTATAAGTAGGTCTATTCATTTTCAAAATTACTTGAGTAAAAGGACAAGTACAAAGTACTACTACAGTAGCAACTTTGTTACAGCCCACTTATTAGCCTATAATGGAAATAAAATATGGATTTTGTTTGCTTCTAAATGTTTAACTTTTGATTATGAAAGGTTTGTTAAATAAGTTCGAATGTGGGCAGTATACATGTTAAAATGGAATAAAATATGCTGTATTAAGAAATGTTCTCATCTGAAATAAACAGATGAGAGAATTTTACAGTTTTAAGTTTTAATTTTTAAGTTTATGATTACTTTTATAGGTTGTTCTTAGTCAAAATGATGTAGTTTATTATTATTTACTAATAGGTTCACTTTACAATTCTGTAAGTCCTGCAAAATTATCTGATAATTCTTTATTAATTACTAATGGGTTCCCTATGTTTTCACTTTAGAATACTGTTTCAGATTCTAAGTAATTCTTCAGGAATTATCCGATAATTCTTTATTAATTACTAATGGGTTCCCTATGTTTTCACTTTAGAATACTGTTTCAGATTCTAAGTAATTCTTCAGGAATTATCCGATAATTCTTTATTAATTACTAATGGGTTCCCTATGTTTTCACTTTAGAATACTGTTTCAGATTCTAAGTAATTCTTCAGGAATTATCTGATAATTCTTTATTAATTACTAATGGGTTCCTTATGTTTTCACTTTAGAATACTGTTTCAGATTCTAAGTAATTCTTCAGGAATTATCCGATAATTCTTTATTAATTACTAATGGGTTCCCTATGTTTTCACTTTAGAATACTGTTTCAGATTCTAAGTAATTCTTCAGGAATTATCCGATAATTCTTTATTAATTACTAATGGGTTCCCTATGTTTTCACTTTAGAATACTGTTTCAGATTCTAAGTAATTCTTCAGGAATTATCCGATAATTCTTTATTAATTACTAATGTGTTCCCTATGTTTTCACTTTAGAATACTGTTTCAGATTCTAAGTAATTCTTCAGGAATTATCCGATAATTCTTTATTAATTACTAATGGGTTCCCTATGTTTTCACTTTAGAATACTGTTTCATATTCTAAGTAATTCTTCAGGAATTATCCGATAATTCTTTATTAATTACTAATGGGTTCCCTATGTTTTCACTTTAGAATACTGTTTCAGATTCTACGTAATTCTTCAGGAATTATCCGATAATTCTTTATTAATTACTAATTGGTTCCCTATGTTTTCACTTTAGAATACTGTTTCAGATTCTAAGTAATTCTTCAGGAATTATCCGATAATTCTTTATTAATTACTAATGGGTTCCCTATGTTTTCACTTTAGAATACTGTTTCAGATTCTAAGTAATTCTTCAGGAATTATCCGATAATTCTTTATTAATTACTAATTGGTTTTCTATGTTTTCGCTTTAGAATACTGTTTCATATTCTAAGTAATTCTTCAGGAATTATCCGATAATTCTTTATTAATTACTAATGGGTTCCCTATGTTTTCACTTTAGAATACTGTTTCAGATTCTAAGTAATTCTTCAGGAATTATCCGATAATTCTTTATTAATTACTAATGGGTTCCCTATGTTTTCACTTTAGAATACTGTTTCAGATTCTAAGTAATTCTTCAGGAATTATCCGATAATTCTTTATTAATTACTAATGGGTTCCCTATGTTTTCACTTTAGAATACTGTTTCAGATTCTAAGTAATTCTTCAGGAATTATCTGATAATTCTTTATTAATTACTAATGGGTTCCCTATGTTTTCACTTTAGAATACTGTTTCAGATTCTAAGTAATTCTTCAGGAATTATCCGATAATTCTTTATTAATTACTAATGGGTTCCCTATGTTTTCACTTTAGAATACTGTTTCAGATTCTAAGTAATTCTTCAGGAATTATCCGATAATTCTTTATTAATTACTAATGGGTTCCCTATGTTTTCACTTTAGAATACTGTTTCAGAATCTATGTAATTCTTCAGGAATTATCCGATAATTCTTTATTAATTACTAATGGGTTCCCTATGTTTTCACTTTAGAATACTGTTTCAGATTCTAAGTAATTCTTCAGGAATTATCCGATAATTCTTTATTAATTACTAATGGGTTCCCTATGTTTTCACTTTAGAATACTGTTTCAGATTCTAAGTAATTCTTCAGGAATTATCCGATAATTCTTTATTAATTACTAATGGGTTCCCTATGTTTTCACTTTAGAATACTGTTTCAGATTCTAAGTAATTCTTCAGGAATTATCTAATAATTCAGCCTGATCTCACAATCAAAACGTACATATTTAGACGTAAATTAAAATTAAAAAATTTAATTTTATATAAAATATAAAAACTAACTTATATTTAACTTAAGTTATCGCAAGGCACTGGAGTCGTGGTGGGGTTCCTGTTGGAAGCTGATTTCTTACAAAACACACTCACAAAACAATTTACTACATAGGCAAAACCTCTATAAAATGTATTGCATTTATTAATATTGCATTTTCATACTACTACTAATATTGCTAATAACTTTTATATGAAAGGGTCACAATTCAATGTAATTGTGTAAAACTGTTCATTAGTAGTTACTTCATAGTTATTTTTCTTGAACCCTAACTAGTAGATAATTAATAGTAGTTCTTCAGGAGGTATGACAGGATACATTAGTTATTGATTAGCTAACTGTTACTTAAGATAATCATAAAATTATATAACATACTGATTAATTAACACATCTTCTTTAGTTAACAGTAGTGAGTTGTGTTAATGAATAATCACCTGTTAGTTCTTCAATAATTCCTTATTAGTTATGTAGTAAGTAAGAAACGGTATTCTAAAGTGTTACCGATAAACTTCAAGTATATTCTTCGTACTTTATGAAGTATCAATATACTAGTATACTTGTAAGTGTACTATTTCAAAACTACTTTGAACTAAATTGGCTTACTTTTCAGTGTATAAATTTACAGTAGTAAACTTTCAATACACAACTAGTTTTCAACTTTGTTTTTCATTTGTACTCAAACCATGATAGAAGTGAACTTAAAGGTATGCTGATAGTTTGCTTGTTAAATACTTGTAGCACTTATTTTTTGATTCATGAAAGTGAAGTATTCTCTCAGTAAACTACTTGTTTAATTGTTTTATACTGCATATATACTTCTAAGTATAGTTTTCTGTCAGTGAATTTGTACTGCTATTTAGGTGTTAATTTTTATACTTTAAACACAGTACTGTACTTTAACTCTTTCCCCGCCAGCGTTTATTAATGTTTCCAGCCAGCGCCAGCATTTTGGGTCATTTTCACAAGAATGTCATGCCCCCACAGAATATTTTTCTCTGAATATCTGAAAATGAAACATTAAATAAAGGTACAGAGCCTCTACTTTTAAGCAATGCAAAAATTGTCTATCTTTATTTATTCTTTTTATCACAATTGAACATGGGTAGGTTTCATAAAAATCAACATTTTGAACAAAGTTTTTGTCAAAGACCGGATTGATGATCAGATCAGAATTCGATGAACGTGTATAAACACGATTTGTTTTTTCCTGTATGTTTCATCCATGAAAACTGTTAAGTATCATGGGCCCCAAACATGACTATGAATGTGTATATATATATATATATATATATATATATATTAATTGATAGCATGGCTATTCATAACATAGACTGCCAGAAATCTATGTCAATGGCAGATGTAAATTCATATGTGCACTACTTGTGGACTAAACAAGATTTCACATAGTCAGTATTAGTAACATATCTGTTTTCTTTAGAAATCAATAAATTAACATGCTGCTTAGTCCATAGTCTTAGAATACTCACAAAGCAGAACAGATTCTGATCCATCAATGAAGCAATTCACTTACAAAATGGTTTCGTAAAACCTTATATTATTTTAATTGATTTCCAACATATAATATAGAGGTACTGAACAAATATCAACTACAACTAAGAAATAGAACATACAGTATGATATAAATAATAATACAGGTAATAAATAAAAAAATAAAGTAAAATAATAATTAATGAATATATAGGTTGGCAAAGAGTTAGAGAAGACAGGTGTGTAATTAGAGGGAAGCACAACATTTTTTGATCATGTTTGGAGGTGAATATGTGGAGGCATCCGATGATATTTCATGTGCATTGTGCAGCAGAACTGTGAGGTAAAATGAGCTGTACGAGCTGTGATGAATAAATCTGATAAGCAGTATTTGGAGGAGGATGTTTTGCTTGGATCTCATGCGTCAGAAACTACCCCACAACACCTCAAGTGACAAAATGACTAGTATTATCTAGTATATCACTATAGGGTATTTTAACAAGTTGCTTATTAGCTTGCACATTACTAGAATATAGGCTGGTTATTCGTTTTTAATAAGCACAAATTCTTTACAAATGATTACTTGGGACCCGAGTCTGTTTAGTATAATGTTTCATACCCAAGTGGATCGGAGAGCACCCAGCCGTGGGAACAGAGTCAGTCAGCGCTGTGCTTGTGGTTTGTTACTTGTAAATTTAGGAAGTGAGAAATAAGGTGAAAATGACACGAGCGACCCAGCCTTCAGATTTAATGCAAGTACACATTGACATACATAAAAAAAAGAAGGGGAAACAAAGCTGAGGGGATTCTTTTGAAAACGAAGTACCTTTCTGTGAAATTCACACGTCACAGGTTACCACATTTCCATGATGCCCCTCCAATTATCTGTGTCGACAATTGTGTGAAAACTTGAACCCAGTCTGTGAATAATTTATGATACTCCAGCATTATAATCCCATCATTTCACTGAAGACTGCTTCTCTCACCTCCACCAGTTTAATGTGGGATTCATAAACCAGAAATCAGTCAGTGTCCAGTGTCCGAATCTGTAGTTTTGTGTGTTGTGTTGTGTATACACTAGGTTTCCGGCTAACTCATGTTCTGCTGATCAGCTATTGTCTAGAAATGTTCTTATGGTTGTTCTTATTATTTAAAGTCATGATAAAGGATGGAGAAATGTGCTGGTTTACAAACTGCAGTGCTTTATCAGTTCTCCACATTTCTGTCCAATCAGAGCAGAGTAGCTTCACGCAAAAGGAGAGGTTTGGAAAGATGAATCTACAGATGAATCGTTTGAGAATCATGTACAAAAGAGTCATTGAACGTGTTTTTGTGTTCTTGTATGCGTGCAAATCTATTGTTGAGGACTCTCAAAACTAAATTATGAACTTCTCAAATAGCATAAAAGGGGCACTTTAATGCTTTACCACAACAGAAGTCTAAATGAGATCTGAAGTCACAATCAATGATAACATACAGCAATGCTGATTATTGTGATAGAGTGAATAATAAAGCACACAAATTCAGTGTCATTCAGTTATTTTTTTAATCAGTCAGAACAGCACGTTTAGCTGCGGCCCATCCTTTCTGCCAACCGTAACAGTGAATGATTCCTCCTGCAACGACTGTAGCCAGAAAAAACTGAAGGACAGCCAGACAAACACCACCGAACACCATCACACGCTCCGTCAGCATCACTTCGACTGTAGAGACTACAGACAGACAGAGAAACCAGCACTGCTTCTCACCCAAACATCAAAATCAATCAAATCATCAAACAATCTAAAAACACATATCTGGAACATTGGGATCAAGAAACTAAAACACAAAAAAAGTTAATTACAATTCTATTGAACTCTAAAATCAGATTAAAATCTATTATTAGAACTTTACAGCCATTAGTGAAAAAAAAAAAATAAAGATAATATTAGGAGAGGAACACACAGCAGCACTGGCTGCGAGAGACGTGTGGACGTGCCACAGCCTGAGAGACAGCAGGTGAACGTGTGTGTGTGTGTGTGTGTGTGTGTGTGTGTGTGTGTGTGTGTCTTCTCAGTGTGTCTCATCACAGTGATCCTTAGTATGTTTGTGTTTCTATGTAATTAAAGACTGTGGTATCAAATGTTCACACATTATAAATTGTTACTGTTTAATATTCTAAGATGTTATAATATTCAGTTCCATTATTTTTTCTATATATGTACACCAAACGTTGGCAATATTGTATCATTGGTATTCATGCCAATAAAGCAATATTGAATTGAACTGATCGGACACCAATCAAACTACAGAATAAAGAAACACAGATCATTCAGACACTGATCCAGATCAGTCGTGCTGGGTCTGAACTGTGATAAAATCACACTCAAATTACATCTGTGATGCACATTCTGTAATAATGTGACACGTAATTATGTTGCTTAAGAAATATGAACAGTTACACTTATTTAAAAAAAAAAGTTTTTAATTTGCTTCGATGGATTCATGAAGAACATCCATGTAATACTTCCATTGGACAAAAGGATCTTTAGATTATTAAAATTTGCATAACCTATAACAAATACACTAATGCACTTCACTCCTGAAATAAAAATAATTATTTAGAAATTAAATCAAATAAAATACGAGTAAGAATGATCTCTGCTCTCACCTGTGATCTCATCATCCTCTGGAGGATCTGTGACGGACTGAACTTTGTCTTCTCTGTCTGTCAACTTGTCTGAAAATATATGAAATATATGATCACTTCATCAAACACAAAAAGATTCAATATTACTATAACAGCAAACTCCTCAATAACACACATGATTTGAAGAATCATTCATATCTGGAGCACAAACACTGCATAAAAAGAAGCACTTTCACAGAATCTTCCAATCACACAAAAGATTCTTTATAAAGGAAAACGGTTCTATAGATGATTCAAATGTTCTACACAGTATAGAAAACAATGCTTCTTTATGAACTGATCACTAGAAGGTTTTTGGGGAAACAAAAATGGTTCTTCTGTGACGTTGCAGTTAAAAAAAAAAAACTTTTATGGAAAGTTAATTTGTAACGTAGATTATTGAAATAAATTGAGAAACAGTCAAATAATTTTCAGCATTAAAAACATTATGAAGATTTGAGAGAAACTGAAGAGCTGTACTAACCCTCCATCACTAGTCTGATGGGTTTGTTGAAGTACATGAACTGCATGTCTGATTCCTTTGGTGTTCCACAGAAATAAAGACCTGAATCTGACTCATTTAGTCTAGTAATAACTAGCGAGGCTCTGTTGGTCCCTATTTCTGCAAATATGCGATGTCTTTGATAGCTTAGAACGTTATTATATAAGGTAGACAGCACCAGTGTTAGTCGTCCAGATTCAGGATTCTGGTGATACCAGGCTATTTCATGATTGTATGTCATGTTGCAGTTCAGAGTGATGCTTTCATTCAGCTGAAATCTTAACAGAGTCACATCATGTTCTGAAGCATCTGGAAAACATCATAAAATGATTCTTTGGAATTATTTAGATTAAACTTTAATTATATTTTAGTATAAAAAAGATCAATGATGTGAAATCGTAAAGAAGAATATATTTACCGCTAGAGCTGATCTGAACAATCAAGTATGAAAAAACACAAAAGAGCATGATGTTCTCCATTGTCTTTCGTCTGTAAAAGCATCGATCAAACTGCAGATTTCCTTTCAGTACAGAGACATTAAACCACAACGTGTTTCCACTTCCTTTCTTAACGCTGTGAAAATCATCAAACTATCTCAAACTGTTCGAACCAATGGCCTTAATTTTTATAGCCAATAAATATGAGTACTGTAAACTCCTACACATTGAGTCACTTGTATTTTTTAATTGTTGTTTAGTCAATTATAGGTTTATTTCACTCAGTCTGTTTGAATTCAGGTAATACATCGAAGTCTAAACAGCTATATAGTTAATTAAATGGTTTAAGTCAGGGCTATTCAATTAGTTTCATTTGAGGGCCGGATTATCATAGTGAAAACTATAAAATAATGAATTAAAATTAAATGCACATTCAGCAGTAAAATATTACCAACATCAACGAATATGAAAGGTTAACATTTGTGTTGTCAATCAAAAAAAAAAAAAAAACGAATTATTTACGCATTTTATGTAATTAATCGTGACTAATTGATCACAAATAATATTGTCATCAATTCACACTGAACCTCCAAATGAATGTAGAAACAACATAAAGATGGTATATTTTAAATATTTAATGATTTCTCTTTACAAAGTCTCACAATTAAAAAAATTATAATAATTATAATACTGTTGATGATGTCTCTATTAAACGCATCTTCCTCTCAAATTTAGCAATTAATTATTGCCATTCAAGATTAAAGTATAATTATTTAGTGTTCTTTTTTAACATTCTACATGCATAAACTATATAGATAAATCTTTATTCAAGCAACAAAAGTTAGTGACTAGAACAGTCGAGTAATTTCTCTTTTTCATTTCCGTGATTTCCATAAATGACAGACTTAAGCAAGATTCACTTTAAAAGCCATGCTGTCTCTTTAAAATCTGACGTGCATGAGGTATTTCTGAAACATGTCAGGTTTTCTCTCAGCTCTTCACGATTATTTTGGACTTTATAACTCATTTAAGGCCGTGTTTAAAAAAAATCACTCACCAAAACTTTATTTTGACATAATTGTGTGTGTTTTTGTCGCTTGCCAGCATAGGTTCAGCCGAACGCACAGACTTTTCAAACTATACTGCATTTAATAATCACCTTAATCCAGTCTGAGCTATTTCTGCGTTATGATAATAATCTTTATACTAGTTTTAAGCTAGAGTTGTGGATATCTTATAATATCCTCATACAAGCTCTTGTCAACGATGTTGCGTTCTCCGGTAGATTGTAGTTGTTGACAGGTCTTCACAAGAAAACCCGACCAACACTACTCAAAACAAGTACAAAACTAGCCCAATCCCATTTTAACTGGTCCCCGGTTAAAAACCACATCTTTTGGCGGGGTTCCCCTGCTTAAATTCATATCCCAGGGGATAAATATCATGTTATTGGAGTAGCTTCCAAACAACCACTGGCAACATTGCAGTAGCCCAATTGCATGGGAAACGGCGGACTTGGCACTGTTGCGATTCTTCCTTTTCTTTTCTGGCTGGCCCGGGCCAGTGTTGCCACCTTGTGGACGAACTAACTTAATTAGTGCAAACCCAATTCAAGGCATATATGCGATCTGCATGTACTCTTCTGATGGGCTGTCAGTTAATCAAACTCAAAATAATAAAGTTACATAAGACTAAGCAAAAACTAACATTAGTACAGAGCAATGACAGAACAGGAGCGTATTCTTATTTATTGAAATAGGACATTTTTAAAAGGTTTAAGCATTAATCAGTGGGCTATTGAAACGGCAAAGTAGGAGAGGAAGCAAATGCAAGTGCAATGTTAAGTTCCCAGTTAGTCTAGGGCTATAGAACACCATAACAGAATAAGAAAAGGTGATGTGTGGAGGCAGCAAGGTTCGATTGCCAAGCCCAGAGCTTTAACAAAAGCCAACCATTGACTCATATCAAAAACAAGTTATTTTATTTAACGAATATGGGAGGATGTCAAGACTTCGAGAGGGTGCAAGGCCAACATAAACTAAAACCCTCTATTAGGGAGAACCTAACCAAACTAACAAAAGAAAGAAACAAAAATACAATAAAAATAACCTAACTCCCTAACTAGCATAAACAGGAGAAACATAACATGATAAACAAAATGGCACCCACCTCTCTACTACCTTTCCCAATAAATTAGCAATACAAGCTTAATAGATAACAAACAATAACATGAATACAGACAAACAAATAATAACGCTCAGAACAAACCAGATTCCTTGTCACAGGCTTCAGTTAGCACAAGGGTGTTAACACAATAACACTGTAAAGGAATTAACCAAAATCTCAAGAACACCAACTAAAGCTTTCTGGGTTGAGAACAAATCCTCACGATGCAGCCTCGAGACACACAGCTTGTGCTGTGCCATGGTGCAGCTTAAAACCTCACGGCTTCCTCCCCTCCCGCAATCCTGTCAGGTCATCAATTAGTGGAATCAGGTGGCAGCCCTTACCTCCTGCTTAGGGAAAGTAAAGGAGTAGAGAGAAACGGGGAGAAAACAAAACATACGTCCTTGGACATAACAGCAATGAAGATTTAATGAACCAGGTTCACAACAGAGCGTCAGAGAATAAACAGAGAGCCACTCGATGAATAAGGGCAGATCTCTCAAGGCCACAGATCAGGTCCATAACCAGACAGAAGGAGAGCATGACGCAGGGACTGAGACGGAAGATCCTGAGGAGCATCTTGTCATCTGAGGAAGCGCATTGGGAAAGAACTGCACCTACCCCCACCTCTGATGCGTCGACCTCCACCATGAACTGACTTGTGGGATCAGGGGCGACTAAGATGGGAGCCCAAACGAAGTGGCTATTTAGGTTGGTAAATGAAACCTTGGTTGTATCGGACCACCTGAACGTAGTTCTGGAGGAGGTCAAGGCATTCAGAGGTGTGGCTAGTTGGCTGAAGTTACAAATGAAACGTAGATAGAAGTTGGTGAATCCCAGAAACCACTGTAGGGGCTTACGGGAATCTGGACTTCACCAATCTATCACATCCTTAACCTTGTCAGGATCCATGCGCGCTCCCTCACAAGAGACGATGTAACCTAGAAAAGAAACAGACATGAAAAATGCATTTCTCCACCTTGACAAAAAAGCCCATTCTCTAGCAACCTCTGAACACTCGTTTGACTCATCTCGTTCCTAGAGAGACCAAGAAAAAAAATCAATATATCATCCAGGTAAACATATGTATTGATATACCATGTCTCTCAACACGTCATTCTCAAATGCCTGAAAAACCGCTGGGGAGTTGGAAAGCCCGAATGGCATAACGTACTCGGTTACTAAACGTAACCTCGGTTCTCTCTAGAAGAGCGAACGAGTACTGCGTCTTAGCTAAGACGCTACGGGAAAAGTCTCTTTTCACGAAATACTGAAGCAAAAAATTATCCTTAATTTTGTATTTTTGTAAAGCGCATTTGCAGCAGTACACAGCCATAGGCGAGACGGCTCGCTCGCTCACTGGCTTGTTCTGCGGCAACTGCACAGCCTATCGAGCGCAGGCTGATGCAACATCAGACCAATAAGGGCGCTTCGCGCCCTTCTTGCCACTTCCCGCCGAAACGGGTGTGGCCCAACCTATAAAAGGAGCTCGAAAAGGCTGACTCACCTGATTTATTTCATCGCCGAAGCGAACCAGAGTGAATCGTACGCACGGCAGAGAACGCAGTACTCGTTCGCTCTTCTAGAGAGAACCGAGGTTACGTTTAGTAACCGAGTACGTTCTCTTACGAGAGCTCTCTCGTACTGCGTCTTAGCTAAGACGCTACGGGAACCCGATGTAAAACGCCGTGCGCGCAGGGATCACACACCGATAAACCTGAAGCAACGCCCAGGATATACAGTGCACAGTCACCTGAGGGACTCACAGAGAGTCCGGGACAGAAAAAGGGGGAAAAAACCCTCCGTCCCATATCTAGCAGCATCCGTAGATGCGGCAATATGACATCACACAGCCGAGGCAAGGCCTGACCAATGTGGCAATGCGGGTCTTACGCAATACTGCCCATATAACAGTCGGCAGCGTCTAGCGCTCATGAATTCAGAATTCCCCTCAGGGCCCTGATTCTTCTATACCGACAGCAGCCTTGCTTGCAAGGCGGGAACCTCCAGGTTATAGAACCTGATAAATGTAGACGGCGAGGCCCAACCCGCCGCCATACATATATCCTGCAAGGAGATCCCAGTAGACCACGCCCACGATGAGGCGACGCCTCTTGTGGAGTGTGCTCTGACGCCCAACGGGCACTGAAGGCCCCTGGAAGCGTAAGCTAACGCTATGGCGTCAACTATCCATCTGGATAGAGTCTGTCTCGAAACAGCCATTCCTTTGGAACGTCCACCGAATGAGACAAATAGCTGCTCCGTCTGCCTAAAGGCAGCAGAGCGAGACACATAAGCTCTTAAAACCCTGACAGGGCAAAGAAGACTCGAGTCTCCATCCTCCCCTGACACCGGCAGGGCGGACAGGGCAATAACCTGAGCCCGAAACGGTGTGTTGAGGGATTTCGGCACATAACCGTGCCTAGGTTTGAGTATGACCCTTGAGTCATTGGGCCCAAACTCCAAGCACGACTGGCTCACCGAGAGCGCGTGCAAATCACCCACACGCTTCACAGAAGCGAGAGCCAACAAGAATACTGTCTTGAACGACAGATGCTGAAGGCTAACCGATTGGATAGGCTCAAAAGGGGGACCCTTCAAGGCCTCCAAAACCGCCGCGAGGTCCCACATAGGGACTGACGGAGGCCTGGGAGGATTCAGCCTCCTAGCTCCTCTGAGGAACCGGATGACTAAATCGTTCCTTCCTATTGACTGACCGGACGCCGTTTCAGAAAACGCCGCGATGGCCGCCACATAAACTTTGAGCGTGGATGGGGCTCTGCCCTTATCCAACAGCTCCTGTAGGAAGGAGAGGACCTCCGTCACCTCACAACTAAGGGGTGAATAACCTCGAGCTGTGCACCAGCTGGAGAACACCGACCACTTTGAGGCATACAGACGTCGTGTCGACGGAGCTCTAGCCTGAGTGATGGTATTTAGCACTCCCACTGCGAGATCAGCGGGTAACCGTTGAGTGCCCATACATGGAGGGACCACAACTCCGGTTGAGGGTGCCAAATCGAGCCCCTGGCCTGCGAGAGGAGATCTCTCCTCAACGGTACCGGCCATGGGGCGACATCCGCTAGTTGCATCAAATCTGGGAACCATGGTTGGTTCTTCCAAAGAGGTGCCACAAGCAGTATTGAACATCTCGTTTCTCTCACCCGTTCTATCACCTGCGGAAGGAGGGAGACGGGAGGGAACGCATAAAGCGGGCAGCACGGCCATTTCCGTGACAGCGCGCTTTCGTTCTTGGAAAAGAATGCGGGGCAGTGAGCGTTTTCGTGGGACGCAAAGAGGTCCACCTCCGCCTTGCCAAATCTCTCCCACAACAGCCGAACTGTTTGCGGGTGTAGAGACCATTCGCCCGTAGGGACATTGCCTCTGGACAGCCTGTCTGGACCCAGATTCTGCAGTCCAGGCACATGCACCGCTCTCAGCGAGCGCACGTTGCGCTGAGCCCAAATCAGGAGGCGTTCCGTCAGCCTGTACAGGTTTCGGGACCCGAGACCGCCCTGGCGATTTATGTAGGACACCACGGACATGTTGTCCGAATGGACTACGACGTGGTGATCCTTGATATGGGGACAAAAGCGCGTCAGCGCATTCTCCACTGCCAGCATTTCCAGGCAGTTGATATGATGGAGCTTTTCCCGTTCTGACCATAGGCCAAAGGACGGTCTGCCTTCGAGCAGCGCTCCCCATCCCGAATTGGAGGCGTCCGTCGACACCATTTTCACACTCGGGGAAGTCCCCAGGCTTACACCTGATCGGTACCAGCCGTTCGCTGTCCAAGGTGCTAGAGCCGCAACGCAGCTCTGATCGACCTTGAAATGCAGCCGGCCAGACGCCCACGCTCTGCGCGGCACCCGAGCCTTCAGCCAGAACTGCAGGGGGCGCATGCGGAGCAGGCCCAGCCGCAGAACCGGAGATGCTGAGGCCATGAGACCCAGCATCCTTTGACAGTGTTTGAGCGACACAGTCGCGCCGCAGCGGAAAGAACTCGCTGCGCGCTGAATGCCCATCGTGCGCTGTGGTGACAGTCGCGCCGTCATGGAACACGAGTCCAGAACTATACCCAGAAACAGGATCGTCTGACTGGGGTTCAGCGAACTCTTCGCCCAATTGACACTGAGGCCGAGCTTCTCGAGGTGATCGAGTAAAACAGCCCTGTGGTTCACGAGCTCCGCTCGTGATTGGGCCAGAACTAGCCAGTCGTCCAAATAATTCAGCACTCGTATGCCTCTGAGTCTGAGAGGAGCGAGCGCTGCATCCATGCACCTCGTAAACGTACGAGGAGCTACGGACAAGCCGAATGGCAGGACTGCAAACTGGTATGCCTGGCCCTCGAAGGCGAATCTCAAAAACCGCCTGTGGTTTGACGCTATCTGTATTTGAAAATACGCGTCCTTCAGATCTATTGACATAAACCAGTCCCCTCCGCGAATCTGCGCGAGGAGCTTCCTGGTCGTGAGCATTTTGAAACTGCGTTTCATCAATGCCTTGTTCAGCTGCCTTAGATCCAGTATGGGCCTGAGACCCCCGTCTCTCTTGGGCACCAGAAAGTATCTGCTGTACAGCCCCCCCTCGCTTTGAGCTTGAGACACAGGCTCTACAGCCCCTTTGCTCAACAGTTTCGATATTTCGGCCCGAAGTATGTGTGCTACTTCTGTTTTGACCGTAGTTTCGACGCGCGCTGAGAAGCGCGGTGGGCGTCGAGAAAACTGTAGCGAGTAGCCTCTCTTTATAATGCCTAGCACCCAATCCGAAACCCCTGGAAGCGCTGACCATGCATTCGCATGAATGGCTAAGGGCTGGATGTGACACGCGCTCCGTTGACTGGGCAACGGCGGCGCTCGAGTGTGCTGCGCATCTGAGGCGGGGAGCGCGCTGATCACAGCGGGCAGATCGCTCATCCTCGACCCCGTTCCGGCGCTTAACCGACTGGAGGGAGGCTGAGCGGGTCCCGTGGGACTCAATATATCTGCGAGTAACCGTGGGTTGCATGTGTGCACTTTTACCACTTTCAACTCGCCGTCTGCCTGTGCAGAATGTACGTGCACGGGCCTCGTTTTTACAGAAGCCCCGCGCCGTAAGTGACATAGTGTATGTGGGCACTGGGAAGTGGGCACGTTTACTATGCGGCGCGCTCGACCGATCTGTGTCGATCTTATGTGCGCCCGCCCTGTGTGCAGGGCTGTGCTTACATGTGGGGATGGGCACTGGGTAGTGGGCATCGTCACTGCATTTAAAGCACCATCGGCCGTGGCCGGACGAGCGTGCACGGGTTTCGTTTTTACAGAAACCGCATGACGCGTGTGACATAGTAATTGTGGGCACTGAGGGGTGGGCACGTTTACTATGTAGTGTGCGCGACCGACTTGAGTCGACATTATGAGCGCAGGCCCTGTGTGTAGGGCTGTGCTTACATGTGGAGATGGGCACTGAGGAGTGGGCATCGTCACAACATTTATAGCACCATCGGCCGTGGCCGGGACACCAGAAAAAACGCTGTTTTTGTGAAACATCTGGGTAGCCGTGATAACGGCTTTTGTGTGCAGGCAAGCGGGCACTCGTGCAGGCTTGCTCATTGCAGAAAACACTGAGGCAGTCGCAACTCTTGGAACTGCAACAGCGGCGCGCTTGGGTGAGAGCTCGGCCGCAGCGGAACTCGAACACCGGCGCTTTCCCAGCAGTGCTAGGATGCTTTCGGGGCTTCTGGCTTCACCGCAATCCTCTGCCGCGGCTCCCGCGGCGCGGGGCGACGGCTCGAAGAGCGAGAACGGGGTCCCGAGCTGCGTTGCTGACGCTGTCGTGATGGCGCAGCAGGAGGCGGTGGGCGTGACTGAGAGCTCTGTGGGGCCGGTCTAGAGCGGCTAGCTGCAGAACTGGAGCGCTTCGGCAAGAAGTGCTTGAACGCCTGTGAAGCTTTCTGGTCCTCGGCGAATCTCTCCACAAACTCGTTGACGGAAGATCCAAAGAGGCCGGTAGGAGTTAGCGGAGCGTCAAGAAACGCAGCGCGCTCAGACTCCTTGATGTCAGAAAGCGTCAGCCACAAATGCCTCTCAGCCACCGTAGCGGAAGCCATAACCCGTCCCATGGCCTGTGCAGCGGACTTAGCAGCGCGGAGGGAGAGATCCGAAGCACTCCTCAGATCCGCGAGACAGATCGCTTCAGGTCCCATCTCATCCAGCTTGCGGAGAAGATCGCCCTGGAAAATCTGTAGCGTCGCCATGGTGTGTAACGCAGACGCAGCCTGCCCAGCAGCAGAAAATATCCGTGTGAGCAGCAATGACGTCATGCGGCAGGCTTTGGATGGCAACGCCGCCTTAGTCCGCCGTCCAGCAGAGGGCGGGCAAAGGTGCGCTGCTATAGCCTGTTCCACCGGCGGAAGTGACAGGTAGCCTCTGTTCTTAGCACCGTCCAGTGTGGAGAATGCTGGCGAAACAGATGAGCGGATTCTCGCCGAGAATGGAGCGTCCCAAGCCTTCGCCACTTCTTCGTGAAGCTCAGGAAGAAAAGGGGCGTGTTTTGAGCTTGAGGAAGAGCGCTCATCCGGAAGATAGCTACCATCCAGCCGGGAACGTGAAGGGGGCGCTGGTGCAGACCACTCGAGGCCGAGGCTCGCCGCGGCCAACGAGAGTACACGCATCAGCTCCTTATCGATATCCCCCCGTCTGCTGGGCCTCTGAGCAGCTGGCGCGAGATCCACGGAGCTCGTCCAACCCTCACTGCCCGAAGCCAGCAGAGAGCACGTGTCTTCTTCCTCCGACGCGGGCCTGAGATCCACTTCCTCCGATGACGCGTCGGCAAGCAGCGGACACTGAGCATCGGGAAGCGATGCAGGGGAGACCGGCGAAGCGGAGGGAACCGGCGAGCTCGGCCGAGCTGGAGGCGGTTCTGGTAGGCGCTGCGAGCGGCGCTTCTTACGGCGCTGCGGCGCAGCGGATGATGCAGGCTTCGAGAAGTATGCCAGGCGAGTCCTCAGAGTCACCATAGGCATCAGCTCGCAATGAGGACATCCTCCATCAGCGAGCGCGAGCGCTGCATGGTCTTCACCCAGACAGGAGACGCAGATGACATGACGATCTCCTTCGCTGAGCGGGGTTCTGCACGAGCCGCACGAAGGCATCTTTAAAAAGACGCAGCTCTTTTGTGAACGTGCGTCGCAGGGCGAACACACACACAGATTATGACAGAACAAGGATTATAAAGGATATGGGCGCCGGATAGCGCAGCAGGAACGGCAGTGGAAGGCGGCGGTGCCAGCGGCTTCAGGATGGCTCGTCCTGCTGATGTGCTCTTCCAGACGGCGCTTGCTTCCTCGTGATCCAGCGATGCGTGAGCTTCGCTGAAGAGATGAAAAATCAGGTGAGTCAGCCTTTTCGAGCTCCTTTTATAGGTTGGGCCACACCCGTTTCGGCGGGAAGTGGCAAGAAGGGCGCGAAGCGCCCTTATTGGTCTGATGTTGCATCAGCCTGCGCTCGATAGGCTGTGCAGTTGCCGCAGAACAAGCCAGTGAGCGAGCGAGCCGTCTCGCCTATGGCTGTGTACTGCTGCAAATGCGCTTTACAAAAATACAAAATTAAGGATAATTTTTTGCTTCAGTATTTCGTGAAAAGAGACTTTTCCCGTAGCGTCTTAGCTAAGACGCAGTACGAGAGAGCTCTCGTAAGAGAACCAAATATTCAAAGTGCCCTCTGGGCGGTGTAGAAATCGGTTTTCCATTCATCCCCCTTGCTAATGCGAACCAAATGATATGCATAACGTAAATCCAATTTTGTGAAAATGGATGCTCCTTTCAACCTCTCGAAAGCTGAAGACATCAACGGCAAAGGATACGTATTCTTTACAGTGATGTTGTCCACCTCTCGGTAATCAATACAAGGTCATAGAGAACCATCCTTCTTTCCAGCAAAAAAGAACCCCACCCCCGCGGGAGAAGAGGAAGGTCGGATGATCCCCCTTGCTAGAGAATCAGAAATATATTTCTCCATGGCTTCCCTCTCAGGAATAGAAAGAGTAAAGCTTGCCTTTAGATGGAGACTTACCTCGTAATAAATCTATACCACAGTCATAGGGACAGTATGGAGGAAGAGAAACAGTGCAGGACTTACTGAACACTTCCTTCAGGTCCAGGTAATTTGCAGGCACGTTCGACAGAACCCCTGCTTTCTCCTGAAACACAGAACCAGACACAGACGAACAATCAGACACCAGACAGGACTCGTGACAATACTCAGTCCACATAGTTATGGAGTTCGATCCCCAATCCCCAATTGTCTCTGTGTAATTGCCAGAGTTGATGAGGGTTATGGAATCACTCGTAAGTGTGATGTTGGGGAGTTCTTGACCATTAAGAGCTTTGATGGAGATCTGCTGGGAAAGGGATGTGATTGGGAGATTTAACTGGTATGCAAGATGAGTGTCCATAAAATTACCCTCAGCTCCGGAGTCCTAAGTTACCAACTTTGTTGGTTGCAATACAATTTCCCATTGCCAACCAACTAAGTTGCTAACAGGTTAGCAACTATGCTTTTGGGAAACGCACCCCAGCTCAGTATCAATTAGCTTTGCTCTATCGTTATTGCTTAACTAACCTAAATGTTGGTGATTCCACCTCTGAAAAGGGATGCAGCCTTTTCACCAGTGTTAATCTCATTAACGAAGTCGACAAAGAAAAATATTCGTCAACAAACATTTTTATGTGACAAAGACGAGACGTTGACGAGCTAAAAATAATATCTGAGGACAAAATTATGATGAAATTATGACTAAATTTATGTCGCGTTTTCGTTAACTAGACAGGACAATAATGTTATTTGAGGGCTACCGGACATTCAA
This sequence comes from Carassius carassius, assembly GCF_963082965.1. Classification (NCBI taxonomy): domain Eukaryota; kingdom Metazoa; phylum Chordata; class Actinopteri; order Cypriniformes; family Cyprinidae; genus Carassius; species Carassius carassius. The sequence goes on along the minus strand of NC_081762.1, from coordinate 1,749,993 downwards.
AATGCATCCTATAGGCTATTGTCCTTCAAAATGTGCGTCCCTGTCATTGGATTGCGATCAGATAAGGGCCGTTTGCAAATCTAATCAGTATAGCAGCCACGGTGGATTGATAGGCTATTAAAACATGAACTAGCGATCTGAAACAATGGCCTCAGCACCCAAAGTGGTAGGGGTAAGGTAACCAGATTTCCTGTTTTTCCCGGGAGTATAAATTCATTGTTTATTAACTTAAAGTTAGTGAATGCGGGATAGGCGAAATCACGCTGATAGAAGTGTTCTCTCGCGCTCGTTCCACTTCCTCAGTTCTCTCCTACAGCACTCGATCAGTTCCCAGTGCTCAAATACACACACAACAGCCCAGATGTTTATTGTGTAGAGTATCTCACGTAAATACAGCCGGTTATGGATTAAGTGAACGTGAACAGGTGGGTGAAAGCTGAACGTGTGTCAGTATTTCATGCATGCCTTCAGTCTTAAAGGGACAGCATTCCTAATTAAATACCTATCTGACATTGATGTTAACCAACAAAAGATGTTAAATAAATGTGCGCATGTTAAGTAAAACCTCCAGTATCTGAAAAATTTATTTAATTTGACTCTCTGTTGTATTTGTTTAATTGTGCTTCTTATATATATGTGAACGGAATAACGTTAGGCTCAGCACATCCTGGAGTCATGGAGTCACCAGCCTGGCTAACTTTCGCAATCTCAGGTCGTAAATTGTCTATGAAAAAATACGTGGGCTAATTTGTTAGCTGCCTCGATGTTGGCACAAGACATATTTATTGTATATGTATTGTTTTACTTACCAGATTCGGACTGCAGTGCATTTACTGCAGTGCCAGGCTGGGGGTCAAAGACGGGGCACACATTTATTTCTACTCCATGAATTCGGAGTAGCTTTATCATGTATGACCTGCACCCCCTATGCATGAAACAATCTTGCCGCAAATGTTTTAAATCTGTTTAGAAAAGTGAAGCCACACTTTGGACTGCAGACACACGCCATCCATGTTCGACTTCTTCGTTGGTGTTCAGTGGTCTCTTCTTTGGGTTGGCAGACTGTGAATCGAAATTTAAACTTTTGACCGATTACGGGAAAATCGCAGAGCTAGTCCTGGTTCCAATCAATACTCGATACCCAAGCCTAGTCTTAGAACGTGAAACAGGAAACTATCAAGGGCGAAAAATCAGGCACAAACACGGTAGACTTCAAATAACAATCTGACAAACACAAAACGAAAGACAGGGCAATAAATAGGGAGCAGGAAATGAGTGGCAGCTGCAGCTGATGGAACAAGAGGCGGTCACGTCCACATGAAACAATCAGTGATAACGAGACACACATAACACTACCCACATAAGATCAAAATGACACAACAATTCTACCAACCGTGACAGCTATAGAGTCAAAAATGCTTTTCAGCAAATAAGTACAGACTGTACAAACAAGGAAATGTTTAAAGGGATAGGTTCACAAATGAAATTTTTCTGGTTAATTACTCAAACTTTTTTTATTCTATTGTTTTATTTAATATTTTATTGTAATTAGTAATTATTGTTATATAGCACTTCTGTCAGTGTAAGCTGAGTGTAAATGTATTCATTCATTTACTTAGCCTCATGTTGTTACGCTCCCAAAGACTTTCATTCAACCTCAGAACAGAGCTGAAGATATTTGAAATGAAACCTCAGCATTTCAACAAACTAGGATAAGATTTATCAGAAAACTAATCAGAAGTAAATTACTGGAACCAGTGAAATCACAAAATGAACATGATAAAAGCACCCATTTGTATCAGTTTTACAATAATAAGTGATACAGTGATCGTAATAAATGAATTTGTTTCAGGATTGCAATTTAGTCAGACAGAAATAAAGTGGTATTTATTGTTATTTCACTAAAGAAAGACGGCACACACACTTATTCATTCGCATCTGTTTCTGTTTATAGTCACAGACCGTGTGTTTAGATCTACATAACATTTAGAAAGAATTATCATTTCTATACATTTTTTTCATCAAAAATACAACCGTGACATGATAGTTTTACTGCTGTTTATTTGATCGAAACTCAAAAACACTTTGAACACTGAAGACATTTTATTTGAACAGGTTTGTGCCATGAACAGATAAAACAGACGTCTATGAGATCTGGCCGACAGAAACACATCTGAATCACATCGGTGAGCCTGGTGTAAAGTATAAATGCTGATTATTGTTAAAAAATAAAGCTCACAAATGTCATTTAGGTGAGTTTTAAACATTCAGACCAGCATGTTCGGCTGCGGTCCATCCTTTCCGCCAACCGTGACAGTAAATGTTTCTTCCTGCAATGATTATAACCAGAAAACACAGAAACACAGCCAAAGCAACACCACTGAACATCAGCACACGCTCCGTCAGCGTCACTTCATCTACAGACAGACAGAAAACATTCAGAAACCAGCTTTCATTAAACAACAGAATCAAGTCAGACAGATTCTGATCCATTGTGCTGAGATTGAACTGTGATGAAATCATGCTGAAATTACATCTGTGAAGCACTTTCTGTAATAATGTGACAAGGCTCAGTAACATAAACAGTTACACTCTTAAAAAAAGTTTTTATTTTATTTGATGATTATATATAGAATCCACATCATATTCAAATTGCATAACCTAAAAATAAATACACTGAGAGTTTCTCACAAACAAGAACGCTCTCCGCTCTCACCTGTGATCTCATCTTCCTCTGGAGGATCTGTGACGGACTGAACTTTGTCTTCTCTGTCTGAAAATATATGAAATATATCATCACTTCAGATTTATGATCACTCCTCAAAAACAAACAAGATTTCAGGAATCATTCATATCTGGAGCACAAACACTGCATTAAAGACAAAACAACACAAATGGTTTTTTAAGTGGAAAACGGTCATATGGACGATGAAAATGTTTTTCACACTATAGAAAATGTTTTTTTTTTTTTAAATGATCACTAGAAGGTTCTTTGGGGAAACAAAAATAGTTCTTATATGGCATTGCAGTGGAAAAAAACAGCACTTTAGATTGTAGTAGGTTACTAGTGATGATGAAAATTTGAGAGAAATGTATTAGTCAGCAGTACTAACCCTCGATCTGTAGTCTGATGGGTTTCTCAAAGTGCATGTCTGAATACCCTGATCTTGTTCCACAGAAATAAAGACCTGAATCTGACTCCATTAGTCCAGTCATAACTAGCGAGCCTGTGTTTCTAATTCTATCTACTATAACTGCCAGGTGTCTGTTTTGATTCATCATATGATTCTCTTTCATTAAGGCCGTGGCAAAATGCACCAGTGTTAGTCGTCCAGATTCAGGATTCTGGTGATACCAGGCTATTTCATGATTGTATGTCATGTTGCAGTTCAGAGTGATGCTTTCATTCAGCTGAAATCTTAACAGAGTCACATTATGTTCTGAAGCATCTGGAAAACATCATAAACTGATTCTTTGAAATGATTAAAACATTGATTATATTTAATGATAATAAAGTCAATGATGTGAAATTGTAAAGTAGAATATATTTACCGCTGGAGCTGATCTGAACAATCAAGTATGAAAAAACACAAAAGAGCATGATCTTCTCCATTGTCTTTCGTCTGTAAAAGCATTGATCAAACTGCAGATTTCCTTTCAGTGCAGAAACATTAAACCACAACGTGTTTCCACTTCTGATCCGCAGCTCAAGCAAACCTCTGCTGCCAACCGCAGCTGCAAAAACAACCCCAGTTCATTTTGGTTATTTATTATCTTCAATATTATTTATTACCAATTAATGAGCCTGCAACATATTTAACTGAAACCACACTTTTATTTGAAAAGTGAAAACATAAATGAAGTGCTTAGGGAACTGGTTTAGTTGGGAACTAGTGTTGATCTGGTGACACATTGATGCACAGAGTCCACTGAGAAATAAATCAGCACTAATGTATTTTTGTTTTATTGACACTATTTTTCAGTATTGCTTAAAGTGCAATGTAAATAAATTGACTTGACATTATTAATTTCAGGCTTTTCAGATAGAAATTCAAGCATTTTTCAATGATTTCACACAACTATGTCAAGCACTTTAAAGCTCTAAAATGATCCGCTTTAAACAGAAATATACCTTGTGCTGAACAAAAGAAACCAAATCATCACTTTAACCAGTGGATGACAGCAGAGGAGCACTTATTGGCTTATTAGTCATTCATTTCCACGTTTTTGCTTATAATTTAAATGTAAAAAATCACTATTATAAAATATCAAATCATCAAGAAATCAAATTTTGTCAAAGTTTTGCTCTTGACATATCAGGACACAACTCTGTATAATGACATGGGTATGACACAGGTATTACAAGGAGAGGGAGACTTATGAGGACATAACACATGTCCCCATTTTTCAAAACAGTTGAAGTTTCCTGTAAGGGTTAGGGTTAGGTGTAGGCTTGGTGTAGGGCCATAGAATATACAGTTTTTACAGTATAAAAACCATTACAGCTATGGGATGAACACACTTTTCACAAAAACAAACATGTGTGTGTGTGTGTGTGTGTGTGTGTGTGTGTGTGTGTGTGTGTGTGTGTGTGTGTGTGTGTGTGTGTGTGTGTGTGTGTGTGTGTGTGTGTGTGTGTGTGCGTGTGTGTGTGTGTGTAGGGCTGTGCACAGATATTCTAGGGGGCAGTGGCCCAAACCAAAAAAAGGGGTACTGGGGAACAATTAACAATTTGCATTGTTAATACAAATGATTGTGTTGTTACAAATATACAGTTGACAGAGAAAACAGCACACTCTGTAATAATTCCAGGCATTATTGTAGATGTTCTGATAAGAGTGAGCTCTTCCTCAATCTGAGTCTGCTTCTGCCTCATCTTTAGTGGAAGTAGGGAAGAGTGGGGTAAGTTGAGCCACCCCCTGCATCTTGGCAACTGTACACTTTTACTGTAATATATACTATATAAATATAGTATTAAACTATATATTTTGAAACCACCCATCATTACTGCCAGACTGTGAAAAGGAGAAACACATGGGAGGAGAGGAAATCACCCATTTACTTTAAAAACGGTTTTTGGCTTGTCAAAGTACAATTTTAGCATAACAGATGTATTGGTTGTTACATCAAAGCAAATTTATCCAGGTCTAAAAAATATTTATGATACATACATGGATAGGTGATTTAGCAACATATACACCCATGCAAATCATTTAGCTAAATATTAGCCTGAACTGATAACCAGCAGAAGCTATTTTTTTCCATAATGGCAGCTATGGGGCAAAGTGAGCCAAATGCTTTGGGGTAAATTGAGTCAGCATTTAAACTTACCCCACCATAAGGCACTGTAGTTAAGTTAAATCTCTGAATTATAAAACTGGTATTTTAATGTTATATTACTGGTTTAGATTATCATATATAGATATTACTTGTAGTTTATTTGATAGGGACAGTGTACAAGTGCACCAAATTCAAACCAGAAAATGTTTTTTATCACTTTGTAATTAGATATATCTTTCCACCTGTAGTCTCTAATGGCCAACAAATTCTCTGTTTATTCTGTTTTTAGGAAGACTACCACTTTAGTGTTCAACATACCGTTTCAGAAATACTAACAATGAAATATTGAAATTTAAATGGCATTTGGTTGGTTTTATGTTGTTAACGTTAACTTCATGAAAAGAAATATATGGGGGCGCTAGAGAGCAGCACATGGAGTAGGACGCGTTTTCACTTAGCTCCGTCACACTTGGCGAAATAAATCATCTAAAACTTCGTTATCCCTGCTAAATTTGATAGTTGTGTATAATTAACAAGCCAATGATGAATAAATCTAAAAAAGCTATCAAAAAGGCTCCGTCCCCGGCTGCCGATTCCGTGGAAGGCAACCCAGCAAGTCCGAAGTTGGCTGTTTCAAACACGTGCGGTCAAGGTAACGTTAACGTTACAATGGCCACAGACATCGATGTTTCTCAAACTCTGGAGGGTGAAGACGAGCCTTCGCCTAGGGCTATTCTTTCGGCCATTAGGAAAATGGACAGTTCCATGACTACGCGATTTAATGACTTGGAGGATTCCCTGTCAGGAGTGAAGTCAACACTAGCGGCCAACTCGTCACGTATCGTTGACCTGGAAGAGGCTAGCACTGACTATGAGCGCCGCATCTCTCAGCTGGAGCAGCTTTGCTCCAATTTATCACAGGAGAATACGTCTTTTAAGTCTAAGGTAACGGACTTAGAGACCAGATCCCGCAGGCAAAATATCAAGATCGCCGGTCTTCCTGAAAACGTCGAGAAGGGTAACCCTACACAGTTTGTATCTGACTTGTTACCTTCGCTGTTTGGGCGAAGCTAACTTTCCGCGTGGTGTAAAGGTTGACCGAGCTCACCGCATTGGCCCCGTCGTGAACAACAGGCCGCGAGTTATGATTGCCAGGATTCATCATGATACTGTTAAGACTGAAATATTTTTTTCAGGATTTTCCAGCAGAGGTGTCCTCCCAACGGAAGCAGTTTGACGGTGCACGGGAGAAACTAAGAGCTAAAGGAATAAAATATGGTCTGTTGTATCCTGCCCGTCTCATCTTCACTCATGAGAAGACGAAGAAAATATTCTCGTCCCCGCAGGAGGCCGAATCATACATTGACAATCTCTCACGGTGATGGATCGCGAAGCAGATTAATGTTACGGTGGTACATTATGGTAAGACACTGTTCCTATAGCTACGTTACCGATAGCTTGCGCAACCCATGGACTTGTTAATTTTGTCATTAAGGAGGACTAAAAATGACCAGGACAGTAATGTCTGAATATTGTTCAGGTGTTTATGCTTTGGTGTGTGTTTATTGGTAACGTTAACGTTATAATGTGCATTCGTTTATACGCGAAGTCTTTTTTTTCCTTACTATTATGAGTGGAGACGGAGCTGTGTGTTGTTAGGTTAAAAGCAGTTAAGTCGTCGATCGATTTTTGTTTACTTTTTCGCTTTATCCTTTTCCCCCTCCTCTTTGTGTCCCGTTCGGCTGTCCCACGTTTAAATGGGGTATTTTGATTCTCGCGGGGGTTCGAGATGCGGGTTTATTGGGTTAAACTTATGCCAGTTTATTTTTCTGTTTATTAGTTTTTTTGTTTGTTTTGCACATCTTACAATGCCTATGCCTGTACTTAATTGTCACTTATTTTACCCTGTGGTTTACCACAAACTACACTTAAATGAGCTCCCTTAAGAAGCATTTGAATATTCTGAGCTGGAATGTGTGTGGTTTAAATGATATTGTTAAAAGATCTAAAGTCTTCACGCATTTAAATTCTTTGCATGCAGACATATTGTTCCTGCAAGAGACTCATATTAAGCATTCCTGTGCTCACAGACTTAGATGTAGGTGGATAGGCCAAATGTACCACTCTAATTTCTCTTTGAATGCCCGTGGTGTGTCTATATTAATACGCAAGAATATTCCTTTTCAACATTTGTCCACTAAACAGGATATCAATGGTCGTTATCTCATTGTGACTGGCACAATTTTAGAGAAACATGTTACATTTGTGAACTTGTACGCTCCGAATTTCGATGACCCGCATTTTTTCCGATCTGTTTTTAATATCATTCCTGATGTCAACTCCACTTATCTTATTATTGGAGGGGACTTCAATTGCATCTTGGATCCTTTTATGGATAGGCACTCCCCCAGCCCTCCCAAACCTTCTAATTCAGCTACTGTTCTTAATAATCTCATTCATTCACTTAATGTACTTGATATTTGGAGGCTTCAGCACCCTACTGACAAAGATTATTCTTTTTTTTCTAATGTTCATAATTCATACACAAGGATTGACTACTTTTTAACAGATTTTAAGTTAACCTCCAAGATCTTATCCTCTAAATACCATAATATTCTAATATCTGATCACTCCCCGGTTTCTATTGCAGTAGACTTTGGGATTGAAAACTCCCCTTACTCTTGGCGTTTTAATCCCACTCTATTAAATGAGGACCGTTTTAAGGAAACTTTTGCCACCCATATTACTGAATTTCTTACTTTGAATGATAAGGGGGATGTGTCTGACTCAACATTATGGGAAGCTCTTAAAGCTGTCATTAGAGGCCAAATTATAGCTTTTCAAGCAGAATTGAAAAAGCAGAGGGGCAAAAGACTTTCAGAAATTGAGACGGAGCTGCCAGTGCTAGAGCATCAGTTCAAACTCACATCGTCCAATTTAACTTTGGCGAGTATTATGAAGCTAAAATATGAATATAATACACTCTTATCTGCCCAAATTAGTACCCTTTTATCAAAGATAAAGCAGAGACAATTTGAACTAGGTGACAAACCCAACCGCTTGTTAGCTCGTCAACTTAGGGGCATACAAGCTAGTAGAGCCATAAAAACCATCAAGCTTAAATCCGGGGCCTTGACCAACAAACCAACAGAAATAAATAATGTATTCCGTGAATTCTATCAGGAATTATATTCCTCTCAAAGTACTGTAGGCTCAGTTGATATTACAAAATTTCTCCACTCCCTAGGACTTCCTAAAATCAGTGAAAATGCGAGGGAAAACTTAAATTCAGACATCACATTGGAAGAAGTCTTTACAGCCATTAGAAGTTTTCCCAATGGGAAAGCGGCTGGTCCAGATGGTTTCTGCATAGAATTTTATAAAGCTTTTTCTAATCAAATTGGCCCCTTGATGTTAAGGATGTTTAAAAATTCTATTGAAAACAAAAAATTACCAGAAACACTTTACTCGGCCAATATTGCACTGATTTTAAAGAAAGACAAAGATAGTACGGACCCTTCCTCTTATAGACCCATTTCCCTCCTTGGTAATGATCTTAAAATATTTACTAAAATCTTAGCAAACCGGTTAAGTAAATGTATCAGTTCAATAATACATGAAGACCAAACAGGCTTTATTCCTGGGAGATTCTCTTTTCATAATGTACGTAGGCTCATGAACATTGTCTATAGGAGTAAAGGAAAACATGATAAAATAGCCATTCTAGCCTTGGATGCTTATAAAGCATTTGATAGTGTGGAATGGTCCTACATATTAAGCACCATCAAAGAATTTGGACTGGGACAAAATTTTTCTTCGTGGGTTGAGATGTTGTATCTTTGCCCCTCCGCCTCTGTTCTCACAAACAACAACAGATCACCATCTTTCCGCCTTCATCGTGGTACCCGTCAGGATTGCCCACTGAGCCCTTTACTTTTTGCTATCGCGATGGAACCCTTAGCGATAAGTATAAGAAATCATCCGCATATTTCTCCTGTTATGATGGGGGGTGTAAAACACCAGATCTCATTATATGCGGATGATGTTCTTCTTTTTCTTTCAGATCCAGAGAGATCTCTGCCTTTCTTGTTCGACCTAATCAGGGAGTTTGGCACCCTCTCTGGATACACAATTAACTGGCAGAAAAGTGAGTTTATGCCATTATATGATACAATGGATCCAGTTTTTGTTAATAACCTCCCCTTTAGAACTGTAAGTGAATTAAAATATCTTGGTATCACTGTTCCTAGACATTTCAAAAGTTTATATGAAACAAATCACAAAGTTATGATAGACAAACTGAAGAGAGATGTAGAGACTTGGCGAGTACTCCCTTTAACAATGATTGGTCGTGTCAACGCAATCAAAATGGTTACCTTACCCAGGTTTCTCTATTTGTTTCAAAATGTCCCAATATTTCTAACCCAATCATTCTTTAAGACACTTGATTCGGTGATCATGCCATTTATTTGGGGGTATAGAGCCCATCGTATATCTAAAGCTCATATCTGTAAAGCGAGAGATGTAGGAGGCTTAGGCCTTCCCTGTTTTCAACACTACTATTGGGCAGCCAACTTAAGGGCCTTAATGTATTGGCGTAGTGCATATCCCAAAATAAACCTATTAGAAAATTTAAGAATTGTAACCCTATCATTGTAAATTCTTTAAAGGTGTGGTATCAGCTTAGGAAGGTCTTTAAACTCCCTCAAACTTGTTCTCTTACTCCTATAGCCTATAACCATGCATTTCCTCCCTCGCAGACGGATACAACTTTTTTATCATGGAAAGAAAAAGGAATTGTATTGATAGGTGATTTATACATTAACAACGTATTTGCTTCTTTTGCTCAGCTCAGACAAAAGTTTGAACTACCCCCAGCTCATTTTTTCAGGTATTTACAAGTACGAAACTATGTTAAAAGTAATATACCTAATTTTGAAACCTATAACCCTCCTGAGCATCTTTATTATTGTATGACCTCTGAACTTGACATGAAGGGTCTGGTTTCTAAATTTGTTGAATGCTTAAATAACTCCAGAGTACCTCGTACACAATATTTAAAGATATCCTGGGAAAAAGACCTGGGTATAGATATTTCAGAAGATTCCTGGGCCGAGGCCCTCCGAGGTGTTAGATCTTGCTCCATCAGTTCTAATTTTCAACTGATACAATATAAAGTTATACACAGACTGCACTACTCTCGTACAAAATTACATTCTATATATCCCTCTGTCTCACCTTTGTGTATTAAATGCAAGTCTAATGAAGGTACATTGGCTCATTTATTCTGGTTCTGTCCAAAAATATGTAAATTCTGGTCCGAGGTTTTTTGTTTTTACTCAAAAGTACTTAAAACTGATTTTCCTCATGATTCCCTTGTTGCGATATTAGGTTGGGCCCCTTCTTTAGAGATCTATAACCTTAATCAAATTCAGTTGATACAATATGGGATGACAATAGCGAAGAAGACAATCTTGTTGACGTGGAACAAAGAGTTTGTACCTAAATTTGAGTTGTGGCTTACAGAGTTTAGCAGTGTGCTGCATATAGAAAAGATCAGATATGAAATTGCTGGTAAACCAAAGAAATTCTTTCAGATTTGGAAGTCCTTTATGGAATTTCTAGAAGGGGATCATGGAATTTAACAGACTGGACATATATTCTAATAGGCGTGGTACTGTAGATTATATAGCATCTTGCAGGGTGCAATAATTATTTTTTCTTCATAATTGGGTAAACATTTGTATTGGCATTATCTTTTAATGTATGTATAGAGGTTTGCAATGTGTGTATGTATACATATATGTATGGATATTGTATGTTTCTGTGTGTATATGCACTTTTGACAGGCATTTATCATTATTGATTTTTTTTTTTTTTTTTGCTGGCATGGGGTGGGGGGTTGTTCTGTAAAAAATGTGAAAAGCTTTAAATAAAATATGAAAAAAAAAAAAAAAAAAAAAATGAAAAGAAATATGACTGTTTGTAAAAAGGAAATTATTTATTCGTTTTTAAATTATTATTTATTGCATATGGGTTTGAATCAGATTTGGTCAGATGGTCATTTTACACCCAGATGGTGCATCTTACCCACTGACTCGACTCAAACCCCGGGGCAAACTGAGCCATGGGAACACTTTTTTATAAGAAGCCATATTTTTAGAAGCCTTAGTCATAGACAGATTTTGATCATTTAAAATGATAGGAATACTTTCATTGTACTTCTGCGTCATTTTAACTTATATGAAAATGGATAATCTTACCCCTTTCCCCTATAAGTATTAGACATTTAATTTAATTTAATATTTTACAGCATAAATCTATATTATATACTGATAAACAACGTATTTAGAACATTTATATATTTTTTAACTATTTATAGGCCTACTTTTAATATGGTTTTAATAAAAATGTGTTATACTATATCACTAGTATCAAGACAAGTGATTATAATGGGAAATATACTTAAATAAAATAATTAAAGTGTGACAAGCTGCTAAATATTCTATATGATGAATTACCTGCTGGCTTGCTGGAACTTTTTCATGTTTTCAGTGTTGAACTGGCTTTAGCAGCCTCCATTCGCTCTTCTGTGTCTCTCTTCTTTTTAGCAAAGGCTTTTTTTTTGTCTACAAAGTGTGCCAACTAGGGATGTAAAATATCGATTAATTCCATAATCGATTGTCGTTTAAATTAACGATCAATTAATTGATTAATCGTTAACCATAATGCTGCAAAATGTATATATTGCAGGCAGCTGTCACCAACATGACAGGATGTGCAAAAGCCACACACAAACAAAACGCTTTCTCACTTGAATTAGGGGGGTTTTAGTCTGAATAAAATGTAATTTTGATAGTTCGTTATTGTTTCACGTGCGTTTCCCAACAGTCACATAGCTGTGTTTTAAGTGCTGCTTAGAGGAGTCGCTGTCCGTTTGTCAAGTGCTGAAATGTCACCTTAAAGAATGACTCATAATTGTAGTACATGCTCGTTTATTGACGTAAACCTAATGCTGCGTTCCAGACAGACAACTTTGATATAATCACTATAATTCAATACTATATTATATTATAGTGTATAATATTATACTTTACATAATAATAATGTACGTTTTATACAATAGAGAGAGAGAGCGAGAGTTCCGGGTCAAATACATACATAGCTGGTGTTCATGCACTTCAGCAAGTCATTGACATATTTACATGAATAAAAACAACTTAATTTATTCCATTATTTCTTAAAATAGCCTTATGAAATGTTTTCCCCCCTCCAGAACTGCACTGAGAGTCATGTTGCGTTCACTTCATGAGCATTTGACCGTTTGATTTGAGTAAAACTAGCGTCACATCATATACAAGGAACTGTAAAGGTATTCACGTTAACACGTCGAAATAAGAGTCCGGTTTAATTTAAAGTCAAGTATTCGATTAATACAATTAAACTTAACCATTAAAAAGGAGTTGAGAAAAAAATAAACAGAAAAAAATGGAATCCAGAAATATTAAAACGGAAAAACGGAATTTGGAAAAAAATTAACGGAATTTAGGAAAAAAATAAAACGGATTTCGTAGGGCCCTAAAAAAGTAAAGCAATAAGTAGTGATGTTACTTTTCAAATTCAGGAACTAGTAATCTCATTACAATTTACAGAAGTAACTGGTAACTAGTAACTAATTAATTTTTTGATTAAGTGTGGTTGATTAGGATTGGAGCTAAACTTTGCAGGACAGTCGACCGCCAGGAGCAGGGCTGGGTACCCCTGGTCTAGTTTGAGCTTGCGATACCATTTTACCTTTGCACTTCATTTTTCTGCACGTCTCTCTTTGTGGCACTGTTTTGACGTGGGGGCGGAGTCAAGGGATGGGGCGTGTACAACATGCCTCCCTGGAAGTCAAGTCAAGTCCCCTTTATTTATATAGCGCTTTAAACAAAATACATTGCATCAAAGCAACTGAACAACATTCATTAGGAAAACAGTGTCAATAATGCAAAATGATAGTTAAAGGCAGTTCATCATTGGATTCAGTTATGTCATCTCTGTTCAGTTAAATAGTGTCTGTGCATTTATTTGCAATCAAGTCAACGATATCGCTGTAGATGAAGTGTCCCCAACTAAGCAAGCCAGAGGCGACAGTGACAAGGAACCGAAACTCCATCGGTGACAGAATGGAGAAAAAAACCTTGGGAGAAACCAGGGTCAGTTGGGGGGCCAGTTCTCCTCTGACCAGACGAAACCAGTAGTTCAATTCCAGGCTGCAGCAAAGTCAGATTGTGCAGAAGAATCATCTGTTTCCTGTGGTCTTGTCCTGGTGCTCCTCTGAGACAAGGTCTTTACAGGGGATCTGTATCTGGGGCTCTAGTTGTCCTGGTCTCCACTGTCTTTCAGGGATGTAGAGGTCCTTTCTAGGTGCTGATCCAGCATCTGGTCTGGATACGTACTGGATCCGGGTGATTGCAGTGACCCTCTGATCTGGACACAGACTGGATCTGGTGGCCACGGTGACCTCGGAACAAGAGAGAAACAGACTAATATTAGCGTAGATGCCATTCTTCTAATGATGTGGCAAGTACATCGGGTGTTATGGGAAGTGTTTCCGGTTCCGTTTTACCTAATTAATGCAGCCTAAAAATCCTTTAACGGATTTGGATAATAAAAGCATATTAGTATGTTATGTGTATGCCAGGTTAAAGAGATGGGTCTTTAATCTAGATTTAAACTGCAAGAGTGTGTCTGCCTCCCGAACAATGTTAGGTAGGTTATTCCAGAGTTTAGGTGCCAAATAGGAAAAGGATCTGCCGCCCGCAGTTGATTTTGATATTCTAGGTATTATCAAATTGCCTGAGTTTTGAGAACGTAGCGGATGTAGAGGATTATAATGTAAAAGGAGCTCATTCAAATACTGAGGTGCTAAACCATTCAGGGCTTTATAAGTAATAAGCAATATTTTAAAATCTATACGATGTTTGATAGGGAGCCAGTGCAGTGTTGACAGGACCGGGCTAATATGGTCATACTTCCGGGTTCTAGTAAGAACTCTTGCTGCTGCATTTTGGACTAGCTGTAGTTTGTTTACTAAGCGTGCAGAACAACCACCCAATAAAGCATTACAATAATCTAGCCTTGAGGTCATAAATGCATGGATTAACATTTCTGCATTTGGCATTGAGAGCATAGGCCATAATTTAGATATATTTTTGAGATGGAAAAATGCAGTTTTACAAATGCTAGAAACGTGGCTTTCTAAGGAAAGATTGCGATCAAAAAGCACACCTAACTTACGTGACGTCATCGGCCCGAGACGCAGCTCACTGATCCAAGTCCTGTCATGATGAGCAGAGACTTTCGAGTGGATCATTTCTTTTTATTCAATAGCATTAAAATATTCATGTTTTCGTTTTATTTACTTTATTAACAAATGCAAAACGTAATTTTTGGCGTATATACTGTATAAGGCGTTAAATTGATTCAATAAACTGCTTCCATCGGCGCTGCTGCAGCAAAACACACTGGTGCTCACATTAATCTGATCCTGTTGGATTCTGTTCTGGAAAATGTCAGATTTTGAATTTTTGCGTTGCGGTATGCAGGCCTAGCCTATTTGTTTTTATAAATCCAGCATCTAGTGCATTAGATCATGACAGCGCGTGCATGCAGACGAGGACGAGCGAGCGCGGCTTTGACTAGATTTATTTGCAGTAACGTATATTTATTTGACTAGATCTCTACTGCATAGAGCTGAACATCTTTGCCCGAACCCGATGGGACCCGACGGGTTCGGGCTTAATTTATATAATTTTACACGGGCTCGGGCTTTTGCTCCGGTTTGCGAGGTAAACGAACGGTCATGTGTTGAGTTTCGATTAGCGTGCGAAAGATGTGAAAATGGATGCTGAGTAGGTGTAATGGAGGCTTGCCTCTGGCGATTACGTTTTGGTTGCACCAGCAACTAAAGCAAAGTCTGAGGTGTGGAAAAGTTTTGACCGTGTTTATAATGAGAATAATGAGTGAATAATGAGCACCATCAGTGAGCACAGGAACGAGCTGAAGACATCTACAGTGGATTCAATCATTAGAGTGCTGAGATGTTACGATGTCACAGTGGACTTATTTTATTTCTTTATTCCAACTTCCAAGTGGTCTAGTCTACGTCAGTTATGAATAAATTATGTTAAAACATGTATAAATGACTCATTCTTGATAAAAGTCGAAAGAGCTGGCGTGCGCACATTTGAATAATGTCAGGCTGTAAACGGGTTCGGGCTTTAAAAAAGCTGTCAATCAAAATGTACTTGTCTTACCTGTCGGGCCTAACTTTTATGGCCCGATTACAGCTCTATTACTGCACAACATGCACGTGCAGAGGTGGGGGCGTTGGGTGCTTGAGCACCTGCCCCTTTGCCCCTTGGTGCCCAAAGTGGCCTTTTGTCAAAGCAAAATTTCCTCTAATTTTTTTGTCATAACATACCCTTTTGTGAATGCCTGCCCATGGCCAATCGAAATATTAGTAAAATTTATAAATAATAATTTAGCCGTGAATAAAATGACCCACATGATGACCTTTCACCTGACGACGATGACCTCATCCGACCGGGACGATTCCTCTCGCCGCATGCGCATTTTTTAATTGCTAGAGGATATTTTCAACAATCTGGTATGTTGTATTTCATTCTCAGCGAAGTGATTTTGATGTTTATTTACTCATTATTATTTTACAAGAACGATGTGATGTGAGAACACGCAGATATGTTGTTTATATTGCTGTGTGTAGCCTGTAGTGCAGAAGTAATGCTAGCGTGCTGCTTGAGGGAGAAAACTTTCACAGGAATCGAGGGGTCTGGGCCTTTTATGTTATTTGACTAAACTATTATTATATTACAGTACTTATTTATTTTTTAACCCTTAGAGTGCCTTCAAAATAATTATCACAACACTGGTAAGGCTTATTCAGATTTTCTCATTCTCTGAATTATCATAATAAAAATAAAAACAATTCAGAAATTAATTAAAATATAATTATATTTTAAATGTGACCCAAATATTTTCTTTCTATAATAGCAACAGTGTTTCTAACAGCAAGACCACTTTAGCTTGTAAACTCAATAATATCTATCTGGAAATAAATGTAAAAATATCAATGTCATTATAAAATGAATAATCAGCCTGATCTCACAATCAAAACATACATATTTAGACGTAAATTAAAACTGTCCAATACGTATGTGCCTTTACGTATTTACAGTGTCGTTTACGTATTATCTGGACGTAATTACAGGTTCGATACGTATCTAAATTTACGTAAAAACAACCTCAAATACGTACAGATAGAACGTATTCTCTGACCAGTCAGTTATCCATAGAAATTTGCTCATGAAGCTGCTTTTCAATGCGTATCTGATTATTTTTTTTATATTTATGTATATTTTCCCTTTTTATAATTATTTTTATAAATGTAAGATCCCTAAATCCCACCCGAACCTTGACCTACCCATTTTATAAAGAATGTTAAAAGAATAAAACACAATTTTAGCAAAAATATAACATGAAAACGTTATTTTGAGCCACTAACGTTAATCCTACACCTAAACCTACCCATAACCATTTCTTAAAACTACATAACATTACTGTTATAAATAAACAAATAACAGACAAGCAAATGTAACGTTAATCTTTTATTTTTTGCGAAAATATCAAAAGTGGTACCAAAAGAAGTTCAAATGATAATGAGTTCCAGTCGCAGTCCTCTCTGGAGGGAATAGTTTTTATAGGGTACAAAGCAGAATTGAATTTATTAATCCGTGAAATTATGTATCTGTCTTCTCTCCGTGAAGGCACGCTGGCTTTCAAATGTCTATCAACTGAAACACGGCATGTCGCAATCTGTGAAGAATTAGGTTAGAACCAATGAGAGTTCGATATCAGTGCCGTAAACCATGTCGTAACGTTTCTCGAGGGTGGCGCACTGGCGCTATTTTCAAATTCGAATCATAACGAGCGCGGGCTTTGACTGTGACGGTCGACTGGTCTGGTGCTGTTCCTCTCTCTTCCGCTAGAGGGATGATTGCTAGTTGCGTCGCATTGTAGCTGTGACGTGCACACTGATCGGACGTCGATGCCGGGTGTGGTGGGACGCGCCGGTTGGAGAGGACGGAAGTTTTTGGACGAAGCGAAGGCAGATTGCAACCGAACTGTATTGTGAGTGTAACGATGGGAGATAGCTCGGATGGTAGCGATAATTATGGAAGGGTTTCAGATATGGAGATTAGCCAAACAAAAAAGGCAAGGAAAAAATCTTGGTCTGAAGCGAGTAGTGGAGGGGAGGGTAGACAAGTTAACAAAAAGATTAAAGCTAAATCTAAGGGGAACAGTAGACCTGACTTAGATGATAAGCAGGAAGAGTGGAAAGTTATTATCACGCTCAGTAATGATAAAGGTCATTTTCACCCAGTTCAAGTGACCAAAGCAATTGAGAAGGATATGGGGAAAATTAAATACGCTAAACTACTGAATAACAGAAGAATTCTAATTTCAGCAATAAATAAGAAGCAGCAAGAAATGATTTTGAAAATGAGTAATCTTGGTGGTGGAAAGATTAAAGTGCATGTACCAGGAATGGCAGCAAAGCTAAGAGGAGTGATCTCAAATGTTCCACTGGAAATGTCTGTGGACGAGGTAAAGAGTGAGATTAAAGGTGGGAAAGTATTAGAGGTGAAAAGGCTCCAAAGCAATAAAAGTGGTATTAAATCAGACAGTCTATCTGTATTGCTTGTTTTTGAAAAATCCTTACCTTATGAAGTTCAAATAGGCTGGATCAATTACAAAGTTAGGGAGTATATCCCTCAACCATTGAGATGCTTTAAGTGCCAGAGAATGGGTCATACAGTACAACAATGTAAATGGAGACAAAGATGTGCGAAATGTGGAGGAGACCATGAATATGGAAAATGTAATAAGGATACCAAGCTAAAATGCTGCAACTGTGGAGGTGAGCATAGTGCTGCATATGCTGGATGTGTGGTCCAGAAACAAGCTAAAGAAGTACAAAGGTACAAGGTTGTGAATAAGATGTCATATGCAGAGGCTATTAAAAACATAGGCAACTATGAAACAAAGAAAAATAGTCAAATAGAGAGTCATGAAAACCTCAATGAAAATGTAATATATGGAGCAGCAGGCCTACCTCAGAGGTTAAACATAAAGAGATGTCAGCCAGGAAAAGTAGGCCCAATACCCATTGCCATACAGCAACCATGTAAACATAAGTGTTTAGTGGAGGAGAACACCTTGATGGTAGAAAAAAAGAGCTTTGTAGCTTTTATATGTAAAGTTGTGAATGTTGCCACACGACAAGAAAGGAAAAGTGACAGGATCAAGACAGTGGTAGAAGCTGCAGAGGAATTCTTGGGTATCAAAGATTTAAAAGCAGAAGATATACATGGCATGCTAAGCACTAATAATGATGGAGGGTCTCAGAGTATTACTTAAATTTATTATGGTATTTCATCTGTTACAATGGAATGCTAGGAGTCTGACTGCAAATGGACAAGAATTTAAGAAGTTTATAGTAGAGTCTGAAGTCAAACCTGATACTATTTGCATTCAAGAGACCTGGCTAAGGCCTCACCTTGATTTTATTATACCTGGTTATGAGTCTGTTAGGTTTGATAGAGGTGGGAATCAGGGTGGAGGATGTGCAACATTTGTAAGGAATGGGATACCATTTAGAAGAATAGAAACTACAACAGAAATAGAATGTGTAATTACTGAAATTTATAAATCAGATGGACACTTAGTAGTAATAAACTTATATAACCCTTGTAAATCATTAAACCTAGAAACATTAGAGGGAATAATAAGTAGACAAGGGAACCGGAAAGAAATATGGTGTGGAGACTTCAATGCACATAATAGTCTTTGGGGAAGTAAGCATACAGATAATAATGGAGAAGCAGTGGAGGAAATGATGGATGTTAGGCAATTAGTTTGTTTAAATAATGGGAATGGTACAAGAATTGATATACGTTCTAACACACTGTCTTGTATTGATCTCACTCTGGTCTCTAATAAAATGTCACACTCTTGTGAATGGAAGGTGATAGAAAGTACAAGTATTGGAAGTGACCATTTTCCAATATTTTGCTCTATAAATATTGAAATAGATCTCCAAGAAAGGCCTAATCATAAGAAATGGGAGTTTGAAAAAGCTGATTGGGAAAAATTTAAAAAAATATGTTGTATTTCAGCAGAGACAGTCTCAATGCAGGGTGATATTGAGGAATGTGCATCTGAGGTTACACATTTAATAATGAATGCAGCATTAAAAAGCATACCATTTAAGTCAGTTGGGGGGAATAGGAAAATGGTCCCATGGTGGAATGATACATGTACAAAAGCTATTAAAGAACGAAATCGGGCAATGACAATGTTAAGAGGTAATTTGAACCAAGATAACTTAATTGATTATCAGAGGAAAAAGGCTCAGGCACGAAGAATAATTAAGAATAGTAAACAAAATGCATGGAAGAACTATTGTTCTACTATAGGGAGGGAAGTTAAAATAGGAGAAGTGTGGTCAATGATGAAGAAAATGAGTGGGAAAAAAGTGTATACTAAAATACCTGTATTAGAGGATGATGGAATACTGGCAATAACAGATAAAGAAAAGGCAAATGCATTGGGAAAGAAGTTTGCCAGTATTCATAGTGGGGATCATTTGGATGATATACATAGATTACATAAAGAGAAGGTTCTTAAAGAAAATAGAGATGTGTTTATTAAAAAAGATTGTGAGGAATGTACTATGGATGCAGAAATAAACTTGAATGAACTAGTGATAGTATTAAATGATATTAAGAATACTGCTACAGGAGAAGATCAACTAAGTTACATCATGTTCCAGAAAATACCTGGGAAAGTATTGCAGATAATATTACAGTTATTTAATAAGATATGGGAAGACGGTAAAATGCCAAAAAGCTGGAAAAGAGCATTAATATTGCCATTTAATAAACCTGGGAAAGACCCGAATAATGCTGGTAATTATAGACCTATTGCCCTTACGTCACATCTCTGCAAGTGGATGGAGAAGATACTAGTCAGAAGACTTAACTGGACCCTCGAATATAGAGGATTATTCGCACCATATCAAAGTGGATTCAGGAAAGGGCGTTCCACAATGGATGCGGTGGTGAAAGTAAGCAATGAAATAGAAAAAACTTTTAAAATGAAAGAAATAATGAGTATTGTGTTCTTTGATATTGAAAAAGCTTATGATTCCATGTGGAGGGAAGGGGTGTTAATTAAAATGAACCAAATGGGAATAAGAGGTAGGTTTTATAATTGGGTCTTAGACTTTCTGTCAGAAAGAAGATTTAGAGTTAGAGTGGGATCAGGAATTTCTGAGGAATTTGAAATTGGTAATGGAATTCCACAAGGTAGTGTTATTAGTCCAGTTTTATTTAATGTTATGATCAATGATATTTTTATGAATCTGGACAGAAGGATTGGATCAGCTTTGTATGCAGATGATGGGGCCATCTGGGCAAGAGGACGAGATCCTATAAGGGTAAGAAATAAAATCAAGGAAGCCATAGGAAAGGTAGAACAATGGTCGTATAGCTGGGGCTTTAAGCTTTCTCCAAGTAAGTCTTGCCATATGATATTTACAAGGAAGAAAGGGATAGAAAAACAGAACCTACAGTTATATGGACATAATATGGAAACAGTAGATCATTTTAAATATCTTGGTATGTGGTTAGACCAAAAGGGAACATGGAAAATACACATTGAAAAGGTGGAATCAAAATGCAAGAAAGTCATCAATTTAATGAGAGCAGTAGTGGGGAAAGACTGGGGAGCAAATAAACAATCACTAATATATATTTACAGGGCTTTAATGAGGTCAACAATCGATTATGGATGTTATGTATATGGAGCAGCAGCTAAAACACATTTACTGAAGCTAGATAGAATTAGTAACAAAGCATTGAGGATATGTGCAGGTGTAATGAGATCAACACCAATTAAAGCAATACAGGTTGAGTTAGGAGAAGTGCCGTCAGATCTGAGAAGAGATAAGCTCATGCTTACATATTGGAGTCGCTTAAGTGGATGTGGACATGAAAATCATGCAAAAAGTGTTATTCAAGAATGTTGGGAGTATAGGTCTTTTAAAGGTAATGGCTTTGGATGGGTAACAAAGACAAAATCAGAGGAATATAGAGTGAAAAATATATGGTTTAATTCACCTATACCTATTAGTAATATACCTATATGGTTATTTACCAAAACTGAGATAGACTTAAACATTTTGGAACTAAAAAATGAATGGGAAGAGAGTGAGAAAGGACACCTGGCAAGTCAATATATAAGGAACAAATATTATAGTTACTTAGAAATTTATACAGATGGATCTAAGGATGAGAAGGACAATGTAGGAATAGGAATATATATACCAACAATGAACATAAGTATTGGAAAAAGATTACCTGATCAGGCTTCAGTGTATACGGCAGAGATGATGGCGATTATTGTAGGACTACAGTGGGTTGAGGAAGTAAAACCAGACAGAGTGGTGTGTTGTGTTGATTCTGTAGCAGCTTTATATAGTATTCAAAATATGAAATCTAGTAGAGAAGATCTAATGCTAGAAATCCAACAAAGTTTATTTAGATTACAGAGACTACAGATAGATGTGAGATTATGTTGGGTACCTGCTCATATAGGAATAAAAGGGAATGAGGGAGCAGATAAAATCGCAAAAAAAATCAACCAGGACAAATGATAAAATAAATATACCCCTTGGAAAAGGAGAGGCTAAGGCAATAATCAAAAAAGAAATTATGAAAAAATGGCAGGACAGGTGGGATGTGGATAAAAGTGGAAGGAAATATTACAGATTGCAAAAATCTATTAATACACAGGGGGTGAATAGAAGTAACAGAAGAGAGGAGAGTGTTTTAACCAGGCTAAGGTTTGATCACACAGGATTAAATAAAACATTGTTTTTAATGGGTAAAAGCCAATCTGATGAATGTATAGAATGTAGGTCCAAGGAAGATGTTGAACACGTATTATTGCATTGTAAGAAATATAGGGATGAGAGGATGAGACTAAATCAAAAGATAAGTCAGGTAGGAAGAAAGTGGAATATTGAAGGTTTGTTAGGCACAACAGGAGATGGGGTAAAGGATGCACAGAAAGCAGTTGTACAATATTTGAAAAATATTGGAATATATAATAGGATTTAGGTAGTATATTTTTTTTTTTTTTTTGATATAGTCATGATAATATCTTCTCATGTTACATACTCCTATACAGTAGGTGGCGGTATGCACCTTTATAGTCATGGTTGCAATCTGCCAAAAAACGAAAAGAAGAAGAAGAAGAAGAAGACTGTGACGGTCGCTGTTGCTGAGAATGAAGATGAAGATCGATTGATAAAGGGCTGAATTTGGATATGTTCCTTGCAATTATCTGGATTCTAAAGATCTGGAGTACAGCAAACAAATAAAATGGATGTGATGCTTTATGCTGTGCTTTTGTGTATCTATGGTTGTCAGTCATTGGATAGGAGAAAACATTATGTAATCCCCCGAAAGGAGTTTGCAGCATTAAGTAGATGAGTAAACTGCTTTCAATAAATTCAATAAAAACATGTATTGATATGACCATTAAATACAACAGATTTAAATAATTAAAGCCACGATTTTAATATTAATACATGGGAATTCATATACATTGAAACTTTACGTTAGATTATTTACGTTTTTTAGCTGCTAACACATAAGTATTTGTACGTTTTACTGCTATAAATACGTCAATATTGTACGTTTTTATGTTCATGAAAACATAAGGAAATGTGCGTATGGTAGAACCACATTTAACGTAAAAATACACACGTATTCTCATGAGATCACGTTGGAATAATATACCTGACATCAAAGTGCACTGTGCAGTGTGAAGGAGATGTGACCCTAGTAGATTTCAGGAAAAGGTATGAAATGTCCTTTTGTTTCTAGATGGACAGAGAGTGGAAAGTAATAGATCAGATGAGCAGATGGAGATAGAGGAAGAAAAAGAGGGAGATGTAGAGGCACAAGTGACAGAAAGAGAGCAGGTAACAGCAAGCCAGGAGACAGAGGCTGGTGAGAAAGAGGAAAATGTAGAGGCACACGTGTTTTCTTCAGTTTTTACTATAACCGCTGTTCTTAATTATTCGAGAAAAAGCCATCAGGTTGGGACAATTTAAGACATTTCAGTTTCTAATCCCAGAGTTATTATTAGGTGGAAAGAAAATATTTTTTTTTTACTTTTTAAACTTAAAATTGTCTTCTCTTATCAATACATAATCATACATATCTATACGTGAATCAGCAAGGAATGCATCACAATATATTGCTGTATTGATGTTTTGAACAGTGCCATTTAAAGCCTTGTTCCCCTTTTATACTTTGAGCTCCTGCCCCCCCAAAGGTCTCTGCATGGCCCTGCTGCTCATGTCTCATTCGGCACAAATCCAAATGTTCGCAATGTATTTGAATGTTAAACTATTATTTATAATGTAAACTACTTAAACATTTACACATAGACAGAAAAGATGATCCTCTTCATATGAGCAAAAACGTACTTCATAACAGCAGAGAGGACCGGTATACTGGTCTATTTTAAACTGATCAGTGTAGCCTTTTAATATTAACTTTTGTGTTGTTTCTAGTTTAATGTACTTTTGTTTAATGTACGTTTAATGACCCACCGTCACTCACAGCCGCTCGCGCGTTCTGATCACGAGCCCAACGTTACATCGGTTAACCGACCATCGAAAGCTTTAATCGATTGCATCCTCTCATCGACAACTTTTCGATCGTGGATTAATCGTTTACATCCCTAGTGCCAACAACAGTGAATTTTGTGTTATTTATATTATATCTCATCGGGTACAATAATTTGATGAGACATTCATCAAACGACCAAATTACTAACATTCAACAAACGACCAAATTACTAATCCAGCGAATCATCACTGAGTGTAATGTGGATTGTAAAGCACCTGTTAATGAAACGAGCTTCGGGAACTGTGCAGACACTAAACCACAATGTGTTTCCTTCCTTTCTTTAGGAAAGCTTATGAAGCTACGACATCATTTAAAGTGCTTTATAAATAGCGAACAAAATAACTTCTGAAGACAACATTTAAATACATATTTAATTTAAATCTTTTTTTTAAACATAGATCAAATGTGGAATATATGTATATAATACAATACAATAATAAAATACAAATTGAGTCTAATAGAGTATGTAGGGAAAAATAATAACTGTCCCTTTAATGCACATTTGGTCTGAGGCCTCCTGAAGAATGTCTGTTTTTGTTTTTTTTATGTTGTGCTTATTTGAAGACTGAATTGAGTTTATTTCAGATTTTGCAATGCTGTGTGTGTAGCATAAGACCAGAAAAGAGATGCACATATAAAGTGTCAGTGCTCTTAAAGTGGACCAATGTTTGAGAGAATGAGGAAGACACAGGAAGTCTGATATAGAAACATGTATCATAAAACAATGGTCCATTTAGTGCATTTTTGATCAGAAAGGCCTCTTGGTCTGAGAAAGCTCATAGTCCTGGAATATAAAGTGTGAGATGATAGATGCTGTATTGGATGAAGAACTGGATTAGCTGCGGTGTAGATTGTCATTATCTGGATCTCTCGAGGACGAAGACGATCCAGAAGCAAAAGGCCAGCGAGATCAGGAGCTTGTTACTGAGTTTCCTGTCAGCACTGTTTGGATCTGGAAAAGAAACAGAATTTGGATGAATTCCTGCACCAGATGTAACTCTATCATTGACTGTGTTCACATGCGCACTAATAATGATCGCAGTTTCTTGGTATCCAGACTAAAAATGTCTCCATTTCAAGGTTTTTGACTAACGACACGTTGCATTATGTTCATGTCACGCAGAGCTATCAACACGAATGTAGTTTTTTTCAGCACACCTAATGCAATGTTGCTTGAATCAGATTTGATTCACATTACGAGGGTGCATGTAAACCTAGTCATCTGAAAAATAGAGAAATAAAGTTTTAAATGTTGATAGAAAACTTTAATATAAAATGATGGGGTGTTAAATGGTTGTTTACTTACATTTCCTGACTGGTCTGCTCTTTGGACTACAGTCTGTGGAGAATTAGAGAGACAACCGATCAATAACTTATTCAGTATGTGTATAACTTCAAGAACAGTTCACTCAAATGATTGTTAAACTAGTTCTTTATGCATGGGTTGGATGGTTAGAGTCCTTACCAGGCTGTAAATTGGTTTTAGAGAAGAGCAATTGAGACACTGTATCAATATAATTGTCGTATATTTCCAGTGTATACAGTGAGTCTCTCTGGAAACAACCTTGCACTGAACACCGTTCTCCATCACACAAACTGGACACATTGTACACTCGGTCCGAATCGTCTAGTAAAGGAGAAATTACAGAAACAATAACGCTCTTGTGTTTCTTCAGCACAGGTGCTTCATCACAAGACAATGAACACTGGACACACGTCTGCGGTACAGAAGCACATCCTGAGGATATAAACAATGGATTACTGACATGTTTTCATTCATAAACACTGAGATCAAAAACACTGCAGAAATAACACACTCACTCGTGCAATAAGCGCTGGTCCACAGCAGTAAAACCAACCGTTTGAGTCTGAGAATACAGAAGCACTGATTATATATATATATATATATATATATTTGATGATAATATAGATATAATACTTGATTTTTTCTCAAAAAAAAATTTGTTAGGTTTTTTTTTTTTTTTTTTTTTTTGCTGTTTTCTTGATTGTATCCTTAATATTATGAAATAATGAAAATAAAAAGGTATCTACAAGGTTTATTTTTGCTTCCAAACAGATAACAGAAGCAAACAAAAAATAAGAACACGTTAGAAAAGAAAAAACGAGTTATTATAGTAACTTACGATAATGACATGATAGCGGTCCGAGTGAAGGTCATGTGATAAATGCTACATTTAATAGTTTTCTTTTCAGAAAACAGCTGTAAATTGTCGGAGAGTCTTCCGTGTGTGAACTCAAGTAGAAAACTCCGTCCAGATGTGACTGAGAGTCTGAATTAACCGGTAGGAACCGGTGTTTTTTTTTTCCTGTATTGAAGCATGCCATGCGGTGCTTGAGACCCTTCTTCTTCTTCTTCTTTGTTTTTAACGGCGGTTGGCAACCAGCTTTTGGTGCATTACCGCCCCCTTCTGCTCCGGAGTGTGAATCAGACAATAGGCTTACAATCTAGTTTCTACATAAAAAAAAAAAAAAAAAAAAAAAAAAAAAACACTTTCATTCATTACCCAACACACTTACCCATATCCCTATTTTATCTTCATAACCTATTGAACAAACCAGTTTCCCTTAAGAAAGTTAACAATATCCTAACCTGTGCTCTATCACCTATGCTCAACACTCCTTTTAATGTTAAATCCTGCACCCCTATTTCCCTCAAATTATTCCTCATTGTTACTCTCTGTTCCTCATACCTCCTGCATCTTATAATTATGTGCTCCACTGACTCCTCTTCCTGACACCACTCACACAAGCCTGTCTCGTGTTTTCCTATCATTTTCAGTGATCTGTTTAAAGCACCATGCCCCAGCCTTAACCTTGTCACTACAGTTTCCTCTCTCCTGTGCCCACCACCTAACCTATTTATTTTTACACTCTTTTGAATTTGATATAAATGCCTTCCTTTCTCCTCTCTGTCCCACCTTTCTTGCCAAATTTGGATTGTTTTTTCCCAGATGATACTTTTGACCTCTGCTTTACTTATTTTAATTTGCATTTCTATATTTCCCTTCTTTAAAGCCCTCTTTGCCAATTCATCCACCTGCTCATTCCCTTTCACCCCTACATGTGCTGGAACCCACATAAATTGTACCTGTCCTCCTTGATTTGTTATTCTTGTTACTGACTGAAGGACTTCATATAATACATCTTGACGGCTAGAGTGAAAAGACCTTAAACTCTCAAGGACTGAGGATGAATCGGTGCATATCAGAACCTTTTCTTGACTTGTTTTTTCCACCCACCTTAACGCAACTAATACTGCCACCATTTCCACTGTATATACTCCTAAAAAATCAGATGTTCTTCTATTAATTCCTATTCCTTTAGCAGGTATTGCCACCCCATATCCTGTCACTCCTGTCTCAGGTTTCTTAGAACCATCTGTATACACATGTACAAATTCTTTATAATCTTTATTTATAAGGTACTTAAATGCATTTACCAAATCTATCTGATCTTTTCCATCATCCTTCCTTTTTAATTCTAACAAATACCAGTCAATATCAGGCCAAACAAGTAACCACGGAGCCACCATTGGATATACTACAGTAGGGCTCATCTTCATATAAAATACTCCAAATTCTCTTGCTACCTCGTTGCCTATTCTACTAAAATTCTCTCCTTTGTAACTTGCATTCTCCCAGGTCTCCTGCAACACTATTTTTGTGGGGTGGAACTCATTATGACCCTGCAAATTAGCCCAATAATTTGTCATCAGCTGCCTCCTTCTAATTGCTAACGGCATTTCTCCCATTTCTACCTGCAGTGCAGGTACTGGTGAAGTTTTAAAAGCACCACTACACACTCTTAATGCCTGTGCCTGGATCCCATCTAGTTTCTTTAATAGAGATTTGGCTGCTGACCCATAAGCTACACTCCCATAATCCAACACAGATCTAATCAATGCCACATATACTGTTTTTAATGCATAACAACTAGCTCCCCATTGCCTACCTGTCAAACATCTCATTACATTAATTACTTTTTTGCATTTTCCTTCTATTTTCTTTATATGATCTACCCATGTTAACCGTGAATCGAAAATAATCCCCAAAAATTTGAAAGTTCCAACCCTTTCTAATTCTTTCCCATACATATTTAACTTCATCCCTTCCTTAATTTGTTTCTTGGTGAAAAAGACTGTTTGAGTTTTTTCTATTGAAAACTTAAACCCCCAATCATATCCCCACTCCACCACCTCATCAATTGCTCCTTGTACTTTCCTGATTGCATGCTCCATATTCCTTCCCCTTTTCCACAACGCCCCATCATCCGCAAACAGTGACCTCCCTATATCCATTGGTACCTTAGTAAAGACATCATCAATCATGATGATAAAAAGTAGTGGGCTAATCACACTGCCTTGAGGTATTCCATTGCCCACATCGAACTGACTTGATATGTCTGACCCTATTCGTACTTCAATTTTTCTTCCAAACAAAAAATTCTTTATCCAATTAAAAACTCTTCCACCTAGACCCATCAAGTGCAACTTTATCAACAATCCTTCCTTCCACATCATGTCATACGCTTTTTCTATATCAAAAAACACTGTAATGACTGATTCCTTATTTGCCTGAGCCTTTCTTATTTCATTTTCTAGTCTTATAACCGAATCCATGGTACTCCTCCCTTTCCTAAAACCACTTTGATATTTTGCTAGTTTTCCACTTTTTTCTAGTATATATGATAACCTTTCTGTTATCATCCTTTCCATAATTTTGCATACATTTGATGTTAATGCTATTGGTCTATAACTTGTGGGTTTAGAAGGATCCTTGCCTGGTTTCCTTATTGGAATAACTACTGCTTCTTTCCATGCATTCGGTAATCTTCCCTCCTCCCACACTCTGTTATAAAGGTTCAGCAACTTTAAGAGTGCTTCTTTCCCTAGATGTTTTAGCATGACGTAGCATATCTGATCTTTTCCTGGAGATGTTGGTTTAGCTTTATTTATTGCTCTAATCAACTCTGCCATACTAAAAGGTTCATCAATTGTATCATCAGTTTTTTCCCTCCAGTCTAACACACCAGGATACTGATTCATTGTGTTTTCCTTTCTCATTTTGCATACTTCTGACAAGTTATCTGAACTGTGAATTTTTACAAATGTTTTTGCCATTACCTCTGCCTTATCCTTATTGGAGATTGCTGTACCTTCCTCAGTAATTATAACTGGAATTTCCCTTTCCCTCCTTACTCCACCCATCCTTTTTATCATTCCCCAAACCTCACCAACAGGCGTTGTTCTTCCTATTTCATTGCAAAAGTTCCTCCAACTTGCCCTTTTAGCTTGACGCACTGTTCTTCTCACATTAGCCTGTGCCTTTTTATACAGAATCAAATGCTGCATGTTATGGGTGTTTTTAACTAGTTTAAATGCTCTATTCCTGTTTTTAACAGCTTGACGACACTCTTCTGTCCACCATGGTACCAGTTTTTTATTCCTCCTTTGTTTACTCCTTGGAATAGATCCACCTGCTGCCATAATAATTGCTGATGTTATTTGTTTGTTTGTTTCATCTATATTGCCAGAAATGTCTATCTTTGATAATGATTCCTCACTTAATTGCTGGAATTTTACCCAATCTGCTCTTCTAAAACCCCATTTTGGTATTCCTTCACCTGGTCTTATTTCCACTCGCTCTCCCACTGAGCATGATACTGGGTAGTGATCGCTGCCCACTGTAGTATCGCTCCAAACATGCCAGTTACTTATTCCAGCCAAGGGATTAGACACTAATGTAATATCCAATGCCGATTCATTTCCTGTTGTTATGTTTATTCTTGTTCCTCTTCCGTCATTCATACACACCAATTCCTTATCATCCATCAAATCTTCTATTACCCTTCCATTTACATCTGTATGTGAGCCCCCCCATATTTTACTGTGAGCATTAAAATCTGCACACCATATTACTTTGTTTCTATTATTTCCTTGTATCCTTAATAACCTATCTACTTCCAACCTTTTGCAAGGATTATAGTAGTTTATTATAACCACTTCCTCCCCTCTTTCCCACACTACTACCTTAATGTATTCTAAATCCTCTCCCTTTTCCAGTACCCTATATGGAACATCTTGTTTAATAAACGTAGCACATCCTCCTCCTCCCCGTCCCCCATTTTCTCTGTCATTTCTTATCCCTATAAATCCATGAATCACAAACTCTAAATTTGGCTTTAAC
The DNA here is from genome assembly GCF_963082965.1 of Carassius carassius. Lineage (NCBI taxonomy): Eukaryota > Metazoa > Chordata > Actinopteri > Cypriniformes > Cyprinidae > Carassius > Carassius carassius. The sequence goes on along the minus strand of NC_081762.1, from coordinate 1,719,674 downwards.
CAAGTTTCCTGGATACACACTACATCTGGATTTATTTTCCTGTCTTTAATGAAATGTTTGAATTCCTGACCATTGGCCAGTAAACTTCTTGCATTCCATTGTAAGATGATAACCATTAATATTAACCAATACATGGTGCTTCCTGGCTTGACTGATTGGTGAGGTTCTCCCTCACTTCTTCCCACGTCAGTCCCACTAGTCCTAAATGATTTACTGCTGCTTTGACAACCAGCTGTATTTTATCATTTTTTGATTTAACTTCAGCTGTACTGTTTATCACTCCTGCAATAAACGTCACCAAGTCCTTTTTATCCACATAAATCTTGTCACTTGTTCTTTGTTGTTGTTCTTCCACCCCCAACTCTGCTTGTTCTATAGTGATATTATTGTGTACTCTTGACACTCTTGCTGCTTCTGCATAAGTGATCCTTCTTTCAACTCTTATTTTCTGGATTTTATTTTCCTGTCTCATCACCTCACATCCTCTATAAGCCACATTATGGCTTCCTCCACAATTACAACATTTTGGTTGCACTCCTGCTCCACACTTTCCGTAGTCATGCTCGCCCCCACATCTAGCACATCTCTTCTTCTCTTTACAGTTATTGGCTATGTGTCCAAACCTCTGACAGTTAAAACACCTCAATGGTTTTGGTACATACATTCTCACTGGGTAGCTCATATAACCTAGGTATACCTTTTTTGGCATATTTCCCCCCTCAAATTCAATCAATACCGTTTCACTATCCTTTTTCACTCCTTCTCTTGTAGTTTTTAATCTTTGTGCAATCACTATTTCCCCCCCTTTAAGATGTCTCTTAAGTTCTTCCATTCCTACATTCATTGGTACCCCTGTGATCACTCCTTTGCATCTTCCACCATTTTGTTCTCCCACCCTCCGTGTGTTTATCACTTTCAGTTTTCCAATCTCTTTTACTTTGATTGCTTTCTCAAATTGATCTTCATTTGCACAATTGACCAACAAATTTCCATCATTTAGGACCTTAGCATATAAGATCTCCCCTATCTTACTTGCCAGATGTTTTGTTAATACAAACGGGTTGATTATCTTCATGTTTTCTTGATCTTTTTCATTGAATCTTATTATGACTATAAAATTCTCATGTATTTCCTTCTCATTTCGCTCATGTTCTTCTTCCTCACTTTCCGAATTCTCATCATTTTCATTCCTTATTCTTTTATTCCCTTTTACCTGACTGACTCTCTTTTTTGAAACCTCTCCCTTCAATATTCCCTCATTTCCTTCTTTCTCTTCACTGTAATCCATTTCCGCCCACCTACCTACGTCTGATCCATTCACGAAGCAGTCGTGCTCAACCGCTCCCAAAACAGTATTTCCAATGTTTTTTGAATTTCCCGCTTTCATTCGATTACTATTTCCTCGATCACGTCCTGCTGATGTCGCCGCCATCCTCCGAGGTGTCACTTTGTTTCGGGTCTAAATCGGTGCTTGAGACCTGCCACTTCCTCAATCCTCAATACAACCAGAGAATGTCTAATATGGCCGGAAGTTTCACTCTCACTACACTTCCGGCTTCTGAACTGGTTGCAGTTCCACTCTGATTCCATATGAGGGCGCTCACAGGACGAGTGCAGAATGAATGGAGGTCAAAATCCATTTTTCTCAAGATATAATTTTTTGTCTAGTAATTTGAATGTTGTATTCAAAAGGAGATGCAAAGAAATTACACATTGCAGGGTGTTCGATTTTTTAGAGTCGTTTACTTGCTTTAAAAAGTCTTTTAAAATGTCAGTGACGTCATACACATTCATTAGCAGAATGCTAGCGTGTAATGGGCAACGACAACTCAACCTGTAAGAAATCGAAAGGACATAAGTACTCGTTCATTCAACTTTCGACCTATAACCCATGTTGAACTTGCAAAACCTACAATCAGATCTGAGATTTCTCAACGGCAATCGCATGAAAGGGACAAATTTAGCCATCTAGCCCCATAGACTCCCATTCATTTTGCACTCATGGCGATCGCCCCCAGTGGAACTCTGGTGGTACTGCAACCAAAATTCGGTACGATAGGACTTAATAAGGAGTGGGAAGGCTCTCCGTAGACAGGCTCTGATACAACTATATTAGGAAAACCCATAGACAGTAAGAGAAATTGACAGAGCGACCCCATTGGACTCAAACTGAGCTTGATGACGTAGATGTCACGCGAGCAACGTGTAAGTCTTCTAATCTCTGTGCCAAGAGAAATCTGAATCACCCAGCGACTGTAATGAAGTATTGATAAGAAGGACATTTGATTTTATATGTGGGTCATTCCTGTTCTCTAAAATAAGTCACATATTTATAAGAAATGGCTTAAATTGTATATTTAGGTCTTTAGACAATAGACATTAAGAAATAGAAACCATGAAATGATAAAAAAAATCAAAATATGTTTTAATTATGATATAGACTAGGCTAAACTGCCTCTAATCATACATAAATCGTTTGAAAATATAGTTACGTTTTACAGTTTTCTTGCCGTGTCCCTGAAGTCATCTTCCACCCTGTTAGTAGCCTACATACTTTATCGCCTTCCAAAACCGACTGCAATTTCATTGAGACCATTTTATAGGAGTGACATAATTTATTTTTCCCACTGGAATTCATCTGTACAAACTGAAGTAAGATCTCATTCCAAATGAATTATAACATCTTTATTTTTTATTCTAATACAAATGTATAAAAAAATAATGTATCATGCCTACCTTCTCTAATTTGTAATTGTATCTCTAGCCTTCTGAACAGAGAAATGTTGTGCCACCACAACATTGTGACGCATTGCTGTCACACACATATTATTTTTCCCACCGGTTATGTCGTAATAACGAGATATTATGTCGTTTTAAAGTCATCTTTTCTCGATAAAACGACATATTATGTAGATGATACATTATGTGAGCGATAAGTTCTTGCTGACATAAACGAGGATCTGCAAGCAGCTCAGATTATTTAAATACGACACTGTTTTAAATGTATTTTAATGGTTTTAATTTTAGCGGCATGTTTATTAGGATTAATTTCCAATCTGTCTACAATATAGTGCTATCTAACTCAGACCCATGACACTTTTAGGCTATGATCAGATCAAAACAGTTATCTTTGAATAATCGACTCTCGGCTTAATATTTCTTTATTTGAATGACTGAAGTTTGATTTAACAACAAATCGAAATACGAAAAAAAAAAGATTTTCTGATAGGCTAATAATAATAATAGACTAATAATAATCATTATTATATTAAACTAGATTTTTCGTAGGCCTATTTTTGTTCGTGGGTAAACAAATGGGCTTATGCTTTAATATCTGTTTCACATGTGTGAGCAGCTTAGTCTGATTATATATTAATTATGTATCAGTGATATTATTATATTATTAAATATATATATACTGCTGAACCGAGCAGTGTTGTGCTTTATATGAGATGTATTTTAGCAAGGAATATAGCCTCTACAACAGCCAGACATTATGAAGAAACGTTAATGTGACCAATTTACCCGCACAAATAGCAAGCTCAAATTTTTTTTTTTTTACAAAAAATCCTGCTTAATTTTCTAATAGACTAATTTATAATTATTATAATTATTATTATTTCATTCTGTTTGGCAAACGGGTAAACGAAAATTAAGCTAGATTTTTCATATTTTATGTTAGTGGGTTAAAAATGAGCTTGCTATTTGTGCGTGGGAAGCCTTAAAAACGAATATAAAAATAAAACAATCGAAAACAAATTTTAAAGAGACAATCGAAAACAAAACTGGGTTTATTTAATTCGTAAATTCAACAAGAGTAGTCCTTGTTTCCAGTCTCTCTCGTCTGAGCTCATCTCACACACACAGCGCTTCATTAGTCGTTTTAACGAGAAAACATCTCGTAATTATGAGAAAAGATGTCGTTTTAACGAGAAAAGATGACGTTAAAACGACATAACATCTCGTTATTACGATATAAGTGAGTGGAGAAAATAATATGTGTGGCAGCAATGCGTCACTGTAGATAAGGAACCGTGTCCTGAACAATCTACCCATAATTATTATGTTTTGAGTCCCCGAGCTTGACCAATATCCATTCCTAATAGTTAAACATGTCACTGGTAGCATGCAAAAAACATAAAAAAAAATTTCCAACACTTATGAAGACAAAATGCTACCGCATACCAGGAATGACCCATATATATATATATATATATATATATATATATATATATATATATATATATATATATATATATATATATTAGTATAGAAATAAACAAAAAACAAACAAAACAAATAAACAAAAGTCTTTATAATTTTATATAATTTACTTTATTTCACAAATTCAATAATATAACAAACATAAAAGAAAAGTCATTGTGTTTTAATTCCTTCATTGACTGAATAAGAAGATATCTCTCATTGTTGTTTCATACAGTGAAGTTGTCTAGTGTATAGAGTGCTTACCAATTCTATACAATGTATTAAGTAGGGGTGCTCCGATCACGATCGGCTGATGGTTAATGCGCATCTCGTCAGTAAAGCCGGTTCTCTAATCAGCGGTAAATTCCATCAGGTGCGTGATTTCACATAGAGCAGCTGTTACTACACAGAGCCATTGTTAAATGAGAAGATGCGCAAATAAACGCTGAAAATGAACATGGATTTGCACAGCTTCTCAGTTAACAATGGCTCTGTGTAGTAACAGCTGCTCTATGTGAAATCACGCACCTGAGGGAATTTACAGCTTGTTAACCGTGTGCTCTCAATGTGCATTGTTTTTGTTTTCGTTTTGTTAGTTTTTTCTTTCTCTTTATTGATTGATATTTATGTCTGATTTGATTAAGCTGAATGAAATGTCACATGATGAGTAATGAGCGTGTGTGTATTTGTGATTGGTTGTTTGATTAATAAAAATCACCTTGAGTGAGCACAGCTGTGGCTGTGTGTGTTGCAAGTCAGATACGTTGTCTCGTTTACTCTGTGAATTAGAGAACCGGCTTTACTGACGAGATGCGCATTAACGATTGGCCGATCGTGATCGGAGCACCCCTACTATTAAGTCCAGTATGTACTGTATATTTCCTTTCCTTCGATACCTACTCTTCTTTCTCCCAGCATCAACTGTTTTGTGTATATTATATAATGTCTACCAGTTTCATCGTCATCTTAATATATCTGCCAAACTGACTGTGTCTATGTTGTAATGTATATGTGATGCCCACTAAAGTGTTATCACATTTGTGGTAGTTTCTGAAATGTTATAATGAATGTTTTTGAATATTAGTTCAGTGGTATTAAACCTGGTTCCACCATCCAGGCACTAAAATGTTATATAGAGGTGAGGAGTAATTGTGGAGTTCGCCAGTAGGTGGTAGTGTCGCGCTTATTGTTCTCCACGGGGCTTTACGTCAGTTTTGTCCGCTTTGCGGTTTTCCTCTGTTTCTGCGGAGCGAGATGAATAACGGACGCTGGCTGCATCCGAGAACTGAAAATGCTGCCTTCGGAGGTCGCATCCCAAGGTAGGAAGGCATCAAGGCACGTCCGAAATCAATGTCAGCTTCATTTCCTGTCTCCTGAGATGACTTCATCGGGCTGGTTTTTCGCTGCCTTTGATATCCCACAATCCCGTGCGCTCTATTCTGTGACAGTTAAGACAAAAAATAAAGATGGCGTCTGACAGTCGCGGTCGGTGGTCAGTTTGTGTGTAAATGTATGTTTCTGAACAACGTTTTCCACTTTTATGTAATTTCTAGCGAGAAATTAATATTGCAGTAATGAAATATCCACATAGTTATCACCAAAGCTCTCTATATTTTGCTGTAGATCATTAAACCATTACTCCGCCTCAGAAGCCTGTCCGAAATCTGTTTCATGAGGTGCCTTCGGGCAAAAACGCTGCCTGCAAAGTCATTGACTGATTAGACAGCAAGGCAGCAAGTCACCTGCCAAGTTTTCGGATGCAGCCCCTGTTTAGTTTATTTTTCCTGTTTCCAGGAGAGCATAAGCTGTTTATGTGGTGCTAGCCGCTACCAGTAACATATTGAGAGTGAGGAGTCACGTGCCAATTTGGGTTGATTTGGGAGGGGTCTGAGCCGGTCGGCCATGATGGTAGGACACACTGTCGGTTGCCAGGGGCAACGCCTTCCGAACTTCACAGAGGCGCGACTAAACATACCAGAGCGCTTTCATTTTTGCGCATTTATTATGTCGGCGGAACAGAGACGGAAGTACGAATACGAGAAAGAAATGAAGAAAGTAAAGCAATGCAGAAAGATAAGGCGAAAGAAAGGGGACCTTCCAGGAACAAACTCACACCAAGCGCAAAACAGCGGTATTTGGAGAAGCTCTCAGGCATCCACAATATCGACCCACACGAGCTCCCTGCAGCGGCACAGAGACCTGGACCATTTACCTCTGTGCACACATATGGACATTGTGAATTATCTTGTTTACGGTGTAATAATTCACGCTGTTAATGGCTTTAATCTAACCAGGACATTTACATCTTGCAATCACACATTTATCTACCCTAGCCAACCCAGAACTGGTTTGTCTACTTTGCTGCCCCCATCACAAAAACCTGGTACAATATGTGTCATTGGGCTAAAATCAAATCATAACTAAACATAGACAGCTTTAGCCTACATCAAAACATGTTGGAAACGTTTGTGTACATTGAACATCTCGTTACAATCTAGTGTTTACGAAACAGTCGCAGTTAATTAAGTTACTTTGTCTTCAAGAGGTGTCTGCTATAGTGTTTTCAAAAGACCCGGTACTTCGGTACCAAGTCACGGTACCAGGTTTCTTTAAGTACCGGTAGTACCGAGGTCCCGTTCAAACCCGGTTCAGCGCTATGATTTCCGCGAAGCAGAAAATGGAATCTCAAAATCCAGTCATGAAAATGAAACTTACATTTTAATATGGACAGTCATATAATTTGTCAAAGTTAGCATAAATTAATCAAATCTCCATATGGACCAGTCTCTGTAAATGTTAAGTCGCAAATGTTGCTTGAAGTATGAACCGTGTTCTGCGCGTCTCTGTGTGAATTAATGAATGGCAGAGACGTGCGGGTTTGTTTACTACATAGACTGAAGCGCGTGACGCTTGCATTCATTTCAGCATCTGAGCTTCAGAGTTCTCTCTCCATCAAGCGATCTTTTCAGTTTCTCACATATGCAAAAGAGAGAGAGAGAGCGAGAGTCTTACCACGCTGAATCAACACGCTATATGTAAACTATAGACTGTTTCATCGGGCGCACGCGCCTGGACCTGAGTTAACTTCCGGTCTGTGTTGTGTATATTGGTCTGCCTAGCGGTGCCGTCTACTAACGTCAAGGTGATGAGTAGACTGAAGTTGGGCTCAGGTGGTTGTGCTGCGGGATGTGTTTCCCATACATTTATTTATTTTTGGAGACTCGCCACAATTTTAAAACTGATCGATTTTCAAAAAGGCTTCGTTGAATAAACATGAGTAACGATGAGTTACACTGCACGTTTAATAATAATTCCGTACATTTATATGTTTAAATATCAAAACGAGGCACAGGCGTTTTTATATCGCTGTATTTCTGAAGGAAGACTTGCGTTTTATATGTCTGATAAAGCAGCGTGTGAGCGTACCAGCTCTGCTTTGTTTACAACTGTTACTGGGGAAACCTCTATTTCTCGCGCTTTATGTCTGTGCTTTAAAACATCTCCTGCTGGCAAAGAATGAATAAGCATTTTCATTAAGTCCTCCTGATCCACGCAGCAAACATATTTTGTTTGTTATGAAAAAATATCTACTCTAGAGGGACTAGGCTGTTGTTATTGATTCTATTTGGAAGTCTACCGGAAGTTAAGTTAGGTCCAAAAGCGCGCATGCGCAGTAACATTTGTTTATGTTGTTACCGTTGAAACCGTCTATTCTTTATTGTCTTTTCCTCTAATGGAGTTCATTTAGAATTATTCATATTCATTTTTGAACAAGCAGAAGACATACCGGTTTCTCCGGTAGTGGGCTGAGCTAATGCGCAAATGGCAATATCATTGGCTGGCGCTGATTTAGTACCGTCCCTGTTTTGATTTCAGCAAATCAGTTTGACCGAGCGCAGACAACGTGATTAATATTCATGAACCCAGCAGCTCATCAATTCATAGTGCATTGGATATACATTAGTATGATAGCAGAATTAGTAGTAGTATTATCTTTTAATAATAAATATGATCTATTACTATTTTTTACAGAAACCCTCAATGACCAAAAATATCTTAAGCATCACCACCAGTCTTAAGTTCAGTTAAAATGACAAATATGCATTCATTAGGCCTAAAAGTAAATTTTTACATAAAGGTATTGTGCTAGAAATATTACTATTATTTAGTAAAATGTATGTGATACTGCTACTACTGTTGAGAAAAATTATAAAACTATATTTTTTAAAGAAATAAATCACAATATTTCTTACATGTTTTCATTTTAATAGAAATCCCCTTTATTTACCAGAAATAAAATGTTTAAATTTCATAAATTAAAAGACAAATTAAATTTGGGTGAAACTTGTTTACTGTTTTTCATAATTATATAACTTGTAGAAAAACTTTAAACACAATTGAAAATAAGTATAAAGAATGGCATTGGTTTTATTTTTAGTGCCAAAAAGTTTTTTTTTTTTTATTAGCATATTTTTGTGTTTTGCTTTGGTACCGAAATTGGTACCGAGAACCGTGGATTTTCACTGGTATCGGTACCGAATACTGAAATTTTGGTACCGTGACAACACTAGTCTGCTAAATGCAATGTGTAATTACAACACGCTAAAATGCATGTGAATAAACTTACTTTGGCCAGTACAATGCTGTTGTCACTACCTGGAGGCTTGTAGATGATCCCAGCCACAGCAGAAAGCCTCGTAACTTTCCAAAGACTTGTGGCTTTTAAACTCCTGAATCTTACTCCAAAAACAAGATAATTCACAATGTCCATATGTGTGCGTGAAAGTATGGTCCAGGTCTCTGTGCCATTCCGCTGCAGGGAGCTCGTATGGGTCGATATTTTGGATGCTTGAGAGCTTCTCCAAATACCACTGTTTTGCGCTTGGTGTAACCTAAAAAAAACTGTATTCCATTGTTCCTATGTGTTCCATATGTATCGTGTGAGGTACTGGAACCGTTTTTAACCTCTACTACCGAGTTAACAACACGTGTAAACCTGTTTCACCGCCGGTGTCCTGCCAACATGGCGGAGACTGTGCTATCGAGGGGAGGAGCTCTGTGCTATGACGACAACTCCTCACTCTCAATACTTAGCTCCTGCTTTACTTTATGGAATATTCAGATCTTGCTTTTATTCTTAAGAGTTCGTTTAGCCAAAATATCTACCTTCTCATTTCCCTCCACACCAACATGAGCAGGAACCCAAATGAACCCTTAACTTTTATATCATGCATCTTTCAGAATATTTTATTGATAATATCCATCCTAACTGATGACCTGCTAGATCTTATACTTTTAAGCAGGGCCTAAAATTAACACTCGCCAAGCGCCAGATGCGAGTAAAAATCAGCGTTGGCGAGTTCATGTAACAGTGACTTTGGTGAAGTTGGTTTTATATTCACACATTCACAACATTTCACACATATCCGCGTTCAATAACTTTCAAAATATATATGTGCAATAAAGTTATTTTTTATGTCTGCACGCCGTGAGTGTAGAATACGTAAACACTTTTTAATAAAGCGGAAATTCGTCACCCATGATTTTTTGGCCAAGTCAATTGTGTTCATAGAGGTTTTCGTGGGCCAATGCGAATAAATCTAAATTTAGCCTTAATTAAAAAAGACACGAAATTGTTGGACTTGACGTTTTATTTTTATCCAATACAAGATGTGATATGCATGGCCAGGCTTTGGAGGGATGACTATTTTCCCAGTGGCCTAGCCAGAATTTTATTTTTGGGTGGGACTGGGCAAAAGTGAGCGGGCATTAGACTAACTAATGGACTCAGTCAAATCTGCCTCTTGCAGCTTGTGTTGGATGCAGTGTTGCTGCTTTCCACAGAATTGGACTGATTTTAAACTGTTGCCATGGGTTGATTTTTTTTTTTTCCACATTGGTTAAAAGTTTGAAATATTGCATGAATTACATTTGACTGAAATGCTTTTACTCAAACATTTTGCATTCTACCTGTGATAAAACTGTGATAAATGTTTTGTGAAGGAGGGCTAGTACAGTAGGAAGCCTTTGAGCTGTGTTTATGATAAATGTGCGTAACAGTGACTGTAAAATATGTATTTCAGGGATGGAAGTGACATATTTTGATACTCGGGACATGCACTCTAGTCCATTTTTTCTACTGGCATGGGATACACAATTAAAATGATGTAGTAGTTGTGATCATTAATGTAGCTACCTTCATGATCATTCACACTTGATCAAATCACAGGTAAACTGTCTGATCAATCGGATGTTTGTCATGAGAGCTGTTTCACAAAACAGCTGTGGTTTGCAAAGAGTTACAAGAGCTGATGTTACAAATACATCTTTTGAATATACTGTATGAACTCATTGTCCTGTTAATTATCACTCGGTTAATTATCTTGGGCTTCATTCCCCTCTTCTGAATGATGGTGCATTGATAAGTTATCACAGAGTCTGTTTAGTTGTGCTCAGGGCTTATTTGGGCCGGATCCGGCACCTCATTTTGGCGGATCCCCCTCCTCCAGGGGCGGCGTTTCCGTATGGCATATAGAGAATAGCCAGATATGTGCTGTGAAAAATTATCCAAAATTAATATCTCTATTATAATTCGTTATTATTTTAAATCACAGGGTTTTAGAAATACTTAACCAATGATAAGTATTTAAAGGAGCTTGTAAAACTTCGTAATCCCATTGGATCCTCAAGCTCTCGCGAAACCTCGTCACTTCACGCGCCTTCACTCAGATTGACGCGCGCGCAGCCTGGAGGAGACCGATCTCTGCTTATTCCCCAAGCAAGGGTTAACAAACAACTGTTTGAATAGTACAGCATTTTCTTTACTCAAACACTAGGTCTGTTAAGGCTATTGTTTGTGTGTGCTTGAAGACTGGAGAAGTCGGTTTTTTGCCACCTAGCCAAAATACTTTTGTACGTTTTAAATATCCTGCTGTGCAGAAGTGCTTAATCGTTTATATCATGAGATTTTGGCTAAGTGTATTAAACAACAAGAAAAAACTAAACGCCCATAGCAACAATAAACGTCATATCCTAACCTGTAAAAGATGATGATGGCATTTAATGCGCTGCACTTTCCTCAGATACGGATAAAACACAGATCTCCTCATTCACGGCCAAAGACCTTGTTAACTCCATTTGAGCTTGTTTTTATAATGTTAATTGCACGTGTCTGATCCAACACCAACATCGACGACGCAATAATTAATTATAGATTTTTCTGCCTTTTCTTTCTTTCCCCCCTGTATTTTAGTAGAGTGTGCCATGAAACTGTTTTATTTGTCTAAACCCATCAGACATCATATTGTTTGTATTTGGATGCTTAAAAAAAACTATGAGAAATAACTCGCCAATGGAGACAAGACGCTGTGGTGGTGAATAAACAAAACGCGCAAAGTTTCGCGTTAAGCATTTTTCCATATAGAATAAACTGTCTACAACTCGTTTATATCACTGTCTTTGTCCATTAAGCTACATTATGTGTTTTATTTATAATGATTTTCTATAGAAGGAAAACGTTTAATGTACAATTTAATGCACTGCATTCTGTACTCTGTAATTCTGTAAAATCACTTAATGCATTTCATAATGCACGTTCATATTTGCTGGTCTGTATATACGTTGAGTCAACAACAAGACATATATGCTAGGCCTACTGAATTGTTTTAGTCTGTTATTAGGCCACATTAAGCGTTCGCATTGTGTTCATAGCCATCTGCTTGCCTTGTAGTACATTAAATAATAACTATATATCGAATTTGGTATTTAAATTGAACTTAACGTATCCCAATACATTATGCCATTAAGTTTTTGGGTTTTTTTCTACAGGAGGAAAACGCTTAACGAAAGACTTTGTGTATAGTAGTAGGACAACTAATTTAGTTTAATCGTTTAATCACCACCACAGCGTCTTGTCTCCATTGGCAACTCGCACGATTTGTGTTGATTGCAAGTGACGTCACAGGTAGCGGAGAGTGCAAGTAGCGATTGCAAGTGACATTGAAATTTAGTTTCTTTTTTTTTGTCTTCACCACCTGGCTACTGTTGTAAAATGTTGAGAGATTCAAACAAAAATTTATCAATAAATAGAACAAAATAAATACAAAATAAAGACAATTTATTTATTCGTGCAAGTGACGTCGCTAGCGGAAGTGCAAGTGTCTGCAGGGGTGTGATCATAGACAGTAAAAGAAATGGACACCGCGACCCCATTGGAACTCAATTGAGACAAGTGAAGCCCGTTTTTAGCGATTTTTAGCACTTCCGTTTCTGACGCGCAGACTCAAACTAAGCTTGATGACGTCAGCAACCTGTCTGACAGATGTAAATCTTGACAGATGAGCGGGGAATTATTTGGCGTGAGTGAGCAGGAGTAAGTATTCTGATTAATTATTTTGCATAGTATTTTAAAATGTAACGCCAGTACGCCATATTAAGTTAATTGCCTGCGAGCTTCTCCTCCTGTCTGTACGGTAATGCGACAGAGAGTCGAGTGGTTATGACGCAATCGTTAGCCTATTTTTACAAAAACTGTTTCTACGGGGCCATAATGTAACATAGAAGGCAATGGAGCCCTTTATACATTGTCGTGTATCTTTAGAAATAAATAATGGACAATGGAGTCTTTAAACGCCTCAGATGTAAAGTTATTCGCTGTCAAAGTGACGCCAAAATAAATGGGAGGTCAATGGGATGCTAACACAAGTGAAGTTCTGCTACAAGATGGCGGCACGCGGCCGGCTTCAACTTCCGGTCGACTTCCTTGCCGCCTGGGTGTGATTCTTCTGGAAAAATACAGAAATCCGGCTTTTCCGACCTAAAAATGATGCTCTGGTAAATCATGCAAAAAAAAAAAAAGTGCAGGGGTTGGGGGGTGTTTCGGGTATTGGTAAATAGGGCTGCACGATGTGTCGTTTAAGCATCGATATCGCGATGTACGAATCCACGATAGTCACATCGCAGGATGAGCGATGTAGGCTGTCGTAGTTAATCCGTTATTCATTAACTGTACGGGCCAGCTACTCCCCTGCCCTTGACGAATGTGATTAACCATCATAGAGTGAAAGTTTATAATTGACAGGACTGAAAACCACATGCAAGTTTAACAGGGCAGAGAGAGAGGGAGCGCGAGAGAGACAGAGAGACAGAGAGAGAGAGAGAGAGAGAGAGAGACAGAGAGAGAGAGAGAGAGAGGCGCGAGAGAGACAGAGAGAGGGAGCGCGAGAGAGACAGAGAGAGAGAGAGAGAGAGACAGAGAGAGAGAGAGAGAGAGAGAGACAGAGAGAGAGGCGCGAGAGAGACAGAGAGAGAGAGAGCGCGGGAGAGACCGAGAGAGCGAGAGCGCGCCTGCGAGAGACAGGGAGAGAGGGAGCGAGAGAGAGAGAGAGAGAGAGAGACAGAGAGAGAGCGCGAGAGAGACAGAGAGAGAGAGAGACAGAGAGAGAGAGAGAGCGCGCGAGAGAGACAGAGAGAGAGAGAGAGCGCGCCCGCGAGAGACAGGGAGAGAGACAGAGAGAGAGAGAGACAGAGAGAGACAGAGAGAGAGACAGAGAGAGAGAGCGCGCGAGAGAGACAGACAGAGAGAGAGAGAGAGAGCGCGCGTGAGAGAGACAGAGAGAGAGCGCGCGTGAGAGAGACAGAGAGAGAGCGCGCGAGAGAGACAGAGAGAGAGAGAGAGAGAACGCCCGCGAGAGACAGGGTGAGAGAGCTTCCGCGAGAGACAGAGAGAGAGAGAGAGAGAGCGAGCGCGCGAGAGAGACAGAGAGAGAGCGCGCGCGAGAGAGACAGAGAGGGAGAGAGCGCGCGCGAGAGAGACAGGGAGAGAGCGCGCGCGAGAGACAGGGAGAGAGAGAGAGCGCGCGCGAGAGAGACAGGGAGAGAGAGAGAGCGCGCGCGAGAGAGACAGGGAGAGAGAGAGAGCGCGCGCGAGAGAGACAGGGAGAGAGAGAGAGCGCGCGCGAGAGAGACAGGGAGAGAGAGAGCGCGCGCGCGAGAGACAGGGAGAGAGAGAGAGCGCGCGCGAGAGAGACCGGGAGAGAGAGAGCGCGCGCGAGAGAGAGACGGACAGAGAGTACATTAGAAGCAGGGGCGGACTGGGACCAAAAAGTGGCCCTGGACTTTCTGGCCCACAGCAGCCCACCACATCAAAACGCAAACGCCCCTGTTTTGATGTAATTTATTTATTTGATATTTAAGTATACTGTTTGGGGATTTTAACCAATAGGGCAACTGATCCTCCATTGAAAAAAAAAAAAAAAAGATAACCTGCGTGCTGCAGCTGTTCATTTAGCGACTCCTAGTGAGCGATACATGTTCATCACGAGACAAACATTCTCCTAGAACTCACACTTTGCATTCAGTTAACCAGTGTTGGGGAGTAACTAGTCACATGTAACTTAATTACGTAATTTAATTACAAAATAAAAATAACTGTAATCAGTTACAGTTACTAAGAAAAAATGATTAATTAAATTACAGTTACTTCTGAAAATTTTAAAGATTACAGTGGGGATTACATTTGAATATTTACACACATCCACATACAGATGTAATTGATTTCTTTCCCAAATTGAACTGACTATTCTGAGACGTACGGCCCTATAATTTCCGCGATGCAGAAACATAGTCTGGTTAGTAGAATCCAGTCATAAAAACGGGATTGCTATTGCCCAACACGGACGGAATATGCCACATTGGACAAATATATCAAAAGTACACTTGAATCAAAGCATATGCAAAGTTTTAATATTTGCTATAAATTCAGAGACAAAGGTTACTGTTGTTAAACCATGCCACAAATTTACATATTTATTTATTTAAAAATAAATACAAATGGTAATCCATTTGCAATAATAATAATTAAAAAAAAACATGGTTACTGTACTTTTACGTAATAAAAGCAGTTAATTTTTGTGAGGGAAAAACATGACTCATGTTCAGTATTAGGATTTTATATTGTAGTGATGCACTCAATTTGACATGTAGGCAATTTAGAAAGTTTTTTTTTTTTACTAAATCTTGAGTGTTAAAGTCATGAGGTAGATGGATAACAGGGCAAAATAAAGAGACTGAAAAGAAAAAAGAAATGAAGTGAAGGTGAAGTTCAGGAGAGAACTTTTAATTATTTTGCATGTCCCCAAACTAAAGATTTAAATCTTTTTTTATATCAGGTCCATACAAAAAATAGTGTTGTCCATGAATTTGTTTGTATGAGTTTGAGATTTCCCGGTCTGAAATTTTATCCCAGTCCGCCCCATGTGGAAATTAATGAAGCAGACATGCAGACATGTGTTCAAATTTGATCATCTTAATTCAAGTGATGAAGGATTGTAAAAGTCTGACAGTATTGAGCACTACTGTAAGGTTAAACCTGAATGGTGTAAATGTTTGAAGATGATTAACAGTTGCAAATAAACATTTATTGGAGATTTTGAAAAGTAATCAAAAAGTAATCAAAAGTAATTAGTTACATTACTTTAATAAAGTAATTGAAAAAGTTACACTACTATTACATTTTAAATAGGGTAACTTGTAATCTGTAACCTATTACATTTCCAAAGTAACCTTCCCAACACTGCAATTAACAGATGCATGAATATGCGGTAATATAAGTTCATGATCCGATTCGTGAACAGATTATTCTCTTGAGTAAATCTTTTAAAATAATCATTTATTTTGTTTAACGAAAACATTGTGGAAACCAGTGGTTCACAAACTGGATAGATCTGAGGTGCAGGGCTCGCAAAATCGCTAGCCCGACGTCCAGGGGCTATTGTGTTTTGCAGTCGGGCTCCAAAATGTATCACTGCTCTTCCCGACGGGCTATCGTGAATAGCGATTTAAAATTCGCGTTGTTCACTCGCTTGGAGGGGTGAAATGTATCGTAGTTGATCGTTTTCACTTGTTTCTAAATCTTGCTGATTCAACTTTTTTAAACGATTTGCGCGCGTTCGAAGCTTGCGCGCACTCGTTCAAAGCACGCGCTGTGAGCAGCATTTCAGACAATGCGCGTACAAAGAATTAATTCATCTTTGGGTATCCTAACTTCTGAATGAACAAATACACACACAATTATTTCAAAATAAAAAAATAATTGTCTCTGCAAGTATTCTCGTAAACACAGTCGGTTATGTTTTAAGTGAACGTATACAGTGGCCTGCTGCTCAGAGAAATTCGCTGTACCAGATGAATCTGTCTCTCTCTAAATTAGACGAAAACGCGCTTGTTGGCTGCGCGATCGACTCACTCATCCATTTGCGTAGAAAAGAGATGTAATATTATGATTTCCGTCAATTAAAAAAAAAAAAAATTATATATATATATATATATATATATATATATATATATATTTGTGTACCGGGCGGGCCGGCCCACATTGGCTAGCAGCCCACCGGGAAAAGTCCCGGTGCTCCAGATGGCCAGTCCGCCCCTGTCTAGCGCCGTTACTTGAATAAGCCACACCCACTCATTAACATATAATTTGCATGCAAGTTGTCTTTGAAAATGAAAACGAAAATGAAAACAGTGAAATGAAAGAGGAATTAAAATGACAAGTAAAATTTACATTTAAATTTGAATTGTGTCACTATTATTGCGTGAGCCGTAATAAAGAGCTTTGTAAAAACTGTATGTGTAGTTTCTTTTTCACGTTTGCTTTTCATTTTAATATTGGCAGTCTTGCCTCGAGACTGTATTGAAAATGAAATGTGAAATCAGCGATTGCATTTTATTTTTCAATTTGACAGGTATGTCACCGTGAAAATGAAATCATTTAATTTCATTCTCAATTTTGTCACATATTTTGCGTACAGTTTCCTGTAATGAAATAGTTAATCTGGTTTTAATTTTAATCATTTCATTTATTTATTTAAATTTGGCAGAAAATGCCTTCCATACATTTGAACCGATTCACTTTAATGAATGCTTAAATCTGATCTGGGTCGAGTTTCCCGATAACGATGTATCTTCACTTTGAAGAGCGCTCTCTACGTGCAAGGTTATGAACACTCGCCGCAATTCCACGCGCTTTTCCCAAAAACTTTACTTGACATAAACGCATTCTACGCAGACCTGCCAACCTGTATGCATTTTGCGTACCGGTTATGCATTTTGACCTCAAAGTACGCTGGTACGATTTGTAACTCTAAACTACGCAAAAATCTAGTGACGCCTCTGTCCACGCGCAGTATTCAAAACAAGCAACAGATAAAGGTGAAAAGTTCAACCAATCATAGCGTTTTTTGTTTGTTTTGCATTTAAATGATGTCTGCGTTTATTTCTCACCTAGTAGCCTATAGTTTATAGTTTCAGTTAAAAGCGGCTCGCGCTCGCCTCGTTAGAAGCTCTGACAGAGAAAGGCTGCGTGTGAGGCTGACAGAGACGCGCTGTTTAATGTGTTTGAGATGTGCTGTTGTCCTTAATGCTTGACTTACATTGCACAGGTATATTCTGTAAATGTTAAAATCCAATAGAAAATTTCCATTTTGCGGTCAGAAGTGCATGAGTTTCAGCTTTAGCGATTCTAAGCTAAACTCCACAGACTTCATTTAGAAAGAGCGCCGCCGCGCGCATGCGCTCCAAACACTCAGCGCTCAATGAAATAGGAGCGCAATAACTCTGACTAAAGTATATATTTTTTTATGAAATATTTGTAGCTGGACAAAAAATGTGACATGTAGAATTTTAAACCTACAAGTAAGTGTATTTGTATGATAGCACAAGTGTAATGGGTTAATCAAAATAGCCTTTTTACTCAATTAGTCTGTGATTTTTATTATTTTCATTTTTAGTTTAGTAACTTTAACTTATGCTTTAATATTTTTCTTTTAGATTGCAATGTTAAAATGTAATGTGACTTTAACCCTTTTTGCACATAATATATGCCTACATGCTTACATTCACTTTATTTGTTTAATCCAAATACAAAATACCAAGATATATAGGGTACAGTATACCGCAAATCGGCTAAAAAATACAGAGATATGAATGTTTGCTCATATTGCCCAGCCCTATACAGAAGTGTAGCCTACTGGAGGTTTTTTTCTTTTCTTTTTTTTTTATAGTTAAAAAAAAAAACTAAATAGCAAAATTAAACTAAACCATTACAGTAAACAGTAAAAAACTGTAAAAATTGAAATCGTAAACTCGAACACCCCCCCCCCCTCAAATCATTGACAGATTTTTTGGAATTCATCCCTATTTTTGCCCAGTCTTTGAAGCATATTTCCCACATTACTCCTTTTATGATTTTTTTTTTTTTGTTCAATCATTTAATTTAGATGTGTATTTAATTTTTTCTTCCCATTTTAATTATTTAATTTATAAATTAATTTAAACAAAAAACAAGTACAATATATTTTTTTAATTTATTATTATACTATATAAATTATGTCACTGTGTGTGGGGGGGGGGGGGGGGAGCTTTCGCCATGACATGGTAAGTGCACCGTATAGTTTCCTGCTTTTTTGTCCTTTGCCAATCACACCTATGTGTCTGAGAGTGCAAGTGCAAGTCTGCAGCCAGACCCTTCTCAATGTAGGACCTGATTAAATATAACTCTATTACACAGAGATTTGAAAAATACATTTTTTCAAAACGTTTTTAGTCCTGGAAATTGTTGTTTTAAAATCGTATGGCATTTCCATGTTATTCATGACCTAACAGACTAAATGCAACTGGTGCACGCTCTTAAAATCACCTAAACTGGTCCAGCAATGTGACTGCGCGAGTGTTCCGTTAACTCTTCCTCCTGTAATCACCTGCCGGATCCGTAACCCTGCTTTGTTCCGGGACATCGCAATTTACTAATTATGCACTGGTTGTGCTGCCTTATACTAAAAGTATAGTAAATGTAAGTTAAAGTGTCACTGATGAAACCGGTTAAAACTTGGTGTGGCGATGAGGTCTTAAAATGTATGGAAAGAGTCTTACCATGATTTCTGTGTATATGATGATAGATTCATAGTATTTTTTTATGGAAATCAATGGGGACAACCAACTGTTTTTTTTTTTTTTCTTCAGAATATCATCTTTTGTGTTCAACATAAGAAAGAAACTCATACAGGTTTGGAAAAACATGAGGGAGTACGGTTTATAAAATGAGGGGACGGATTGATTTTTTTTTTCTCCTACAGGTGACGTCCCGGGCTCCGTAAGAATGAGCTTTTGAAGCTCTAAACTATTCTGAGAAGGAAGCAGGGTTGCCAGGTTTTCGCAACAAAACCCTCCAGCGGTCATGAAGAGTAACTCGCGGGAACAGTGTTAAAGTAGCCTAATTACGCGGACTTGGCAACACTGGAAGGAAGGCGGGAGCACCAGCTAGTTCTTATTTAAAGGGGACATACACTTTAAAAAAAAGAGTGTTTTTGCTCATACCCTAAAAGTGGCAATTTCAAAAAGCTGCGGGATATATTGAGGGAAAAATTCGCATACACACTTTGGGGACATCAGAGAACTTAAAAAAATTGTATCAATGCATTCTATGGCACCTTTAATAAAGCATAAATACAAAACATCTCTAAACATGTTAGCGTGTAGCTGTAAATACACATTGTTCTTAAATGAGAATCTTCCTTCATCTTTCCATATATTCCGTGAGTTTAACTCGTACTAATGTGTGAATTCTATTAGTCTTGTCTAGATATAGTGATTTTTTTAGCACAAGTAACACTCTCTAGTGTCCGTGGTTGTTTATCACCTCATATTTTTGTGGTTTTAGTTGCTCAATCTTACTGCATTCAGTCAGGAAATCATGATTGTTCATTGTGCGACACTGATGTGAAAACATTTGTTGGTTTTCTGAACATTTCTGACATCATTGCACACATACAGCTGTGTTTAAAGAACTTTAGCTTTGGTTATGATCAGGTTTTCTGCCAGAAATTATTTCTTAGTTTTAGTGAAGTTTGTTTGATCAGAACTTTCAACAGCATATTTAATGTTGAAAACATTTTTATTTAATCAAACTTCATGTGCCATAAAACAGATGCATGTCTATTTCCTCTTGAATTCAGTTTATATGTACATAATAATGCTCTTTTTGCCACACCAGAAGTCTGAGATCTGGCCAACAGATCCACATCTGAAGCACATTGGTGAGCGACCATCGGCTGTAAGAGCAACGCTGATTAATGGGACAGAGTGAAAAATAAAGCACACAAATGTGTCATTTAAGTGATTTGTGGTGAATCAGAGATGAGCGTTTGGCTGCGATCCATCCTTTCTGCCAGCCGTGATAGTGAATGATTCCACCTGCGAGGACTGTAGCCACAAAAAACACCGACACAGCCAAACCAACACCGCCGAACATCAGCACGCGCTCCATCAGCGTCACTTCATCTACAGACACACAGAGAATTATTCACACAACATTTCCAAAATAATCATAGTTCAGACACTCAAGATTTATTCATAATTCAGACATTCAAGATTAATAGTAGTTATTAAGATTCATGTCATGGGTTAAATGTTCTTGGGAGAAGAATATGATCAGAATATTGACTTGTGTAATAAGAATGCATGCAGTGTATTTTTCCGCTTCCGCTGTAGTCAGTAATGCAGGGAATGTTGTGATTGGTTCTCAAGGCAGCCAATCAGAATTTAGCAACCTCATCTCTGATTGGCTGGAGTTATGGCGTATTGTAGCACTGAGTACGAGCATCAGGGGAGCAAACTAATGAAGCTTTGCACACGCAAAAATAGCAGGTCTGCACACATGTAAAAACTAATTTTAGTGTTCCTGTAGCTCAAGTGGTAGAGCATTGCGCTAGCAGGCGCGAGGTGGGGGTTTCAAATCCCAGGGAACACATGTTAGGAAAAATTATTAACCTGAATGCAATGTAAGTCGCTAAGGATAAAAGCGTCTGCTAAATGCATAAATGCAAACTACTTTTTTTGTGACCTTGAAATACTTTCTTCTTTGCTGAACATTTTCTCCATAAAGCCACTTTTGTGCTCTCAAAGTATGATCTTTCACATGCTGAATTGTGGCAGAGATCTAATCCCATACATTTACTGCAAACTGACATACTGGGCTGTAGAAATACATATATAGTAAACTGTAAGTGGGCGGAGTCACACAGATCAAAACAAAAACAGACATTCTGACACTGAACGTGCAGTTCACAGTAGATTATCTGACTGTAGAATAGTTTTTCTTTGTTTTGAAAAACAAGTGTGAACTTAACATGTTTCCAATTATCTTCAAATGCATTATGATGGACTACTTTATGCCTTAGAAAAGTCAAAATAAATATGTATTATCTTTAAAAACTGTTCCCTGTTTTTTTTTATCTGCAAAAACACTCTTTTGGATCGTTTATTTTTAAGATTGTTCCGTCAGATCGCTGAACTTGTACACTAATGCACTTGACTGAAGAATGAAACTGATTTTAGAGCTAGAGATGCCTGTAAGAGACACGAGTAAGAACGCTCTCTGCTCTCACCTGTGATCTCATCATCCTCTGGAGGATCTGTGACAGCCTGAACTTTGTCTTCTCTGTCTGTCAACTTATCTGAAAATATTTATAATATATGATCACTTACTCAAACACAAAGAGATTAAATATTATTATAACAGCAAACTGCTCAAAAACACACATGATTTGAAGAAGCGTTCATATCTGGAGCACAAACACTGACTTATGATTGCACAGAATCTTTTCAATCCACAAATGGTTCTTTAGATGAATGTTCATAATAAGAAAACAATGATTGATAGAAACAGAGCGGTCTGCAGTACTAACCCTGGATCTGTAGTCTGATGGGATTGTTGAAGTGCATTTCCACTGATTTAGTTCCACAGAAATAAAGACCTGAGTCTGACTCTGTTAGTCCAGAAATAACTAGCGAGACTGTGTTGATGTTCACATCTGCATGAACTGTCAGACGATTCCCATTTTGATTGAACCTAACTAGCAGTTTTCTTCCTGCTACGCTGCTGGTCCTGGCAGACATCAGCAGTGTTAGTCGTCCAGATTCAGGATTCTGGTGATACCAGGAGATCTCATATCTGTCTGTCATGCTGCAGTTCAGACTGATGCTTTCATTCAGCCGGACTCGAAAAATACTCACATCATCTTCTGAAACATCTGGGGAAGATTACAAAAAAAAACATTATTTGAAATGATTGTGATATATTTAAAGTTAAAAAGGTCAGTTATGTGAAATCATAAAGAGGAATACATTTACCGCTGGAAGTGATCTGAATGATTCTGTATGAAACAGCACAAAAGAACATGATCTTCTCCATTGTCTGTCGTTTGCAAAGGTGTTGATCAAACTTCAGGTCTCAATGTAAAGCAGAGACACTTCAACCACAAAGTGTTTCCATTTCCTGAAGAAAAGCTAGCGCAGCTTTGTTTTCTTGCAGCAGCTACATTGTTTTATGTGCAATGCTATAATTAGTCATAATATAAAACTATACATTTTTTATGTATGTATTATTGGATGTGGTCTACATCAGCTTTAATGTAACTTCATGTGTGAACAGGCTCAGAAACTATCATTTTATCACATCTGCCAATGTGCATTGACTTGAGCCATACAGCTTTAAATATATTATACTGGCTGTATCTGTACTATTTCACTAACAACAGGCAGAACAAATATCTAACTGCATAAAATTACCATTTGAATGATACTTAAAAATTAAATTAAAAATTAAATATCTGTATAATAGTGTTGAACTGTTAACCCATTTATAATGCTAATAATTTTCCAGTAAAAGTGTTGCATTATTGATGTATTATTTACAGCTTCTTCTACATTTTTTTATGTAAAGATAAAAAAGGTGAACAAATGAATTTGTGAAGACAACATTAAAATATTTATTAAAAATACATTTTTGCATTTATACACTTTTTTTTTACATAGATGGGATAAAATAATCTATTAAATACTATATAAACTGAAATATAAAATAATAATAATAAAAAACTGTGGGTAGAAGTCAAATTGACTACACAGGGAGGAAGAATGACGGTCTATTTGAGACACAACTGGGGGGGGGGTTGGGTTTAATGTTATGACTTAATATAAATTAGCATAAAACAAACAATATAATTCACATTCTCAAGGAAATAAATAAAAATTGCACAGCCATCAGTTAGGTGGCGATATGCACTAGGCATGTAAACAACTAATGAACAAAAGAAGAAGAAACCGCTTGGTGCGCTTTTTCTTAGCGTCTGTTTCTATAGTGACTCGTCGATTCATCGCTCTGCTGAGAATGTCTTGAGTCTTAACCAGGAACATACTCTGAGCTGAATTAACTTAATCCCAGACGAGTTTTTGGAACCACATACCTCGCGTCGGCAAGGTTTGGGGTTAATCAACCGAGAGTTCAGGGTTTATTTTTTCAGTTGTTCTCAATTGGAGCGCCGCGTTATTTAAAACGCCAGGAGCGTGCTGAGCGCTGACCGTTGGCCAATTTTTTCTCGCGCCAAGAGTTGAAGAAAGTTCAACATTGGATAAAACGCTGCGCACATCACTGTCACTTTCTATTCAGCAACCAATCAGAGTGCAGCAGGGGCGGGCATATTTCACACCGAACAACTGTCATTTTGTTACAAAGACGTGTCAACAAGCGCAAAATCAAGGAAAAATTGAGAAATTAATAGGCTATTGCTGGTTTCTGAGCATCCAGAGCATTTTTGTCAGAAACAAATTATCTACCAAATCAGATACAAGTAACAGTTTATCGGATATTCCGTATCATAGCTACCATAAATTGCTTTCATTTTATAAACTTGTTAGTATTATGAAAACACAAAAAATAATAAACACTGGCTCTCAAATTGAACTTAATGGATATATACAGGTATGACAAAAAAGAAAAAACTAAATAAAAAATGTGCTTTATTACTACATTTGTTTACAAGTAACTTTATTTAAGTTAATAAAATACTAATAAATAATAAAATCAATAGGATTTACGTAATATACTGTAGAATTTAGCTTTTTTTTTGGTCACTGTAGAATTTTTTTGGTCACCCCATTTGGAAGCAGTGCCCCAGCATTTAGTGCATTTTTGATCAGAAAGGCCTCCTGGTCTGAGAAAGCTCATAGTCCTGGAATATAAAGTGTGAGATGATAGATGCTGTATTGGATGAAGAACAGCGTTTCTTTGGCCCTGGATTAGCTGCGGTGTAGATTGTCATTATCTGGATCTCTCGAGGACGAAGACGATCCAGAAGCAAAAGGCCAGCGAGATCAGGAGCTTGTTACTGAGTTTCCCGTCAGCACTGTTTGGATCTGGAAAAGAAACAGAATTTGGATGAATTCCTGCACCAGATGTAACTCTATCATTGACTGTGTTCACATGCACACTAATAATGATCGCAGTTTCTTGGTATCCAGACGAAAAATGTCTCCATTTCAAGGTTTTTGACTAACGACACGTTGCATTATGTTCATGTCACACAGAGCTGTCAACACGAATGTAGTTTCTTCAGCACACCTAATGTGAAGAAAGTATTCAGTCACCTGTTTATTGTGATTAACATCAGCATGCACCAAATATTTTACTACCATCAAGAGTTTAATCAATTTGATCAAAGTATTTTGTGTACATCAGGTAAAGTTTAACTGCAATGTTGCTTGAATCTCATTTGATTCACATTAAATACGAGGGTGCATGTAAACATAGTCATCTGAAACATATAGAAATAACTTGAGTTTTAGATGTTGATAGAAAACTTTAATACAAAGTCATGGGTGTTTAATGGTTGTTTACTTACATTTCCTGACTGGTCGGCTCTTTGGACTACAGTCTGTGGAGAATTAGAGAGACAACCGATCAATAACTCAGAATTACATCTTTAAAATAACTTCAAGAACAGTTCACTCAAATGAATCACTCAGCTTCATTTTTCTCAGAAGAAATAAAACATCAGAACATAATGAGGATGAGTAAACCTTCATTTGTGGGTGAACTAGTTCTTTAATCATGGGTTATTTTGTGTCCTTACCAGGCTGTATGGTTTTGTTCATGAGTACTTTAGGCACTCGTTCGTCGTCCGCTGCATATATTTTCATATTGTAGAGCGAGTCCCTCTGGAAACAGTGTTGGACTGAGCAGTGTACTCCATCACACAAACTTGACACCGTACATACTTCTTCATAAACTATTTCTGAAAGAAGCTCTACGAGAACAATAACGCTCTTGTGTTTCTCCAGCACAGGTGCTTCATCACAAGACAATGAACACTGGACACACGTCTGCGGTACAGAAGCACATCCTGAGGATATAAACAATGGATTACTGACATGTTTTCATTCATAAACACTGAGATCAAAAACACTGCAGACATTAAATACTCACGTGCAGAGACAATGATGCACGGCAGTAAAATCAGACGTTTGACCCTGAGGAGAAGAGAAAAGGGCTGATTGTGAGCTAGATGTGCACTACATGATCACTTTAAACAGTGCTGCTGTATGCAAATGAATGCATATTCAATAAGATGCCTCATTTACATAACATTTCAGAAAACCTGTTACATAGACAAGATGTTTGCAGATCTAAATGTGATTTATGAACTGGAGAAGTATGGTGAAATCGATTAATACACTTGTAAATCTGTACATCTGTTATATTAGTTACATGGGTATTTTTTTCTCCATATTTCTATTTCTGTATAAAGTGCATTATTTTAATGTTCTGTTTTTCTTAGTGTTATAATTCCTATGCATGCGTGCACTAATCACGTGATAAATTACTTTCAATACTGTACCAACTTTTAACTCTTTAAACAGCATTACCCAGAAAGAATTGCGCAATCACCTCAAGGGATGGCTAACAAAAGTTAGCTTAGGTTAACTACTTTGCGTTTTGAGATGTCTAAATATAAATAAACGTTTTGTCAAAACTTGACGCAATCATAAACCCTGCTCTGAGCTGTAATTAAATCATACTCACGGGTTAAACCGTGATGCCATGTTCAGGGGCCGGTGCGCGTGAACCCGGAAGTCCTCTGATTCTAGTCTACACTGGGTTTTGGTTCAGAAAAACTGCTGAAGATTGCCGTAATTTTGTGTGAACGAAACCCAAGCCAGAATTAAAAATAATAATAATAAAAAACTTTACAGTACAAAGCTCTAGCAACTTAACCGGGGCTCAGTCGCTCAACAGTCTATGCTCAACACGTGTGACTGTAAAGAGGCACGAGTCACGAGGTGATGATGTCATATTGTCTCTGGGTCGGGAGAACCGGTGGGAAGCTTCACTTTTGGCCGTTTTTTTATTTTATTTTATTTTTTACATTTGTCACGTTAGTGAGTCTATCTTCTCTTAACTATCACACGTTCCGCATTCTGACACCGCAGTCTCTGCATGGGTTGTACCATGTGAGGGAGTCCCCCCCTCCCCTCCCATAGAGTTGGTTGTCTTGTCTTTTCCACAACGTTTTCTGGGAGGAGCCAGGATGAAGAAAAGAAAGGCATTGGAGGGGGAGGCTACCAAATGTGCCAGGCTTACCGATTTATAACAGGTAAAAAGGACTAGAATTAGCAAAGTAATTATTCAGCTAATACCTTTGTCAACCTATTCACATTCACAAGCAAAATATAAAACTAATTAAAATATTAGCCTTTTGTGTATCACCCAATACATGGCGATTCATAGACTTTGCAAATATCATTCAATTTAATATTGATAACCAATGTTGAGAGTAACGCAGTACAAAAGTGATGCATTACAGTAACATATTACTTTTTACTATAATGCAGTAGTGTAAGGTATTACTGAATGTTCAGTAATATATTACTATTCTACGCTTGCGTTGCAACACACTTTTATCCCAAAATTTAATTGTTCAAAGGAAAGAATAAAGAACAAAAAGACATTAACAAATCAAAGATGCAGCAAATAAGTTACATTTCCTATTTGTGGTCAGTCAATAGCTGCGTGTGTATGTTGTACACGTTTGGAAAAAAAGATTAAACGACGATTAAATTCATCTCTCTCTCGCCGATGTAACTCTGTATTGTGTGACGTAGTCCAGTGAAGGCGTGTTTAGGGCGGGGTTTACAGGAGAGCGCGAGGATACAGTCATGACACAGTGATCTCATCCTCTGTGCTCGAGGTCCGAGGATCGTTTGTGATTCTGCTGTCATCCTTTCTAGCATTGTCTTAACAAAGCCTTCACTTTGCTAATTATAAGCAATATTGTTAGTAGTCTGTATAGCCCACAGTCATTATGCTTCATATACTCCTCTACTGGAGGTAAAATGCTCTGCAGTACATTTTGACATTTTACAATGTTAAGTTCTATTTCTGTAGTTATTTTGGTGAAAGTAACTCAAAAGTAATACAGGAGTTATGTAACGCATTACAGTGCTGAGACAGTAATATTGTAAAGGAAGGAATTACTTTTAAATGACAGTAACAAGTAATCTATAATGTATTACAGTTTGGAAGTAACTTGCACAAAACTCAAGCTTGATCTGCTGTCTACGAAGCTCATTGAGTCAGGACAAATTGGAGGCTTTCATGTTAATGTGCACAGAGAAGGAAATCCACATGTCTAAAAGCAACGACACGGTTATCGATAAAGTGTCTGAAACCAGTTCACTGCTTAGGCGGCTACTGATGCTATTCGCTATTTTACCATAAACTGTACTGTGACTTGAACTGTATTTTTCCAATATTCCTCTTTGTGGAAGAGTGGGATACATTTAAAATGCTTTATTTATTTATTTATTTATTTCTGCTTTTGTTAATTTATCAACCTATAATTTATGAGACCGTTATCATATTGTCCATAAGTTACCCTAGAACTTGTGCTGCAGCACACGGTGAAATAAAGCAGATGTACTACAGGACTCCGCGAGAATGAATGAACAGATGAGTTCCGCTCGATGACGTCACGCGACGGCCGCTGCAGGGGGTCACATGACTGATGTGAAGCAGCACTGCGGTGGAAATGTCACTTCTTCGTTCCGCGTTTGTGTTCATAGTTTAAAACATGGCAACAGATAAATTTGACGCAAGGTAAGAATGTAGCATTAAGAAACAAAACAATGAAACTAACTTCATTCCGGTGTAATACAAAAATACAAATACCTACATCATGGAATATCATAAAATTCATCACAGAAGAATACTTTCACGCTTCGTTGTTTGATCACGTCTTTGGACAGTGTGTTCATTTGTTGTTATTAGTCTTAAAATAATAATACATGTACCATGTTCACATTTCCTGTATATATTGAGGCTCATACCTAACAATAAGTATCATTAGTTCTAATCCAACAACTACAGTTTGATAGCCATAAATATTTACCATGGTACATATCTAAAACAACCAAAACATTACTATATTATTGTGTCTAAATCACTGTTTTACTCCCAGTGTACATTTAGGTTGATTTGTGTCTGTGCTGCTGGTCATCAGGTTCCTCTTTGTGTGTTTGAAAGGTTTGAACAGAACTAGATAATGTTTCAATATAATTAGTGACATTAACCTGTGTTGTATATACATTTTAGAGTAATTATTTATGTGTACTGATGTTTCAAAACCCATAACCTGCATCACATTTTATAATTCTGGTATTCTACACTCATTATATCTTAAAATAACATATATTGATGACTTATGATGATGAGTCATTCATTTGAACTGATTCATATGAGTGATTCAGTCAAACTGATTCACTTCGCTCTTTACAGCTGACAAGCAATAAATAAACTTTAATCGAAATGTGATAAACTGTTGTGAGTTTATGCTCTAAAGGCTTGTCTCTGGTCGTCTCTCTGTAACTCAGATTACACTCTAAAGACTGGTCTGTGGTCATCTCTCTCGTGGTGTCAGGTGTCTGTGGAGCTGAATCCCGGTCTGTCTCCTCCGTCAGTTCTTCCTCCTGGAGTGGGTCTGGTTCATGTGCGAGGGCTGGGACTCAATGACACGCTGCACTTCTTGCTGTGTAACGCTGGAGCTCCTGCGCTGCTGATGGTGCACACGAACAGCACTCGGTCAGCAGTGAAGGTGAACTGGCCTGAGTTTATCAACAGCAGTTCAGTGGGCAGCCTGAAGGTGGAGCCGCAGAGCAGCGTGCAGTACAGCAGCGCACTAGTGTTCACCAGAGTGAGTGTGAAACTGTGTCCCAAATCACACACTATACACTGTGTACTGTGTACTTATGCACTATGTGCTCAGCCATGTAGTGTATGAATTTAATAGTTATTTTGTCAGAGTCTGATAGCCCCGCCCCCTTCGTGACATAATTAAAGCTGCGACAGTTGAGTGCATCAAGTGTCCAACATTTTATATAAGTGCATCATCCGGATATTTTAAATGCACTATTAATTTCTATATATTTATTCAGTGTTAACACACTACTGGAGCACAGAAGCAGTCTAAAGTATCTGGGGTATATTTGTAGCAATAGCCAAAAATACATCGTATGGGTCAAAATTATACATTTTTATTTTATGCTAAAAATCATTAGGATATTAAGTAAAGATCATGTTCCATTAAGATATTTTGTAAATTTCCTACAGTAAATATATCCAAACTTAATTTTTAATTAGTAATATGCATCGTTAAGAACTTCATTTGAACAACTTTAAAGATGATTTTCTCAATATTTTGATTATTTTTTTGCTGACTTAGATTCCAGATTTTCAAAAGCTTAATCTTGTTTATCTGATTCATAAATATGCCTTTACAGACAGAAAGAAGACGGTTTGTAATGAGAGCATGATCTCTGCTGTGTGTGTTTGTCAGGTGTGGGAGTATGATGATGTCAATAACACCGCGGACCCCCAGCAGACAGCAGAGTCCAGCTTTTACCCTCCTTACGAGCCGCAGAACTTCCTCTGGTCGCTGAACGTCAGTGTTAACCAGACGGATGTGACAGTAACGCTGTGTGGTCGAGAGAAAACAGAGAGCTTCGTCAACGGCTCCCTCTGTCTGCAGGTCAGCAGAACTACAGGAGCTGACTTATTACATTAAAACATGTAATGTACAGTAAGTGTGTGATTTCTGTCCTCAGTTCTCAGCGTTTGAGTCGGAGGGTCGTGATGAAGTCTGGCCGAGTCTCCGTCACAACGCGAACTCCTCGCAGCTGCGCGTGTGGCTGGACGACGTCACGCCGCGAGGAAACGACTCCAGATTCGCTCTTGAGTTTCAGTCTGTCGGAGAATCAGGGTTCGAGGGACGAGTGGACGTCCACAGCTCTATAGACGATGAGTACACACCCTCCATCTTTAAGGTGAAAACTAGCAAACATAGATATTAGCGGTGTAACAAAACACTAATGTCACGATTCGGTTTGATAAATGATACTCTACAGTATGCATTGCTTAGAATTAATTTGAACAACTTTAAAGATGATTTTCTCAATGTTTAGATTTTTTGGCATCCTCAGATTCCAGATTTTCAAATAGTTTTATCTCAGACAATATTGAATGAAGCATTACGCGTGAGTGATTTACATGTTAAGTCAATGCAAAGATGCAAATAAACATCTGTGACACGATTTGCATGAATGACGCATCACAAATTGAGCATCATGGTCGTTTTGACCCGTATAACGTGTGTAATGCGCAAAAATCTGAACTTTGGTTGCACTAGTAGTACTCCCATGATGAGTATAGCATGATTTGAACGCAAAAAAAAACTATTTTTTTTGTTTTTTGTTTTATATTACAAACGTACATAAAACACATTCACATATGAGGCTTTAATAAGTCCAGCATTGATCTGAACAAGGTCAATCATCCGATTTCAAACTTGTAAAATAATAAAAATGCTGGTTAAACTTTACTTAAAGTATTTCTGTATGAAAGTAGTCTGAATGCAGTTATTATGCTTTGTAGAGCGTCTTACAATGATCTCATGAGAAATTGCATAAAACATTATAATATTATAATCTATCCATCATTAAACCTTTAAAAAATATATAATGCATTAAAACATGACCAACACCCAAAAAAAATTATAATGCATTATTGTTATATATTTTTTAACCTTTCATTATTTTTATTTTTTTTAATGGTAAGATTAGTGTTCATTATAAATACCTTTATAATGCAGTATACATAAAGGCTTTAAATGTTACCAAAATGTTTAGCTATTGTTAAAACAACATTATAAAGCGGAGAGTTCCGATGCTTGATTCTGATTGGTTGAGCTGTGTTCAAAGCTGTTGTGAATGACTCTACAAAGTAACACACACCTTTGTTTACTTCTGTGTGTTGCTCGGCAACCACTTTGTTGGAACCACAACTGTTTCTGAGGAGCTACATTGTTTGGTGGAAGAATACTGTGGCTTCTTGGGGCTTGTTGCTTTATTGCTTTGGATAAAAGTGTAAATGCATGAGCATAAATGTGAAATCTGGAATACACTGTGTTGAGTTGATTGCTGTGAGTGTTGTAATCGAGTGTTTGTCTGTCAGGTGTCTCAGTGGGTGTCATCTCTGGTGAACAGCAGCGGTGTTGTGGGTTATAATCAGTGGAAACCCGTGGCGTATCGTAAACCTCGGCCGGTGTTTGAGGACGCCACACCATGCAAACACTCCCAGCTGGTGTCTGTGAACCACATCCCTCGGTCCGGTCTGGTCCAGGCCTATTTCACAGACCATCCTCACACACACGGCCTGAACATCAGCTTCGGCATCGCTAAAGACCCCGTGTTTTACAGCAACTCCAAATACATCACCTGGTGAGCCACACTGCCACAGCACTGATGCATTAAAATGCTAAAAAAATAAACAAGATTTGTAATTTTACTGTTGTTCTGCAAAATAAAAAATACAGTAATAATGATAATTACAACAGCTCTGTTAATACATTTATTATAACATTCACACCGTGTTCAAATTAGGATCTGTGATATTTTGTTATGTTTTAGAGAAGTGTCTTCTGCTCAGCAAACCTGCATTTATTTGTACAGTAAAAATACATGCCTGATTCAAGAAGGGGTCTCAGAAATGGCCATAAAATATTATTTTACTGGCTTATTAATTTTAAGTTAAATTGTGCAATGTTTGTATAGTGTGTGCTAAAATGTTAAAAACATTTAGTATTAAGTAAATATTTTTAAATTGTTGTTTGGTTATAGATTTTTGTCTTTGAAAAGCAAGACAAAACAATAAAAAGCCCCTATGCAATGATGAAAGAAAATGGCAAAATATAATAAAAATAATTGTTTAGCTTCAACCAAGAATTTTCATAAAACATAATAAAATATTTATAATATTTGTAATATTATGTGAATATTTTCTAAAGAAAATTATATTTTACATGCTCTACATTTTAAATGAATATTAGATTGTATTTTTTCTATATTTGCATATTAGTATCTGTAAAAAATTTTGAATATTAAAAAAGTTTGGTTATTATTTTTTTTTATACATTTAAAATATTTAAATTATTCTTGCATATTTTTATTTGAAGATATGTAGGCTATTAAATAAATGTTTTTAATCTTTTTTTCTTCCTATGCACCCTTCTTCTGTCATCAGTCAATCAAACAGATAGCCCCGCCCCCAAACTCTATTGATTGGTTGAGTCAGAATGTTCAGAAAGCATAAAAAATAAAAGAGACTCTGAACATTGACACTGTGGAAATTGTAATGTACTCTACCTACACCTATAAACACACAGCCTACTGCTTTAGAGCGTTTTAAATGAACTCTGAGTGTGTGTTTGGTCTTTTCGAGTAATGTTTGTGTGAATCGCTTTGCTCTCAGGACTGTGTTAGTGGGCTTGGGTGAGCCTCCGGCCGATTCGTTCTCCGCATTAATCATCATCATCATCACCGTCGGACTTGGTACTCCTCTGGCCATCATTATTGTGGGTGGAGTGTTTGTTCGGATCCGCAAGAGGATGTCACACTCGTCAGGCTATGAGCCAATCAACTGAGACCTTACTCTACAAGCCCCGCCCCCAATGCACACACCTGCCAATCAGTGATGAGGTTACTGACGAG
The DNA here is from genome assembly GCF_963082965.1 of Carassius carassius. Classification (NCBI taxonomy): domain Eukaryota; kingdom Metazoa; phylum Chordata; class Actinopteri; order Cypriniformes; family Cyprinidae; genus Carassius; species Carassius carassius. The sequence continues at coordinate 1,686,536 of NC_081762.1, read as the reverse complement.
TGGATAAGGGATTTCAATATAACTGTATAAATTTGAAGTTTTGATTTAAATGTTACATACTGATTTTTTACACCTTTATACTTGAATCTCATTCTGATCAATCGATCGCAGATCAAAACTAAAAGTGCAATGGAGATATTATTTGATTGTTTTGTTTTTATGCCATCATTTTGTATACTTGATGTTTGTTTGTGCCAAAATCCTGCTTGTAAAATCGATTTAATTGACCAGATTGATGACAGCTGCACATATTTTAAAGATTTAAAACATTGTTTTCTCTTTAATTCTGAAATCTATGCAAATGCTTCCATATTTAATGGAAACTGCACTGTTCTCGCTGGGTTCAGTTTGTTTAGTTGTGATGTTTTTACAGAACTGTGATTCACGGGAGAGTTCATGGTGAAGGCGTTTTATAAACGTTAATTTGCACCATGAAGAAATCCTCCTTTTGTTGTTGTTTCTGTTGCCTTTCGTGACTTATCAAAATGTAAATATAGATTATTTTCACTATATAAATGTGTTCAACACTTTGTGGACTGATGTCTTTTGCATCATTTATTTATAAACACACAAAAAACATTATATCCAAGTGGAAACAGACTCTAGACAAAAGACTGTATTATATAAAAAATGAGTAAATGAGGAATATGACATAAATCAGTTTTATATAGTTTATAAATTATTATTAGGCCTACCTACTGTTAAATGTGTGTGTTATTAAGTTTGTGTGTGTGTGTCCAACAATTAATCACCATTGATTGCATCCAAAATAAAAGTTTTTGTTTGCATAATATGTGAATGTATACACACAGTATATTTGAAAAATATTTACATGAATATACTTAATATAATTAATATATTAAAATATATATAAATTTACGACACATATGTATTATATAAACAAAAACTTTTATTGTGGATACGATTAAATGCAATCGTTTACACTAATACACACAAACAGGCTGATATTTGCCTTTTATTGCTTTTTAAACACAAAGTATTCTGCATAGTTTTGAAAATAATTATTTATATAAAAATCCTTAAACTTAACATATGTAAAATATCTATTAATGTAGAATAAAGTACGCTATATATTATTTAAAATATTTTGTGTAAAATAACCACCTGAATCTGAGAATTAAAGTAAAACTCTGTAGTTTCTGACACAATTGAGAAGATTAAATAAATGTATAAAATATAAAAATCAGTTTTCAAATGTCAGACGTTAGCTGATAAAAATGACAATTTGCTGCACTAAAAAATAAAAAGATTAATTCCGCCTGTACAGAACTAGCGCAGATCACGCACTTGTACTATCTGTATTAGCGTGTATACTGTTCAGCTGATATGAAACGAAACTAGGATATAATTAATTGTTTTTCAAGATACAGGAAATATATTTTTAAAGTTTTCACAACATGACAGCTATTCTGAAACTCTCGTTTATTAGCGCTGCACATGTGCGCCGGACAGGCGCGGTGAAACCGAACAAACTCTCCGCCGAGTGACAGCTCCCTCCGCCAATCACAACGCTCATTGCGCCGTGACAGCCAATCAGAGTGCGGGATTGCCAGAGGGACGCGCGCACACAAGCGGAAGTTCGTCTGTGTCGCCGCTGTGTGTTTTCAGGACGCATCATGAGAAATATCTTGCTCATTTTGACTGAACTGATACTTAAAATGTTTTAATCTCTGAAGGGCATCATGAGCGGCACGTGTAGGGAGATTATTACACTCCAGCTGGGGCATTATTCCAACTTTATCGGGACGCACTGGTGGAATTTACAGGTGAGTTTGATTAATAGCGAATGTATTCGGTTTATTTACTGCTACATGCGTGACGAATCAATTTATCAAATCAGTGGATCAGTGATAAACGAGCTGTCAGATACATATAGCTTCCATAAAGAAGATTATCTGTCTGTCTGTATGTCTGTCTGTCTGTTTGTTTGTTAGAAAAGTTACAATAGATTCTACAGTAAAACTATGGTACATTAGCATTAAAAATCACTGGCGCGAAACCAACTTCAGTTCAGTTATCTGATCTTTAATAATTTTCTCAACATGTTATTTATACAGCGTTCATTAAACATTTCTCATCGAGTTGGACGTTCGTCAAATGTATCTTTTAAATGTTGCAATTGTTTCAGAACGTTCAAGTAACATTCCAAATATATTCGCAAAATAACGAATGGAATCTTCCCAATAACAGTTATTAAATTAATCTTCAACATTAGTGATTAAAAGCCAATATATTTTATAAACATGTACAGTTAAATAAACACACATTTGATTAATATGATGATATGGGAAAAAATCTGTTATATTGGTATAAGATTTGTTGATATTGATTGTTAATAAAGTTTTTAGTAATGTTTTAAATTTGTTTGTATTTAAATTTTAGCTTGCATTTTTAGTAATTTTGTGTGGGTTTATGTTGGGGGGGGGGGGGGGGGTCTGTATAATTTTTATAATTAATTTAATCTAAATATGTCAATATAGTTTTTATGAGTGCTGTCAAATGATTAATCGCATCCAAAATAAACGTTTTTGTTTATATATATATATATATATATATATATATATATATATATGTGTGTGTGTGTGTGTGTGTCTGTACTGTATATATGTAATACACACCCATACAGTACATTTTTTGAAAATATTTACGTGTAGATATTTCTATTCATATAAATTATATCATATATAAATATATTTAATATAAACATAACATATTTTTCTCATACATACATACATGCATTCGACTTCATCTTACTTTTGCATAACACAAACATCTAAAACCTTAAAAAATAGGAAGTTACCAGAACTTATGTTTGTTAGCTAGGAAGAGTGTCTGTAATAATAAAACTGAGTAATTATGATCATGTTTTTGCACACTCTCATGATGTTACTATCATGTAACATGGAGTGCATTGATGTGTCTTGTAGATTTGTGAGTATATAAGTGCGGTGATTTAATGAGTGTGTTGTAGGCGCCTGGTCTGATCAGTGTGTGTGTGTGTGTGTGTGTGTGTGTGTGTGTGTGTGTAGGATGCGGCGCTGGTTTATGACTGCGATGCGCCGCTCGGAGAGCTGCAGAGCGACATGTTGTTCAGAGAGGGTCTTACTCTCGGTGGACACGTCACATACACACCTCGACTCATCGCCATGGACCTCAAAGGTGAATCACAACACACACACACACACACACACATGAGCCTGGATCCCACGGGTTTCATCCTACATCAGACTCAGGGGAAATCTCAGTATATAACGGCAGAAACAGATGTGGAAATATCCAGAAGCACACGCATACAAATGCTTTTGAGCTTATGTCAAGTAAATAAATGAATCCAACATTGTTTATAAAAATGCAAAGACAAATAGGCATTCACAATATGAATTAAATAATCTAATGATATGCACAAATCAGTGATGTTTTTATTACATTATATAATAAATAAAAAGAAAACATGGAATAGAAAAAAAATAGAGCAAGCTAGTGTTCGAGGCCTTTTTTGTGCTTTCTGTTAATTATATAATAAACAAAACAAATCGATAGAATAAAAAAAGATTAAAGAGGTTTTTTAAAGATAAAAAGCAGTTAGTAAATGAATATAATGCAAGTCTAAAAGGGGCAAGATTTATTAAAAAGAATAGAATTAAAATAGAAATATAGTTTTATATTATGTTTGTTTTAGTAATATTTTAAAATAGTTTTATTATTATATTATCTGTTTTCATTGTAATTTAAGATAAAGCTATAGTAATTATATCATTTTTATTTGTAATATTTAATTTAAATATGTCTCTATATATTTAAATATCAGTTTTGTTGCTATTTTAGTACCTGAAGTCAAAACTAAAAGAATCAGATTTTTATATTTCATTTTATTTCAATAAACATTTATTCTATTTCAAGCAACTAATGTTTTGGGCTTTATTTTTAGTTTTCAATAATAAAATCCTTGGCACAAACATTTAAACCGCTTTGTGATTAAATTACTAAAATTAATTGCTTAATTATGTCATTGCATTTTTCGATGCATGCTTGGAATTGCTGCACTTGAATTTAAGATGAAATGCAATCCATAAACAGAGCATTGTTTAGAAATGTTTTTGTTTATATGGACAGTTTACTGTCACACATCTTTATAAACGAGTCCTGATCTCTCTCTAGCATTAATGACAGACTGTGGCACTCAGATCTAATGATTGCAGGTTTCTGAGTGTGATATCGTGTTGTTGATGTGTGTATAATGTGTTGATATCCTCAGGAAGTCTTCAGACGCTGAGGAAGGAAGGCAGTCTGTATGGCACAGAGAAGGAAAACAGCAACTTTACGTGGTATGAACCTGATCCTGATCTGTTCAGGTTTCTCTGCATCTCTGCTGTGTTTCAGTTTGTTCTCTGCTCTTAGGAAAGGACAGGTTATGACCCATAAAGAAAGCCCTCCCACCAAGAACGCCTTCCTACAAGAGCTGGACAGTCTGGACGTGAGTGTGACTGTGATAATGAGGATCTGAGAGAGGGACGCACGCGTCTGAAGACTGTCTGTCTGTCTTTCTGTGTTTGTGTGTCTAGACGGGAGGTTTACTAGCAGAGCCAGACATCTTCTGTTCTTCCTCTGCTGTGGCTCACTGCTCCGGTACGACTGAAAGACCTTGTATTACCCTGATTAACGTCTCAATTCATTGGGATCATTCACATTTTTAAGTGTTTAGCTGATGCATTTTTCTCAAATGACTTGCGTGTTGTTATCAGTTCATGCATTCCCTGGGAATCGATCCGTTGATCTTGATTTACAGCTAAAACTATAATGAAAATATGGTTACGTGAAACAAATTGAACAATAATTGAAATAAAATATATGCAAATTTAATATTTTAATTCAGGTAGTTACTAAAACAGCATTTCCGAATTGTTTTTGTTTATCTTGAAGTACTAAAATAACTAAATAAACTAAAAAAAATAAAATAAATTATAGACCTGTAATGACAAATGACAAAAATACACAACAAAATTACTAAAACTTGAATTGTAGTGAAACCAGAAAATATCAAAATAAACTCTAATACAACTAAACTAAATATAATACATTTTTAATAGAATTTACTAGAATTATTAGGTTACGTAATCTCTTTGTCTGTTAGGTTATTAGTATTATTAAATATTAGGATAATATAGGCTACTAAAATAAAAATGTAAAATACTATGCAAATATTAGAATTATATTAAAATAACAAAGAATTGAACAATTCATCAATGCACTTTATTTTTCTAAAGAAAAGCACAGTTTGTCGTCTTAATTAAATTCATTAAATTAAATATTATAAAGTGATATAATAAAGTTTCATTAATAACTTGCTCCATTTCTGAAACCACATTCTATTCTTGACATCAACAATTTCAATTAAATTTTTTAACCATCTAACCCCAAAATTATCTTTCATCTTGCATTTCATTTTCTCAGTTACTATCCCGCCTGATTCAGAAATGTTAACTTTTTTAAATAATGAAAATGTCATTGAAACATTTGCATGTTTTACGATTATTCTGTATTATATTGATTCTGTATTATGTTTATTCTACATTACCCTAACTGTAGCATGAAATATTGTGCGTGTGTGTTGTAACTCTTAAAGTGAGCAACGCGGGAGCGGGTGTTGCCATGGAGACGGTGAACAACAGACTGGAGCGGATCCAGAGATCCTATTGGCTGGAGGGGAGTGTGAGGGTGTGGTCAGACTTCCTGAGGATCCACCTTCATCCGCGCACCGTGTCCATCATCAACCAGTACAACCACGACGGGTGAGTAATACAAGCCCTGGGTCACAGTCGAGTACTCGCAGGCTGTTCTGAGCATGTGTTGTGTGTGTGCAGCGAGTCGGAGCGTCTGGAGGCGTTCGGGCAGGGCGAGGCGCTCTTACGGGGCTCAGTGCTGGAGGATCTGGAGGACCGGCTGCATTTCTTCGTGGAGGAGTGCGACTATCTGCAGGTAAACCACGGATCTCAAACACAATCTCAGGGATGGTCCCGGTCCTGTAGGTTTCTAAGCCTGTTTTAGTTGCATTTGGGACAAACGTTCTCTTTTGAAATGGAGAAAACGAATGAGGTGGAAAGGAAAACTGTTCGTGTTATTTCAGTGCTTTGCGTCAGTTTTCAGATGGAGGAAGTTCTGAATGCATCACTTTTTTTAAGCGAACACAGAGTGTTTTTGTGAGCGAATGCATTGATTCACCGAGGAATGCAAAGGTTTTCTAGCAAACAAAGTTTCTCGGGGAACGCCAAAGATTTCCAAATTAATAGAATGTTTTTTCTTAGGACTTTTTATGTAAATTTAGTTTTTTTGTTTAATGTCATTATGTTGACTGTCACAATCTTGATGTCATATTTCAACATTTTATTTAATTTCAGTGTTTTGTGTCGTAATTTAGACATATGTCATCATTTTGACTTTTTATTCAATTTTTAATTTTTATTAAAATTTTCTTTTCAATTTCAATTTGACTGTCATAAATGTGACTTTTTAATACATAGGTTGGACTTTTTATGTCAGTTGCAACTTGATTTCAACATTTCATTTAATGATTTCAATATTTATGTCATGATTTTGACTTGCTTTATCAAAATCTAAACTTTTATATCAATTTTAATTTGGTATATCATAATTTTGACCTTCTGTGTCATAATTGCAACTTTTTATATTAAAATGTTTTAATTTTGACCTTTTTTTCAAAATTTCCACAATGTCAATTTTGACTTTTTATATTATAGTTTTGATGTTTTATTTCATAATTTTAATTATGTCATAATTATGAGTTTTTATATTATCATTTCAAATTGGCATGTCATAATATAGATTTGGTATATTATAAATTTGACTATTCATGCCATAATTTGGATTTGTGTCTATATCAAGACATTTTATTTCATGATAACAGCATTAAAGTCACAATTTCAGCTTTTCATCTCATAATTCGGACTTGACAAAGCTTTCTTAATTCTGATGTATCAGAAATAAGTTTCCATAGTTTTGCGAGCAAATGCATATTTTTTTGCGAAGTGCAAAAGTTTTAATGAAATAAGACATTTATTTATGTATGGTATGTATTATACTCTATTATATATAATAATCTTTTATGTGAGCATACATTCAAATGTAAAGCGTGCCTCTGTTCTCTCCTGCTCAGGGTTTTCAGGTGTTGTGTGATCTGGCTGATGGTTTCTCAGGCCTGGGGTCAAAGGTCACGGAGCTGTTGCAGGACTCTTACGGAGGGCGTGGCCTCCTCACCTGGGGCGTGGCACCTGTCAATCACCCAGAAACGGTAAGATCACTCGAGCGTTCCTGCTTTCATTCACTATCACTTCATCTGTGGCTAAATCAGTGTTGTCTTCTGTTGACAGAGCTCTATAAAGGACTTGTACCACATGATGAACTGTGCGCTAGGAACACTCCAGATGGCCAATCACAGCTCGTTCTTCTGCCCTTTGACCCTGAGAGGCGGGTTAATGAGACGCCCGCCTCCACCCACAGCCTTCCCGCTGCTCAACTGTGACGTAAATACAACTAATATAGTTGTTGATTTAGTTCATGCTCCTTCCTGTCTTTCTTAGCTGATACCGATAATATTCTGGCATTTCCTGTCCAAATCCGATATTGTGTTTATACTATTGTATTATCGTTAAGTCCCACAAAAGGCAAAAATATTATATTATATTTTAAAAGCTGTGCTAAGATCAGTTCTCAGAGAATGGTATCGTTGCATCCCTTCTCTCCACTGATGCGCTGTGTATTTGAGCATGTTTTCAGTGGTTGTTTCGTGATGTGTTTGTCCGTCTCTCTCAGCCGATGCTGTGGTATCACTCCAGCTCGGTCCTGGCTCTGGCGCTGGACTGTATGACGGCCTCGTACAGACTGAGACAGAACAGCGCACCCATGTGGCAGCTTTCAGACGCTCTGGCCGTCTCGGGAAGGAAGGTCAGTGTAACCGCCGCACTGTTAAAATGACTGTGAAATTAACGGTAAAAGACTGTAAAATTGCTACAGTAAAAACCTTTTATTTTTAAATGGGTTAACAGTAAGTTCACCTACTATATACAGTGTAAAACTGAATTGGACATTACATGTCATTTCACAGCAGTATACCGTTTTTATAAGTGGGGAAAAGAAAACTAAAAAATTACCTTGAATTTAACGGTAAAAGACTGTAAAATTGCTATGGTAAAAAAACTTTTAAATGGTAAACAGTAAATTCCCCTACTATATACAGTGGAAAAACTGTATTGGACATTACATGTTATTTTACGGCAGTATACTGTTTTTTTAAATGGGAAAACCTAAACAGTAAAAAATGACCTTGAATTTAACGGTAAAAGACTGTAAAATTGCTACAGTAAAAAATAATTTAAATGCTTAATTCCCCTACTATATACAGTGAAAAACTGTATTTGACATCACATGTAATTTTATGGTAGTATACTGTTTTATGAAGTGGAAAAAGAACACTGTAAAAAATGGTGGTGAATTTAACGGTAAAAGACTTTAAAAACGCTGTTAAATGGTAAGTTCCACTACTATATGCGGTGATATACTGTATTGGACTTCACATGTCATTTTATGGTAGTATACCATTTTTTATTTTTATTTTTTGGAAGTGAAAAAGACCGTATTATTTACAGTGAATAACCGTAAATTGACATTCTCAGAATTCCCTACATTACATTACAAATTTGATTATTTATTTTTTTTAATAACCGTTTCTTCTTATTTTTTCTTATCTGTTGTTTTCATTAGGGTTGTGTGTTACGTCTAATGTTGTTCAATTTCAGATTCATGTGTGTTAACCATGATGGTGTTTTGTATTTGTGTTAATAATTTAATTTAGTAATTTTTTATTTTTTTTTACAATATATAGCCTATAACGTCTGATTTTATTTTCTCACAACTATAGTTATAATTTTAATACAATTTTTCATCAAACTTGTAAACAAGTGAAAATATAACAATTCATTTACAAAAAAACATTGCATGTTTGTCAAATAAGGTGGAGGCTTGCTGCATGAATAACAAAATAATAGAAAAAAATTAATTCTGCTGAACTATAGTGATATTTCTTTCGTAATTAATTTAAACTGAACTTTTATTTTGGTAGGCTTTAGCAAAGACTGCTTGATTTTCATGAAATAAAATTCCCTAACTATGTCTGTTTTTTCCACATCATGGAAATCATGGGGTCTTGTTTTGCAGGTTGTTTCAGCGTACAGCTCTGTCCCATTTCCCATGATGCACGGCGGCTGTCTCCCGGACGCCCTGGATGCATTCGCTGATGTTTTGCCCTGGAGACCCATATCAGCGTGTCCCGAGCTCGCAGACGGGCGCTGTTTCGGCCAGTCAGTGACTCTCAGAGGTTTAGACGGACAGAGTTTAGTCAGGTCAGACCAACTGTTCTTACAGCTGCAGTTTGACTGATTCTCCTGGTTGAAGAGCATCGTTCTTAAAGCAGTGTGTTTATTATTGTTTTATCACCTGATAAACATAATTTATTATGCAACATAATGATTAATTTAAAGAATCACACACAGACATGAAGGAATCGTTCACAACATCCACTAAGAAAACTGAAATTTTGCAATTCTTTAAAAACTGTAGTTGTATTAATTTCTGGGAATTTCATTTAAATTCTGCATCCTAAAATTCTATTTCTGCGACATGTTTCCTACCCTTAAAATTTAGGAGTTGAATTGGAATTTAAAATGCAGTTAAATTAATTACAATTCATTTCATAATGCATTACTTTGATGTCCACCAGGGTTTTTATTATAGTTAATTAGAATTATTTGAAACATTTTTTTTATTTGGAATAAAGCTGAAATAAAATTAATTCATAGAAAACAAATGAGTGACTAGGAGTACAAAGTACAAAAAATTACCACTTTTAAAATAAAAAAATTTCATGAAGTGAAAAAAAAGCAGAATATTGTTGGTCTGATATTAGTATTATGTGTTTTAGTTCGTTGCTACCCGGCACAGAGCCGCCCAGCTCCCTGCACTACGAGCGCTCCGGAGAGGATGTTCTGACCACATACATCAGATCACATTACCCATCAACACCACTGTGAGTCTCTCTCACTCACACACACACACACACTGTTACAGCACTGCACTGATCTTCAGCTCTGAGACGTCATGCCGTATCTCTCTCTCTCTCTCTCTCTCTCTCTCTGTGTGTGTGCAGGGCGGTTCAGCTGCTGTCCAGTGCCTGTAAAGTGACCCCTCCGTTCCCACAGATCTTCAGTCCGGCTCTGAGTCCACAGGGTTTCCTCCAGAACCAGAACCAGAGCGCTGCTGATTACAGTGAGTGTCGCTCTATAACCATCAGCTCCTGTGGAGCACAGTATTCCACTGCAAGCCCCACCCACATGTTGAGAGCGACGCCCACATCTCAACATCCAATCAGCAAGCCACAAGTCCTGCCCTATATTAGCTTTCCTTCTTCAGTAATCCATTTCACTCAGATGTATGTCACAATACAGAAGAAATCATCTGTAGCTACTGCCGTTTCATCACAACTTTTATTATTTACTATTAGTTTTTATAATTATACGTTTTTATAATTAGTGTTCCTGTGGTTCAGTGGTAGAGCGTTGTGTTAGCAGTGCAAGGTTGTGGGTTCGATTCCCAGGGAACACGTGTTAGATAAAAACTGATAGTCTGAATACACTGTAAGTCGCTTTGGATATACCGTATTTTTCGGACTATAAGTCGCACCTGAGTATAAGTCGCATCAGTCCAAAAATACGTCATGACAAGGAAAAAAACATATATAAGTCGCACTGGACTATAAGTCGCATTTATTTAGAACCAAGATCCAAGAGAAAACATTACCGTCTCCAGCCGTGAGAGGGCGCTCTAGCACTGAGCAGAATAGAGCGCCCTCTGGCGGCTGGAGACAGTCATTTTTTTCTCTTGGTTCATTTCTCTCGGTTCATGTCAAATTAATTTTGATAAATAAGTCGCACCTGACTATAAGTCACAGGACCAGCCAAACTATGAAAAAAAGTGCGACTTATAGTCCTGAAAATACGGTAATCGTCTGCTAAATGCATATTAGTTATTAGTATTATTTATAAAGAGATTTGAAAACAAAGTTTCAGATTTTTAGGTGCCTTTGAATATTAATTTATTTTAATTATTTTTTTTTTTTAATAAATAATTGATTAGTAATTGTCCAGTAATACTAATAGTAGATGCATATGTTTCGGGTTCATTTAGTCATTTAGCAGATGCTTTTATCCAAAGCGACTTACAGTTTGATGTTTTTTGACTTGTTTATTCTCTTGAATCTTCCGAGTGGTTTCTGTTTGCTGTTACAGGCGGCTGATTTACTGATAATCAATGATATAACAGTATTGTGTTTATCTCGTGAGCGGTTTTCTTCATGTGTTGGTCGTGTCTCTCAGCTTCCTGTCAGCCGGTGGCTGGTCTTCCTGTGCTGACGTGTCTTCAGTCCAGTCCTGCTGTGGGTCTCCAGCTGTCTGAGCTCCAGAAGGCGTGTTCTGCGCTGGATCTGTGTCGAGTGTCCGCCAGCTTCCTGACACACGGCCCCGAGCCGGCCGAGATCTCCGAGTCCATGGAGCAGCTCCGCAGCCTCGCAAACTGCTACCGCCTCGACCTCTGCCGCTCTTCATCTGACGAGGACGATGATGATGATGACTAGGAGACTCCAGCGGACTCTTCCTCACGCTGCTGCCGACGCGGCTCCGAGCTCAGAGCATGCTGCCTCCGGGAATGATGGGATAGGAGCTTACTGAACACACCCTTCAGAAGAAAGACTGTGAGCAGGAGACGTGGTGGAAGTGGTGTCTTTCTCACATTTGGTCATGTAAACCTCATTGAACCTGCTTCCCAATTAAAAATAAACATAAATGTGTGTGTATATATATATATATATATATGAAGAGTTCAGATGCAAAAGCCTCTAAGTGCCATTTGAAAGTGTCTTCTAAAAGGAGTTTTAATGGCAATGAAAATAACCTATTTATCACCTGATAAAAATGCTAATTTTAGAAGAAATTTTTAAAAGACACTTAAAGGCTATTGTATCTCAAAAAAAAAAAAAAAAATATATATATATATATATATATATAGACAGTAGTCAGCATTTGAAGTGGATCAAATTAAGTTCAAGTTGTCCTTTTAGGTTTTAGACAACTTTGATGAAGGATTTTGATCCACTTCAAGTGTTGACTAGTGTATATACACATCATATATATATATGAAATTGGTTTATTGAATTGTTAGTGAATTGTAGGTCTGCTATACCCTTCAAGAAAGTTAACGGTTATTATTTAGACTGGACATTGACCTTCATCAGTTACTAAATACATGTTTCATTTTGTTTTTTGCTTTAATCTGAAGGAAATATACTCCTTTAAAATGAAGTGGGACTAGTTTGTTTTTTCATCGCACAATTCAAAACCAAATGAATTCACAAACTGAATTACTCTCATCTCTTGAAGTCTCATTTCTTATTTTTTCATAGACGACGCTCGTCAGAAATAACAAAGCCTTTGACGTCTTACGAAGTATCTTAAAGGAAAAGTTCATTCGAAAATGAAAATTCTGAATTTTGTCATCGTTCACTCATGCTTCAACATAGTATGGAGGGAAAAAAACAATGGAGGTCGATGGCAATGACAGCCAACATTCTCCAAAACAACCGCGGAAATGCACTGTATTTATATAATGACTTTTCCCATACAAACAATAAGAAATATATGAATTGTAAGCAGGGTTATACTTTATTTTAATATGTCCTTGTTACAGTGTAATAGTAACACATTAATTAACTACATGGATGAGGGTTTGGCATGGGGTAAGTTGAATGCAATTATGTAGAATTCATTGTTACTATAATATACATCTAACAAGGACACGATAACATAAAGTGTTACCGTAAGAGGAATAAAAGATCTCAAATCTCTAACATCATACAGAAGTGCTTCGTGTTGGTTAAAGATTATTTACACATAAACAAGCCTACTATTATGCAACTTTTTGTGTGCCAATCTTTTAATTAGCAATTCACTTAATGACTTGACAAGATATTGAAAGATAAAATTTTAATGATTTTGAAATCAAATACAGTAAGCATATGATTGCATTTGCTTTCCAATTCTTTTTGTAAAATTATAAAAAATGCTTTGACATTTTTCTTGTTATACAAAAATAAAATTATAGTGCTAAAAATTTTAAACTGCTGGTAAATAAGTTTGTTTATTTGGACTGAACGGGATAAAAAATGTTGTTAGCCCACAAAAGCAATACAAAAAAAATGAACATTAATCATTACAGATGAATAAAGCTGCTAGCAGGGTTAAAGATAGATGATTGATAACTGTAGATGAGACTGAACACAGGGTTGTGATTTAATACAGTAAGCTAAGCGTAAATCTAACTGATGGTTTTATGTTGCTGGTGTGTTCAGGATGTTCTTCACAGGTTCTTGAGCGTGTCTGGGCCCTCAGGTTTCTCCAGCCAGTGAAGAGGCCAGCTGGCTTTAATACTGGGACGGTCCTTCAGCATCTCGTAGTACTCCATCAGTCTGGGACAACGCTCTCGAGGACAGCTGAAACCAGATCAAACATTAAACACGTCTTATCTGAACCTTTCCCTGACAGCATCAATCATTTACCCTCATAGAGCACTCAAAACCTGATACTGCTTTCAACTTTTCATGTGAAAAACACTTTATATCTGGAGAGATTGACTCACTGAAGTCGTGGGAAATATGCAATGACCGGGAAACACACCACATCAGCCATGGTGAAGTTCTTACCAGCGAGGTACGAGCCTTTACCCATCTGATGAACAAATCACTCATCGTTAGAGAAGCTCATTATTATGCCCTCAAATACAGTAACAGCATCTCCTCTACTAATGAAGAACTGCTGCAATCAACACATGCATGCATTATCCATTCTGCTGTTGAAATGTGATGCATTTCATAAAACAATAAAAAAAAAAAACTTTTTAATCAAAGGTCGAGTTTACCCTCCAGAACGCTAATCATTTTACTGATAAGACATTAGGTTGCAATTAATTGCAATAGCCGCCTACAACAATGCATTACATTTAGATGAAGAGAATAACTGCTGAATCATTCACAGTGAGATCAGCAATCTGACATCATAAATGCATGATTCATATTAGCAATAAATATCAATAAAACACAACCTTCTCCAAGTATCCATCCCACAGTTTGAGCTCGGCGACTAAACTCTCTTTATTCCTCTTCAGAGCCGATTTATGTTTCTCTCCTTCAGGAACATAATGATCATAGAAAGCCACCTCATCTGAACAAAAAACAGTGCATATGCATTTATAATATTTAATCTATCAGGCTTTTATGGCTCTTATAGTCTGATACAGTGAGAATTAGAGGAAAAACAGCTCAGTTTTGGCCAGAGACTCAAAAATACACAATTTGCTGCAGATGCTATTTCTATGATGAAATTCCGGTGATTGTGACAAAAAAAAAATCAATGACATCTTTTTAACAGCAAATCAGATACTGTCATAAAATAAAAAAAAGTTATTAAACTTACAACAACAAAAAAAAAACTCATAGTTCTTTCATTATTTTAAAGTTGACTGAAAACTTGGACCGATCACCTGCATTTTTCCTGATAACTGCTAAAAGAACTTTAAAAGGTTTCATAGTTTTTTTATCGTACAGATAAGAGCGATACAATTCTTGAAACTGTAAAAGTTCTTTCATTTGTATGCAATCGCAATATCAACAAAACTTTGTGCTTTTGTAAAATAAAGAAAACAAACAGTGCACTTTCTGCCGTCTAGGTCTCCATTAATATTCTTCTGCAACACACCACAAAAATAAACGAATCAGCAAATACCTGATACACAGAGAATTTTCTAAAGAAAGCTTTTAATGTCTGTTTTTACATGAAGTCAGTCTACCTTGAACTTACCTCAGAAGAAAAACGCAGCGGCTTGATTCAGCGGAGAAGTTATTTTTACTTCTATTAGTGTTATTGTGACAAACTTACATAATGAAACAAACGCTCTTCTCAAAAGATCTAAAACATGATTGATGGAGAATCAAGTAAAGCTGAGCTGCTTCAGTCCAGAAAGAGTTCATCTGGAGATATTACTGACCTTATTCTGATCTTTACTTTGACACCAGAAGCTCCAGCTGAACGTTTGCATATTTTTAGGGGTTTATGTATGTTGACTGTTTAGGGCACTTACACATTTTCTGCTGCAGATTGTTGGTCTCAAACACTCGCTGGTAGACGAGCGCTTGTTCAGCCGGGTCGTCTGGGATCAGACGGGTGCCTTGAGACTTAAACGCACTCTAGAAACCAAAAACACACTCGTTAGTCATCAGTCTAAAAATCTGTTATTGTTTCTACTCTTCCTTGATAAAGATGTTTTCAGAGTCAGTTTGATATTTCTCTTGGTGTTTAAAGTAAATAATGTCTGTGTGTAACTGAACTAAACCTTCACACATCAAGCAATATAAACTCTAAAGATAACTTCAGAACGGAGTCAGTGGAAAATAAAAATAGTATCTAGTAAAATTTTGGAAACTAGTACTAGACCGTGATTATTTGTAACTTTGATAGACAATACTTTATAGAGTTTATATTTCATGATTCAAGAAAAATATTAGAACTGTGAGATAAAGTGGCAAATTACTTTATTGTACTTTGTGTAATTTTGTAATTCTGTGTGTGGTTGGGGAAAAAAAATTGATATAAAAATAATTTTGAGATATAAAAAGGCCTTTAAAAATATATATATTTTATAGCTGCGAGATGCCGCTGACTCAAACGCAGTAAAACAGAATATTAATCGCTGATTTTTCATCATATTTCTGTATAACACAGACCCTAAATTGACATAGTAAAGGAAAAATATGAGATGGTAGTTAAAATTATATTTCAACGCTTTTATGTTCTTTCGCAAAACTGGTTCCACAAGAAATTTGCATTCAGTCACAAATCTTTAGCATTTTTTTCTCTTTGTTCTAAGAAAAAAACAGAATTGCGATATATAAACTGAAATTATTAGAAGAAAAGTCCGAATTTTGAGATTAGAAGTCACAATTATTTAGTTTTTATGCCACTTCGGAAACAAAAAGTCAGGATTGTGAGGCGTAAACTCAGAATAGCTTTCAAATTTTGTACGTTTTAATACTAAATTCAAACGATAAATGCTGTTTTGGCGCACTTAGTTTGGCGTAGATCGTCAAATGTGTGGTGAATGATTTTAACAAGATCGAGGCCACTCTTTACCAAACTTGTTCCAATCTACTCCATTTCCCACCACATATCAGATCAGAAACGCATTTATTTTCAATAAAAAATCAAGAAAGTATTTGAAAATCGGAAATAAGACGTCTCATCAGTAATGCAGCGTGGTCAGCAGTATAGGTGTAGGGAGGGAGGTATGTGACAACACTTTAACACACTACTCTGAAACATTTGTTGCTTACTGTATACTGTTTCACACACGATTCTTTAACAACTAGCAGGCAGTATACACTGTGTACTGGACAGTATGCAGTAAGCAAGTATGCCTTTCGAACACAGCCCGAGTCTCGTGCTGCTGGGAGACGGTCTTCAGCCAATCAACGCACTGGATAGCTGGCCAATCAGAGCACACCTCGCTTTTTTCAGAACGATGAGCTCGATAAAAAAAATCGAGGCTTTCCAGAAGGCGGGGTATAGAGGAGAAACAATAATGTACAGTATGTGGAAAATAATGTGTTTTTTTTTTAACCGCGTAAACACATTGCATTAAACCAAATACACCAAATAATGTTCTTTTCAGCAGCATCATATAGCCCCTTTAAAATTATACTCTTCTAAGTACACACAATGAATGCAAGCAAATTCTGAATTTAATCCAAGCTTATAATGGTGCTAAAAAAAGGGTCAACTGCATTCAATAAGTTTTTCCATTTGAATTGACACTGAATCGAGATCAATTCTAAAGACACGCCCCTTCAGTGTTTTACCTCCAGATACAGACACGCGGCAAACGACTCGTTCACGACGATGTCTCCATGTTTGAAGGTTGGAAGCTGCAAATAAAAAGTGCAATATTAAAACAGAAGTTTGGCAGCTGTGCTGTCGCTGCATACACAGTAAACACCCAATGCACTCATAAGAAATCAGGCACAGGTCTGTGACGCATGTGACCGCACCTGAGCTCTGGGATTGAGAGCTTTCACTTCTTCACACTTGTGCTCTTTCTTGTCAAACGACAGAAGTTTGTGATTGTATCCCTGGAGCATCTTCTCCTCCAGCGCGATCATGACTCTCCAGCACGGCGGAGAACCAGAGCCCCAGTACAGCATCATACTCTGCGCCATGACTGATAGTAACACGTCTAATTGAGAAATAAGACTGTTAACGTGCGCTGCTGTGCAGAACAATACGCCACAAATTCTGCTGCGTCACGCTGACTCTGACATACATTCACTGAGGGGCGGGGCCTTATGGCGTTCTTTTTGTGCCTCAATCCTGAGCGAGTAATTGTACGTTTTGAGCACAGAGAACTATATTTTGCAAGCACATTACATTATATTCTGAACAAAAATTAACAATCACAAAAAAAAAATGGCTTGAGCAAAGAAAAAACGATTCCGTTCTCAATAAATGTATTTGCTTGTTTGCTATTATCCATATTAACGTGCAGTAATAACCCCTCTCACGCTTAACTTCACCAAACATGCACAGATCCTTTGATAAGATCGACAGATTTCGTTCATAGAGCTGTGACACATGAAAGCAGACTGGCGCACTGAGGCTGCAAAGAAAAACAGCTCGATACTTCACGTTTCGTTTTCATTCATAGCTTTCAGGAATCATGCATAGATCATTATTTTCAGAAAATTCTCCCAATTAAAATGACCATTAATTGAGAAAAAAAACATAGGTTACTTTCCATTCATAACTTCATGAAACATGCATAGCTCATGGAAAATTGAAAATTCTCTCGATTAAAATGAGCCCAATTATACAATAATCTGTCATTTAGATTTGAAGATATTCGTCATCGAATTATAACAACAACAAAAAAAAAACTCCAAATGCGCACATGCTGCAATATTCTAATGGTTTTACCTTTATAACTTCATGAAACATGCTCTGATTGTGAAAAATGGCATATCATTATTTACAGCAGATTCTCAAGATTGAAAAGTATCGGGCGCCGTTTGTAAAGCTGCTAATGCTGAAAATAACAGCAACATTTTGTCACATTTAGCTTCAAACAATGTTTAAAAAAATGGTATGAATTTTTGACGGTCACTTTTTAGCACATTTACAACAATATTTATCAACTTAGAGATATTTTAAATAGTTAAATATAAATATTAAATGTTACACCTAAATGTTAAATGTTAAATCTAAATGCTAAATCTAAATCTAAATGTTAAATCTAAATCTAAATGTTAAATCTAAATATAAAATCTAAATGTTAAATTTAAATCTAAATGTTAAATTTAAATCTAAATGTTAAATATAAATTTAAATCTAAATGTTAAATCTAAATGTTAAATATAAATCTAAATGTTAAATATAAATATAAATCTAAATGTTAAATCTAAATGTTAAATCTAAATATAAATGTTGAATCTAAATGTCTCGGTTGAAACTAAATATTTAGCTAATATGCAAATTCAAAATGCCGGAAGTGCCAAAATAAAAGCTCGATGAGGTCAGTGTGTGTTTATAGCATTGTGTTAAATAAGGAACGAATAAAAATCATCTCATCCGAGGAAATTGACTCTTGGACATGGATTATCTTGATAAATACTACCTAAAGTAATAAACACGTTTGGAGAAACTGTATTTGAAGAGTACGCTAGTGTATGTAGATATTAATGTTAGGGAACAATGTGAGAGATGTGTACGTTTAGTTTTATTATCTGATCCACACTCCGGAACAGAAGAGGGCGGTATTGCGCCAATAAACTGGATGCCAACCGCTGGATGACGGCTTGCTGTGTGTTACAATGGTGAGAATATATATTTTTTTCACGAAATAATTATTTAAATTTAAGAGTACAAGTTATTTTCATACAGTGGTATTGATTTTGGAGTTAATAATCTATTAAATCTAAGGTGTAAAGTCAGCAACATATAAGTCATGGCCTAATGGTTAGAGAGTCGGACTCCCAATCGAAAGGTTGTGAGTTTGAGTCCCGGGCCGGCAGGAATTGTGGGTGGGGGGAGTGCATGTACAGTTCTCTCTCCACCTTCAATACCACGACTTAGGTGCCCTTGAGCAAGGCATTGAACCCCCAACTGCCTGCTCCCCTGGCGCCGCAGCATAAATGGCTGCCCACTGCTCCGGGTGTGTGCTCACAGTGTGTGTGTGTGTGTTCACTGCTCTGTGTGTGTGCACTTCGGATGGGTTAAATGCAGAGCACAAATTCTGAGTATGGGTCACCATACTTGGCTGAATGTCACTTCACGTCACTCATATAAGCAAAAGGTGTAAAGACGCTATCCTCCGGTTTCACAGGCAAGACTAATTGAGCCATGGCCTGATCCTGGCTTAATCTAAACCCTGTTTGTTACTTACATAATACAGCATATTTGTGATTGTGCTGTAAAAACACGTTTTATAATGAATAACTAACAGGGGAGCACCATTAAGTACACGACTCAAAAGTGGATTTACATAAACCATATATACATCTTGAAGACTATTACTAAATGTCTATCATCTGACAGGATAGTCTTTGATAAGTATTGCAGGTGAGCACATTTAACAGACATGAAACAGGCATCTGAGTTCACTCATTGTTGTCAACACTGCTTTAGATGAGTGTAAGTCATGTAATCAAACACATCTACATACAGTAACTAAACACAGGTTATCTATTTTATTTGTCCATTTGCAATATTGATAATTTCAGGAACATTTGTGTTGGATAAAAAGCGAGTTACATCATTTACTAACTCAACATGCAGATGCAGTATATCACAGATAAATCACAGAGGAGACTGACTCTTGTCTGGATGTTACAGGAACAGATTATGTTTATCTGCTGTAGAGAGACTGATGAAGGAATGCTGCCATCAAAGGATTTGTGTAAGTACACTACAAAAATAAATGAAACATTTTAATTAGTGTAATTTCAAAGAGTTATAACAGCACTTTTCTTATTGTTGATTTCTGTGCATTTGCTGCAGATCTTTTGTGGTGGAGCAGGACCTGCAAGGAAAGAGGAAAAAAGGAAATACCTGAAACAAAAGAATAAAGGAATGACTTTTTGTATTGTGTGTGTGTGTGTGTGTGTGTAGGTTATGAAAATGTCTGCAGACTGGTGTGTGCACTGAGGATGGAGAAGTCCACTGCAGCATCCGGACATGGTCCAGAGATATGGATGAGATGCTCCATCACTCCAGCTCTCATCAGGACCAGATGCTGCTGTGGTCTCTTCCTCATCGGTGGCCCCAGAGCAGCGAGAGCATCTAGAGAAAGACCAAAAGACACTGAGGATTTGATTTTGGTAAAGTTTGTTCTGCTGGTTTCTGTTTATACAATGAAGGCTGACTTTCAGAAGCTTCAAAAGCATTTATCTGAAGTGATTGACAGTGCTCTTATTACAGGGGCCTACAATCCTCTGATCCACCTGGAGAAAAGAGCCGTGCTCACAGACATACTGCTGGTTTTGAACCAGTTCAGTGGTTTAGCCCACTACAAAAGTAATAAATTAATGCATGTACTTGTAAACTATGTGTAAATGTTTTAAAGGTAGTGGTGCTCGTGGAGAGCAGGCACACGATTGTTTTGGAGCAGACACAGCAGCAGTCAGATTGTCCTGCACGTGTTCTTCTGCTCTCGCTTCAAGGTTGTGTGGTTGAGAGAGCCGACATCATGGTCTTCCTCATCCTGTTGCTCAAAGACATCCCCGTTGAGAAGAGTGAGACTGTGAAGCACAGCACAGCAGCAGAATCAGAACAGCTGTGTTGAGATGAGAGTATGATGTGGGGTTCACCATCTGTAAATATATGATTATTAGAACAGTAAGTTTGAATGAAGCTTTGTTTCATGTGTTGTTGACTTGTACATGTATGCATTTATTGTGATGCTAACATTTATACATTCTTTTAATCATTTAAACATGTTTCTTGTTGTCAGTAAATAAAATATAAATATTTTATCCATTTGTGTATAAATTGCTTGACTGAAAACTGATGCATTCACATCAACTGCATTAGTGTATATTCATGTATAGCTATGTCACGACAGAAAATACATTTGGCTTCTTTTACTAAAATGTAATTTTAAGGAAAAAAAAATTATATAATTATTGGTTGGCATTTATCATTATTATTGCATGTAAGTGTTGGGGTGGGCAAAGGATGCCGTTCATTATGGGGTAATCTTCATTTTTGAGTAGTAATACTTACATTTTTAGAGTATAAAATCATCAGTCTTCTCCAAAGGTGAGATCTTGAGCAGCTGTTCGACGAGTCGCTGAGAGAAACTGTACTGGACTGTGGAGTTAGTGATGCTGTGAAGTGGTAGTGCACCTGTACCTCTTTTTATTATTATTGCCAAACTTATAACATAAAAGATCAGGGTAAGACGGTTGTATTTAACAATAACAATCATAACGCCATAAAACAGTAAATAAAAATTTAACGTGTTCATCATATGAGATCCTATACAAGAAAAATAAAATAATTGAAAAAATATTATAGAGATAACGATTTGGGGTTTTCTAATTCTATTAAAAAAAAAATAACATTAGTGGAGTTAAAAATATAAAAACTACAGGAGCATTGAGCAGCAAAGAGCGCCCTCTCGTGGCTGTAGACGGTCATGTTTTCTCTTGGTTCATGTCAAATTAATTTTGATAAATAAGTTGCAGCACCAGCCAAACTATGAAAAAAGTGCGATTTATAGTCCGGAAAAAACTGTAGTCATTATCACGATAATCCATGTCCAAGAGTCAATTTCCTCGGATGAGATGATTTTTATTCGTTCCTTATTTAAAACAATGCTATAAACACACACTGACCTCATCGAGCTTTTATTTTGGCACTTCCGGCATTTCGAATTTGCATATTAGCTAAATATTTAGTTTCAACCGAAACATTTAGATTCAACATTTAGATTTAGATTTAACATTTAGATGTAGATTTAATATTTAGATTTAACATTTATATTTATATTTAGATTTAAGATTTAGATTTAACATTTAGATTTAACATTTATATTTAACATTTAGATTTAACATTTAGATTTAGATTTAATATTTATATTTAGATTTCGCATTTAGATTTAACATTTAGGTTTAACATTTAATATTTATATTTAACTATTTAAAATATCTCTAAGTTGACAAATATTGTTGTAAATGTGCTAAAAAGTGACCGTCAAAAAATTCATACCATTTTTTTTACATTGTTTGAAGCTAAATGTGACAAAATGTTGCTGTTATTTTCAGCATGAGCAGCTTTACAAACGGCACCCGATAGAAAAGAGGCTCAAGGAGGAGCAACATGAATGGAGAGTCCATACAACATAATCAAATTTGCACAAATATGTATTTTAATCAGAAAACAGACATAACTACATTAAGGTAAAACATAAAAAATATAAAGATACAAAAACACAACATCAAGCCTTGGACTGGAGAGTGTGAGAAAGTCACACCTGCATCACAGCACTTAACCTAAAGACACAAAAAGTGTTACCCCATGACACCTGCTGGACAAAATAAAATTCTCCAGCCCCTTGGATCGTCACAGTAGAATCAGACTATAACTTTTGACTCTCCTTGCTGTATTCGTGGAGTTATGAGTTGGTATTTTTGTGTATGGCACTCAGAAAGCAACAGTATTTAAATAGTATACTTCGGCGAGTCAAGAGCTAAGCAAAAAGTCCTGTTTCATTACAAAATACTGTAACTTTTATAAACTTTATACTATCACCACAAAATTTTAGACATATACATCTTAACCTTAATTTAATCTTAATTTATGTCCTGAGATATTGAATGTCAAATAAGATGGATATGAAAATTGTCTCTTGAGCACTCAAAATTTTGTTTTGAGCAGTAACTAGTAATTTAGTTATTTTAATGATATTTATTTTGCAGTAACTAACTATTAACTACTAATATTTCAGTAATAATTTTACAGTTACCATCCATAAAAAAGATTTGTTGCTTAATTACTAAGCCCCTCAACCACTATTAAAGCTAGAATGTCCGTTAATATGATAATATAATACAAAAAGGCATGAGTGGTAAAAAATAAATATTTCATAAAACTGCAATTTAAATATATTTTTTCTATAGGCTATACAAAAAAAGACAAAATAATAAGGCTGAATAAGCTGATCTATAGCATGTTAAATGGTGGTTGCCTGTCTATGAATGGTACACCCCTCTAAGCTCACAGAAGTGGTTTGACCCAAGTCCTCAGCAGCCAATGACATTGACCCGTTCAAACTGATTTTTAACTTGTACTTTACGTGTATTTCACGTGTATTTAACGTGTATTTAACACGTGAAATACACGTTAAATACGCGCTGATTTTTCACGCGTAAACAACACGTATTTAACGTGTTGTTGACACGTTAAAATTAACATGTATTTGACCCTCTTGGCCTTCCATAATTCTCTGTGCTCATGTCAAGTCCCTATCTCTCTCTCTCTCTCTCTCTCTCTCTCTCTCTCTCTCTCTCTCTCTCTCTCTCTCAACCTCATAATTCTGTTCGGGCTCAACTCTTGACACACACTCGCTCTACTTACAGCAGCGTTACAAGTGTGCCACAAAATCAACCAATCGGAAAATTAAAGGTCAATTGTGATTGGCTGTTGGTCTCCAATCAAATCGCTAGTAGAACCGAAGCCCTATTTCCTATTTAGAATTCAACAACGAGAAATGGAAAAATGTTTATTCGTTTATTCGTTTTTCCGTTTAGTTTAACAAACGGAAAATGAGTTTTTGGATCTTTGGATCTCATTTTGTCGTTTGGGGTTTACAAATCGGTTTATGGCTTCAATATTTCATGGGCTGAAACGCTGCTTTCATCTGATTGGTATAATCGCTCCGCCTTAAGCGCACGGTCTTTTCATTCTTTCAGCCAGAATAAGAGTCAGTACGAGTTCGGCACTGTAATGTCTGAAACCACCGCTCACTGTTAATTAGTTTAACACATTGTTAAACTGTTAATTGTTACAACAAATGAAATAAGATCAAATTAATGAAAAAGAGAAATATATATTTCTCTTGTTCATTCATTTTATTGTATTTGTTTTGTTGTAGCTCAAGTGGTAGAGAATTGCGTTAGCAGCGCAAGCTTTTGTGGGTTCGATTCCCAGGAACACATGATAGGTAAAAAAATGTCTGGATGCACTGTAAGTCGCTTTGGATAAAAGCGTCTGCTAAATGCATAAAAGTAAAATGTATATATATAAACTGATACATTAGAAAAACAAAAACAAAGACCAGGTACCCTCTGTGTGTGGTTTAATATGTAAAAGAAAAAGCACAATCACTCGGTCACTGATGTGTGTTGAAAAAAGTTTCAGTTTTTAGTTTGATCTAATTCTGAGCTTTCAGGATCAAAAAGATGGGTTTGTTTTGAGCGGGTTGTTGCTATGGTAACTTACTACACAGCTATTTTGTTTTATTCTGGTTTAGAGATCACAAACCCAAACTGGACCAATCAGCTGTGAGTAAAGTGACATCTGATTCATTGAAGCCACACCCCCGTATTGGTCGCACCAAATTAAAGTTTACATTCAAAGAATTTTAGAGACAAAATTGCCCGACTTTTGCAGCTACTTATATTCATTTTAAGGGTTTATAACTCATATAGTATATTCATATTATTATTATATGAAGTGGCAATTAATTTTAAGCTTCATATACAAATTATATATATAAATAGATTAGATAGATGCTCACGCTCCAGAGTTAATCAGAAACTCTGGATCAAACTCTGAGTTGACAGAAAATATATTTATATCAAGATTTGTGAGCCCGGTGATCCTGATCTAAACCAGGTTAGCTTTATCAGGTTTTGTCAACTTAAACACTTACTCTGTAACTCTTGCGTTTGTTCATCTTGCTTCGTACTACAGGCCACTTTAGTTTTTGGTTTGAAGAACGTTTCCAGAATGTTAAATTTTGGTTTGTAGAATGTTATTCTAATGTTTCCACAACATTCCTAGAACATTAGTTTTTGGTTCCCAGAACAGTTCCTTTTTTGGTTTTTAGATTGTTATTCTAATGTTATTCTAACGTTCCTAGAACATTAGTTTTTGGTTCCCAGAATGATTCATTTTTTTATTTTTAGATCATTATTCTAATGTTATTCTAATGTTCCTAGTGTCGAAATTGCAGTAATTTGCAAGAGAAAACTTCTCACTTTGAGCACACGAATGCGTGTGTCATTTATTTTTAAGGCAAAAACAACCAACAGAAAATGTCGCACTTACCAGCGTTCCACGTCATCACGCATTCCGAACATTTAAAGGGACCACGATCCCTGAACACTTATGCAGAAACACAATGTACAGAACTACACTTAATAACAAAGGTGAATTATGTAGGTCTTTTTGGTTCCCAGAACAGTTAGTTTTTTGGTTTTTAGATCGTTATTCTAATGTTATTATAACGTTCCTAGAACATTACTTTTTGGTCCCCAGAAAAGTTAGTTTTTGGTTCCCAGAACAGTTCGTTCTTTGGTTTTTAGAACGTTATTCTTATGTTATTCTAACATTCCAAGAACATTAGTTTTTGGTTCCCAGAAAAGTTTTTTTTTTTCATAATGTTATTCTAATGTTATCCCAACGTTCCTAGAACATTAGTTTTTGGTTCCCAGAAAAGTTCGTTTTTGGTTTTTAGAACATTTTTCTAATGTTATTCTAACATTCCTAGAAAATTAGTTTTTGGTTCCCAGAACAGTTATTTGGTTTTTAGAATGTTACTCTAATGTTATCTCAACATTTCTAGGACATTCGTTTTTGGTTCTCAGAACAGTTTGTTTTTTTGTTTTCAGAATGTTATTCTAATGTTATCCCAACGTTCCTAGAACATTTGTTTTTGGTTCCCAGAACAGTTTGTTTTTGGTTTTTAGAACATTATTCTAATGTTATTCTAACATTCCTAGAACAGTTAGTTTTTTTGTTTTTAGAATGTTATTCTAATGTTATTCTAACATTCCTAGAACATTAGTTTTTGGTTCCCAGAACAGTTATTTGGTTTTTAGAATGTTACTCTAATGTTATCTCAACATTTCCAGGACATTCGTTTTTGGGTCCCAAAACAGTTTTTTTTTTTTTTGGTTTTCATAATGTTATTCTAATGTTATCCCAACGTTCCTAGAACATTAGTTTTTGGTTCCCAGAAAAGTTCGTTTTTGGTTTTCAGAACATTTTTCTAATGTTATTCTAACATTCCTAGAACATTAGTTTTTTGTTCCCAGAACAGTTTTTTTTTAATAATGTTATTCTAATGTTATCCCAACGTTCCTAGAACATTCGTTTTTGGTTCCCAGAAATGTTCGTTTTTGGTTTTTAGAACATTTTTCTAATGTTATTCTAACATTCCTAGAACAGTTAGTTTTTTTGTTTTTAGAATGTTATTCTAATGTTATTCTAACATTCCTAGAACATTAGTTTTTGGTTCCCAGAACAGTTATTTGGTTTTTAGAATGTTACTCTAATGTTATCTCAACATTTCTAGGACATTCGTTTTTCGTTCCCAGAACAGTTTGTTTTTTTGTTTTCAGAATGTTATTCTAATGTTATCCCAACGTTCCTAGAACATTAGTTTTTGGTTCCCCAGAAAAGTTTTTTTGTTTGTTTGTTTTTAGAACGTTACTCTGTTATCTCAGTGTTCCTAGAACATTTGTTTTTGGTTCCCAGAACAGTTCGTTTTTGGTTTTTACAACATTATTCTATGTCACCTTTATTTACCTGGGGTTATGTTTGTTTTCTTCTAAAAGAGAAGAAAAGTAATCGGATCTAGCAGTTTTTAATGCTTTTCTGTAGGATATGTTACTTTCCCGCCAAGCAATACGAAATACCTCTAGTTTTGTTTTCCTCCAGCTGCGCTCCATTTTTCGGGCTGCTCTCTTTAGGGTGCGAGTATGCTCATTATACCATGGTGTCAAACTGTTTTCCTTAACCTTCCTTAAGCGTAAAGGAGCAACTTTATTTAAAGTGCTAGAAAAGAGAGAGTCCATAGTTTCTGTTACATCATCAAGTTGTTCTGAGGTTTTGGATATGCTAAGGAATTTGGATACATCAGGAAGATAACTTAAAAAGCATTCTTTTGTGTTAGAAGTGATGGTTCTTCCATACTTGTAACAAGAAGTAGAATTTACAATTTTGGCTATATGAATTTTCCAAAGAACTAAATAATGATCTGAGATATCATCACTTGGCTGCATAATTTCAACACCATCAACATCAATTCCATGTGACAGTATTAAATCTAGAGTATGATTTCGACAATGAGTAGGTCCTGAAACGTGTTGTCTAACACCAATAGAGTTCAGAATGTCTATAAATGCTGATCCCAATGCATCGTTTTCATTATCAACATGGATATTAAAATCACCAACTATTAAAACTTTATCTGCAGCCAGAACTAACTCAGATGTAAAATCACCAAACTCTTTAATAAAGTCTGTATGGTGCCCTGGTGGCCTGTATACAGTAGCCAGTACAAACATAACAGGGGATTTATCATTAACATTTGTTTCTCTGGATAATGTTATGTGAAGCACCATTACTTCAAACGAGTTATACTTGAAGCCTGCCCTCTGAGAAATCCTGAAAAAGTTGTTATAAATTGTTGTAAAAATAATGTAAAAATAATGTAATCATCAGGTTTTAGCCAGGTTTCTGTCAAACAGAGTATATTATGATCAGTGATCATATTTACAAAAAGTGTTTTCATAGAAAGGGATCTGATATTCAATAAGCCAAGCTTTATCATTTGTTTATCCATATAGCATCTGTTTTTATTTGTTGAACCTCAATTAAATTGTTAATCTTAACTTGGCTTGGACGTTTTTTGTATTTTCTAGTTCGGGGAACAGACACAGTCTCTATAGTGTGATATCTAGGTGAAAGAGTCTCTATGTGCTGAGAATTAACTGACCTCTGTGACGGGAGGCAGCTAGCAGACGGTCGGTTTAGCCAGTCTGTCTGCTTCCTGACCTGGGCCCCAGTTAGTCAAGTATAAACACTAAGACTATTTGCCATATTTCTAGAGAGAAGAGTGGCGCCACCCCAGGAGGGATGAAGACCATCTCTTTTAAACAGGTCAGGTCTGCCCCAAAAGCTCGTCCAATTGTCCATGAAACCTATGTTATTCTGTGGGCACCACTTAGACATCCAGCCATTGAGTGATGACAATCTGCTATGCATCTCATCACCACGGTAAGCAGGGAGGGGACCAGAGCATATTACAGTGTCTGACATCGTGCTTGCAAGTTCACACACCTCTTTAATGTTATTTTTAGTGATCTCCGACTGGCGAAGTCGAACATCATTAGCGCCGGCATGAATAACAATCTTACTGTATTTACGTTTAGCATTAGCCAGCACTTTTAAATTTGCCAAGATGTCAGGCGCTCTGGCTCCCGGTAAACATTTGACTATGGTGGCTGGTGTCTCTATATTCACGTTCCGTACAATAGAATCACCAATAACTAGAGCACTTTCATCAGGTTTCTCAGTCACTGAGTGGGGAGAACCTGTTTAATGTTTTGATCGGAACAGAAGAGCGGTGTTTTGACCCACGACTACGCTGCCTCACCGTCACCCAGTTGCCCTGCTGCTGGGGCTCTGTTTCCGGAACCGAACAATGTACAGGAACCCCTGAGCTAGACACATCCAAAGCCGTATCTAGAGCCCTAACATTCTTACTGTCCTCAACTAAAGTTTGGATGCGTGTCTCTAATTCTGAAATCTTCTCTGTCAGCCTAACTATTTCCCTGCATTTATCACATGTGAATCCCTCATCAGCGACAGAGATAGATAAACTGTACATGTGGCAAGAGGTGCAAGTAACAATGACGGGAGAAGCCATTACTCACCGTGCTTGATGAAACTTCTTACTGCGGTTGTTTGACGAACTTGTGAAAAACTGGAGCGAGGGAGAGGAGAAAAGAAAACAGCGATAGGTTCGAATGAAGACGCTAATGACAAGCTAACGAGTGCTAACGCTTTGCAGGTGTACTGCACTCACGGAAATAAAATAAAAGTGAACGATCAAAGTTAATCAGATAAGATTGATCGATAATATCAGAAATATGGTGTGAATTGAGTTATATTTTACCACTTTAAAAAACAAAGAGTGATAGTAAGATAAAGATTCTAGAGAAAAAAATTAAATAAAAACAGCTACACGGAGCTACAATTTGCTACAGAAGGCCAACAGGAAGTAGAGAAAACACTGTCCAACAGCGACACCCGCAGGCAGGAGTCTCAATGCAAATGCAAATTTGATCAGATGCAACTACACTCACAATTTAAGATACATTGTTCGAATGCTTGGCGAAAGAGATGTGTTTTTAATCTAGATTTAAACAGAGAGAGTGTGTCTGAACCCCGAACATTATCAGGAAGGCTATTCCAGAGTTTGGGAGCCAAATGTAAAAAAGCTCTACCTCCTTTAGTGGACTTTGCTATCCTATGAACTACCAAAAGTCCCGCGTTTTAGCTTTTCTGCATCAGAAACAGATAACATGTTTCGTAGCTTGGCAATGTTTCTAAGATGGAAGGATGCAGTTTTTGTAACATGGGAAATATGATTGTCAAAAGACAAGTTGCTGTCTAATATAACACCCAGATTTTTGACTGTAGAAGAAGTAACAGTACATCCGTCTAGTTGCAGATTGTAATCTACAAGATTCTGTGTAGTGTTTTTTGGTCCAATAACTAATATCTCTGTCTTATCCGAATTTAATTGGAGAAAATTATTTGTCATCCAATCTTTTACATTTTTAACACACTCTGTTAGCTTAGATTAAGTTTCATCTGGTCTGGTTGAGATATATAGCTGAGTATCATCAGCATAACAGTGGAAGCTAATTCCGTATTTTCTAATAATATTACCAAGGGGCAACCTGTATATTGAAAATAGAAGTGGACCTAGGACGGATCCTTGTGGCACTCCATATTTTACTAATGAGAAATGAGATGACTCCCCATTTAAATAAACAAAATGGTAGCGATCGGACAGGTAGGATCTAAACCATCTTAGAGCCTGCCCTTGAATACCTGTATAGTTTTGTAATCGATCTGTAAGTATGTCATGATCTATGGTGTCGAACGCAGCACTAAGATCAAGTAAGACTAGAAATTAGATGCTGCCTTGATCTGACGCAAGAAGCAGGTCATTTGTAATTTTAACAAGTGCAGTTTCTGTGCTATGCTGGGGCCTGAAACCTGACTGAAATTCTTCATACAGATCATTTTTGTGCAGGAAGGTGCTCAATTGAGCAGACACAATTTTTTCTAAAATTATGAAGGCAGTGCCAAAGCATGACGTTCCATTGAAAATGCGCTAAACACACCCCTGAACACACCTAAAGTAACTTAAACCTAAATTATAAGATAAGTGTAGATAAATATTTATTATAATAAAAAATGCTTTAAGCATTTTTATAATGTTTCTACAGACCCCATTTAATTATGTTACATGCCGCTAGGGGTACGTGACATCAACATGAAATGGCTTGGGATTCATTTTAAAAACGACTTGTGCACTTTGCAGGATGTTTTCATTCATTCAGTTACAGCGGTGTTATACACTGCATGAAAGGTCATTTTCAAAGATCCATTTGAACTTGTATATATTACTAACAATTTAAAGCTGAACCACATTTCTTTCTTTGTTGTAATGATGGTAAATACAGTATGTTCTTTATTTTGCATGAACAGGATAAAACTTAATTAGTCCCAAACAATAACAATAAAAGCTGTTGAAATTAATCATTACAGCCACAATAGCAATGAGCTTAATCTTTAAAAATGAGTTCACAAATAAAGCGGCCCACTGGATTAAAGATAGATGATTGAGGTTAATTATCAAACTAAAGCTGCTGCACTGTAAACAACACTGAACACAGTCAAGGGTTGTCATTTAATACAGGAGATAAATCTGAATTAGCTGATGGTTTTATGTTGCTGGTATGTTCAGGATGTTCTTCACAGGTTCTTGAGCGTGTCTGGGCCCTCAGGTTTCTCCAGCCACTCAAGAGGCCAGCTGGCTTTAATACTGGGACGGTCCTTCAGCATCTCGTAGTACTCCATCAGTCTGGGACAACGCTCTCGAGGACAGCTGAAACCAGATCAAACATTAAACACGTCTTATCTGAACCTTTCCCTGACAGCATCAATCATTTACCCTCATAGAGCACTCAAAACCTGATACTGCTTTCAACTTTTCATGTGAAAAACACTTTATATCTGGAGAGATTGACTCACTGAAGTCGTGGGAAATATGCAATGACCGGGAAACACACCACATCAGCCATGGTGAAGTTCTTACCAGCGAGGTACGAGCCTTTACCCATCTGATGAACAAATCACTCATCGTTAGAGAAGCTCATTATTATGCCCTCAAATACAGTAACAGCATCTCCTCTACTAATGAAGAACTGCTGCAATCAACACATGCATGCATTATCCATTCTGCTGTTGAAATGTGATGCATTTCATAAAACAATAATAATCAAAGGTCGAGTTCACCCTCCATAACTATCATTTTCAACTATCATAACTATACAACTAATCATTTTACTGATAAGACATTGGGTTGCAATTAATTGCAATAGCCGCCTACAACAATGCATTACATTTAGATGAAGAGAATAACTGCTGAATCATTCACAGTGAGATCAGCAATCTGACATCATAAATGCATGATTCATATTAGCAATAAATATCAATAAAACACAACCTTCTCCAAGTATCCATCCCACAGTTTGAGCTCGGCGACTAAACTCTCTTTATTCCTCTTCAGAGCCGATTCATGTCTCTCTCCTTCGGGAACATAATAATCATAGAAAGCCACGTCATCTGAACAAAAAACAGTGCATATGTTTTCAAATTCAGTCCATAAGGCTTTTTGAAGCAGTCAGATTATGGAGAACAAAACATCTCAATTTTATTCATATTAAATTGTATTAATATTGATCAAAATCACTCAAGATTTGACACGAGAAGCTCCAGCTGAAGCTTGACGTTTGCATATTTTTAGGGGTTTATGTATGTTGACTGTTTAGGGCACTTACACATTTTCTGCTGCAGATTGTTGGTCTCAAGCATTCGCTGGTAGACGAGCGCTTGTTCAGCCGGGTCGTCTGGGATCAGACGGGTGCCTTGAGACTTAAACGCACTCTAGAAACCAAAAACACACTCGTTAGTCATCAGTCTAAAAATCTGTTATTGTTTCTACTCTTCCTTGATAAAGATGTTTTCAGAGTCAGTTTGATATTTCTCTTGGTGTTTAAAGTAAATAATGTCTGTGAATAACTGAATTAAACTAAAGATAACATCAGAACTGAGTCAGAATCTCAAATAAAAGTAAAGACTACCTGGAAGATAAAAAAAATAGCACACTATACTTATATAAGTTTGATAGACAACACTTCTTTTAATTCCACTATAATCCACTGAGTGGTTACTTATGGAAACTGATTTCTGACATAGATTTTTTTTATAATTAAAAAGGTAATTGCTAATTTTCTCTCGCAATTCTACGTTTAAATTTGACGAATCTGAATAGTGTTAACCAGTAATTTTTTTTTCTTTTGCAAGTGAAAATGTGCATAAGTTTTTTTGTGGAACACAAAAGTCTTGCAAATAAAAACCGCGAAAACACTGAAATATTACGCAACATTGCGGAAGGGGGACGTAAATAATTGAGGAGAAGTTTATCGCTAAATAGGAGTTCGTTCTCACAATTCTGAGTTTATATCTCATGATTCTAAATTAATATCTCGCAATTCTGAGGTTATATCTCGTGATTCTTAATTAATATCTTGCAATTCTAAGGTTATATCGTGTGATTCTAAACTAATATCTCGCAATTTTACGTTTATATCTCATGATTCTAAATTAATATCTCACAATTTTAAGGTTATATCTCTTGATTCTAAATTAATATCTCGCAATTCTGATGTTATATCTCGTGATTCTTAATATCTTGCAATTCTGAGGTTATATCTTGCAATTCTAAGTTTATATTTCGTGATTCAAAATTAATATCTTGTGATTCTTAGATTATATCTCGTGATTCTAAATTAACATCTCATGATTCAGAGTTTATATCTCATGATTCTAAATCAATATCTTGCAATTCTGAATTTATATCTTGCAATTCTGGGTTTATATGTCACGTTTCAAAATTAATATCTTTTGATCCTGGGTTTATATCTTGTGATTCCAAATTAATATCTCGCAATTCTAAGTTTATATCTCACTATTCTTAATTAATATCTCGCAATTCTGAGGTTATATCTCACTATACTTAATTAATATCTCGCAATTCTGAGGTTATAGCTCAAGATTCTAAATTAATATCTTGTGATTCTGAGGTTATATTGTCAGAAACACGCCAGGTTCCACCTCCACACAATCACGGCGCACACCCTCACCTGAATTCTAATCATCACCACCTGATCCGCATCACCTATCATCCACCACAGCCCCAAAAAAGCCACACACACGCACCCAGTCATTGTCCGGTCACGTTCGCGACAAGATCATTCCTGCGCTAACTATTAGGACTAACTCCTCTTTACCTTCTCTCCAAGGATAACCTCCGAAGACTCTTCTTCCATCTTCTCTGCAAGGATTACCTCCAAGATCCTCCTAAAGCCCCACGGTGCGTGTGTGTGATCCCCTCCTTCCCGGCACGGATCCCAACACCCATCCACTCCTCACTTCCCGCTCCTCTGCTTGTGTCCATTCAATAAATGCCATCTTTCATCTGTTACTCCTCTGTCTCTGAGTGATCCGTAACAGATGACCGGACCAGCACCGAGAGACACAAGCATGAGCCTCACGGTTCCCTTCCAAGAATTAGTTGATGCACTCCGTCGAACACTAATGTCAGCACCTGCATCACCACCACCAGCGAGCATCCCATCATCCCCCCTTCACCTGTCATGCATGGCCAGCGCCCTACTCTGGTTCGGCGGAGGAATGCAGCGGATTCTTGCTTCAGTGTTCACTGGTCCTGGAGATGCAACCGCTCTCTTACCCAACGGATCGAGCTAAGGTAGCTTTCATTATCTCCCAGGTGCAAGGCTTTACAGTGGGCAGATTCTTTCTGGACCCAGAATAACCCTGTAACCCAGTCATATTCTAGCTATCTCGAGAAGTTTTCGGCAAACCTGCCTGGGACTCCTCAATAGGTGAGAGATTATATATCTTGAAACAAGGGAATATGTCTGTCAATGATTATGCCTTGCAGTTCAGAACTCTGGCGGCCTTTAGTGGGTGGAACGAACAGGCCCTTCTCACTACCTATCGCCAAGGATTGGAGCCCAGAGTGCGGTTGCATCTCACTGCATACAAGGATACCATCGGCCTTGAGCGATTCATCCAGCTGTCCATCCGCTTCGCCACTCGTATGCAGTCGTGCTTAGAAGAGCACCAGGGCCAGGCGACCAGAGAACGTCAGCTCCCCAGAACCAGCCAGCTAGCCCATGCTCGTGGACTCCTACCGCCTCACTATGGCGGAGCGTCAAAGACGGCTGGCCCAGAATCTCTGTCTGTACTGTGCAGCCCCGGGGCATACCATAGCTGGGTGCCCCGTTCGTCCTCCTCGTCCCATGGTGAGTGCCATCCTTCCTTCACGATATTCAATGAAACCACTCACCACTGTTGTGACACTTACTGCGGCTGATGTGTCTCTTCCAGTTTCCGCCCTCCTCGATTCTGGGTCAGCCGGCAACTTCATCTCCGGCGCCCTCTTCCGTCAACTCAGGCTCCCAACTTCGGCCACGCCGGCCGCTTACCAAATCTACACCATCAACGGCAGGCCGTTAAGCAAAAAGTATGTACGCCACTGCGTGGGCCCAATCTCCCTCCAAACTGGACTCCTTCACCACGAGGACATTCATCTGCTGGTTCTGGAGGATTCCACCGCTGACGTCATCCTAGGGCGCCCATGGTTGGAGCAGCATAACCCGGTGATCTCCTGGAAGACCGGAGAAATCCTGAAGTGGGGCGAAGCCTGCTTTCAATCATGTATCTCTGGCTGTCCAGTTCCCGTGGAACATCCCCCGAATCACTACCAGTCTGCACCACCTCTATTGAAAGCCCTGTCGTCAATCAGTTCATCTCCATACCCCAGTGCTACGCCCCCTTCAGTGATGTCTTCTGCCCGAAGCGGGCCTCCAAGCTGCCTCCACACCGGCCATCACCGGACTGTGCTATAGATCTGCTGCCGGGTGAACCAGTGCCTAGGGGACGGATCTATCCCCTATCCGTTCCCGAGGAGAAGGCCATGGAGGATTACATCAGGGAAGCGCTGGCTCAAGGATACATCCGCCCATCTACCTCCCCTGCTGCTTCGAGTTTCTTCTCCGTGGCCAAGAAGGATGGAGGTTTGCGGCCATGTATAGACTACAGAGCCCTTAACAAGATAACCCAGAAGCTTCGCTATCCTCTTCCCCTCGTCCCAGCGGCCCTAGAAAATCTCCGTGGTGCCACTGTATTCTCCAAGTTGGACCTCCGCAGCGCGTATAACCTCATCCGGATACGCGAGGGGAACGAGTGGAAGACCGCCTTCATCACCCCTACTGGCCACTACGAGTACTGCGTGATGCCGTATGGGCTAGTAAACGCCCCCTCCGTATTCCAGGATTTCATGCATGAGGTGCTACGGGATTTCCTCCATCAATTCGTCCTAGTGTACATCGATGACATCTTGATATACTCCCGGAGCCAGGCCGAACATCGACGCCACGTTGCGGAGGTCTTGCAACACCTGAGGGACTTCCAGCTCTACCTAAAGGCAGAGAAGTGCTCATTCCATCAGCCCTCAGTGCAGTTCCTTGTCTATGTCATCGACAGCAGTGGCATCCGGATGGACGAGGGGAAGGTAAGCGCCGTCCCGGATTGGCCCATTCCTACCACCATCAAGGAACTACAGCGATTCCTTGGCTTCGCTAACTTCTACAGACGATTCATTCAGAACTTTAGTACCATCACCAGTCCTCTAACCAACCTCCTTCGTCAGAAGCCCAAGTCCCTGTCATGGACTCCTGCCGCCACCGAAGCCTTCCAGGCCCTGAAGCTGGCCTTTACGACCGCCCCACTCCTCGGGCATCCTAACCCTGATTTACCATTCGTCGTGGAGGTGGATGCCTCTACCACCGGAGTGGGTGCGGTCCTGTCTCAGCAGCAGGGGCCTAGCCGCCTCCATCCATGTGCCTTCTTCTCCAGGAAGCTCAACCCGGCGGAGGTGAACTACGACATTGGCAACAGGGAGCTACTTGCCATCAAGCTTGCCCTGGAGGAGTGGAGACATTGGCTGGAGGGAGCCAAACACCCTTTTCAAGTTCACACTGACCATAAAAATCTGGAATACCTTAGGGCAGCCAAGAGACTCAACCCCAGGCAAGCCCGCTGGGCGCTATTCTTCACCCGCTTCCAGTTCTCCATCACTTACCGCCCTGGGGCAAAGAATGTTAAGGCCGATGCTCTGTCCAGATGTTACTCACCCGAAGAGAGGTCTGAGAACCACGAACCCATCCTCCAAGACAAGTTTATAGTTGCCCCTATCACTTGGTCTGCTGAGACCCTACCTCCAGCCGAAACTTCTAACAACACTCCGCCGGGTTGCCCACCAGGACACCAGTACATCCCTAGGACACGTCGCACTCCTCTCATCCATGCCACTCATACATCACTTGGCACTGGTCACCTGGGGGTCAATGAAACCCTCTCGTTGCTATGGGAACGCTTCTGGTGGCCCAACATGGCCTCGGATGTCAGAAGGTACGTGAGTGGATGTAACAGCTGCGCCATGTCCAAGAGTCCTCGCCATCTACCATCTGGCAAACCAGATCCTCTGGCCGTCCCCAACCGCCCGTGGTCACACCTAGGAGTGGATTTCATGACCGACCTTCCTCCCTCTGATAATAACACATGTATTCTGATTGTTGTGGATAGATTTTCTAAAGCATGTCGTCTTCTTCCTCTGAAGGGTCTCCCCACTGCCATGGAAACGGCAGAACTGATGTTTAACCCTGTCTTCAGGCACTTCGGCATTCCAGAGGACATAGTGTCGTATCGGGGCCCCCAATTCATCTCCCGGGTATGGAAAGCATTTCACTCCCTCCTAGTTGTGGCCATCAGCCTGTCCTCCGGCTACCACCCGCAGTCCAATGGGCAGACGGAAAGGAAGGTCCAGGAGATCGGACGTTTCCTCCGTACCATTTGTCACGGCTACCAGAACTCCTGGAATTAATTCCTGGGGTGGGCCGAGTACGCACCGAACTCCCTCCGTCAACCCACCACCGGACTCACACCCTTCCAGTGCGTACTCTGCTACCAGCCACCCCTGTTTCCCTGGTCTGGAGAGCCCTCTGACGTTCCCACGGTCAACTATTGGTTCCGGGAGAGCGAGAGGGTCTGGGACGCGGCCCATCACCAACTACAACGGGCGCTCCGACACAGGACAGCAGCCGACCATCGCCGTTCCGAGGCTCCCCAGTACCAACCCGGTCAGAAGGTCTGGCTGTCTACCCGGGACATCCGCCTGCGTCTACCCTGCCGCAAGCTTAGTCCCAGATTCATTGGCCCGTTCACTATCACTCAGCAGATCAATCCGGTCACCTACAAACTGCAACTCCCTCCCGAGTACCGGATTCACCCCACTTTCCATGTCTCACTCCTGAAATCTCACCATCCTTCTGTTCTTCCCTCCACAGAACCTGGCGAGACGGAAGCCCCCCCTCCTCTCTTCCTAGATGACGGCGCAGCCTACTCGGTCAAGGACATCCTGGACTCCCGGCGGCGTGGTGGGCAGCTGGAGTACCTAGTGGACTGGGAAGGATACGGTCCAGAGGAACGCTCCTGGGTCCCACGCAACGACATCTTGGACCCCTCCTTGCTGGATACCTTCCACTCCAGACACCCCAACCGACTAGCTCCCAGGGGTAGAGGACGC
The DNA here is from genome assembly GCF_963082965.1 of Carassius carassius. Taxonomy (NCBI): domain Eukaryota; kingdom Metazoa; phylum Chordata; class Actinopteri; order Cypriniformes; family Cyprinidae; genus Carassius; species Carassius carassius. Next base: position 1,648,313 of record NC_081762.1, on the reverse strand, counting down.
CCACCATGATGTCGGGGTCCCCGGCCCTCAGGAGCGGGCCCTGGGGAGGGGGGTACTGTCACAAACACTCCAGGTTCCGCCTCCACACAATCACGGCGCACACCCTCACCTGAATTCTAATCATCACCACCTGATCCGCATCACCTATCATCCACCACAGCACCATAAAAGCCACACACACGCACCCAGTCATTGTCCGGTCACGTTCGCGACAAGATCATTCCTGCGCTAACTATTAGGACTAACTCCTCTTTACCTTCTCTCCAAGGATAACCTCCGAAGACTCTTCTTCCATCTTCTCTCCAAGGATTACCTCCAAGATCCTCCTAAAGCCCCACGGTGCGTGTGTGTGGTCCCCTCCTTCCCGGCACGGATCCCAACACCCATCCACTCCTCACTTCCCGCTCCTCTGCTTGTGTCCATTCAATAAATACCATCTTTCATCTGTTACTCCTCTGTCTCTGAGTGATCCGTAACATACATGTCGTGATTCTGAATTACTATCTTGTGATTCTGGGTTTATATCTTCAAATTCTAAATTAATATCTTGTGATTTTGAGGTTATATCTCACTATTCTTAATATCTCGCAATTCTGAGGTTATATGTCATGATTCTGAATTAATATCTTGTGATTCTGGGTTTATATCTTTTAATTCTAAATTAATATCTTGTGATTCTGAGGTTATATCTCATGATTCTAAATTAACATCTGATTCTGAGTTTATATCTCGTGATTCTAAATTAACATCTGATGATGCTGAGTTTATATCTCGTGATTCTAAATTCATATCTTGCAATTCTGTGGTTATATCTCGCAACTGTGAGTTTACATATAGTGATTCAAAATGAAAATCTTGTGATTCTGGGTTTATTTCTTTTGATTCTAAATTAACATCTCATGATTCTGAGTTCATATCTTGATATTCTAAATATCTTGCAATTCTGAGTTTATATATCGCAAGTTTATATCTTGTGATTCTAAATTAATATCTTGCGACTGAATTTATATCTCGTGATTTTGAGTTTATATCTTGTGATACTTAGGTTATATCTCGCAATGCTGAGTTTATATATAGTGATTCAAAATAAATATCTTGTGATTCTGAGTTTGTCTCGTGATTCTAAATTAATATCTTGCATTTCTTGAGGTTATATCTCGTGATTCTAAATTAATATCTCGCAATTCTTGAGGTTATATCTCGTTATTCTAAATGAATATCTCACAATTCTGAGGTTATATCTCTCGATTCTTAATTAATATCTTGCAATTCTGTGGTTATGTCTCACAATTCTGAGGTTATATCTTGCGATTCTTAATATCTCGCAATTCTGAGGTTATATCTCGCGATTCTTAATTAATATCTCGCAATTCTGTGGTTATATCTCGCGATTCTTAATATCTCACAATTCTGAGGTTATATCATGCAATTTAAAATTAATATCTTGCTATTCTTGAGGTTATATCTCGTTATTCTAAATTAATATCTCACAATTCTGAGGTTATGTCTCGCGATTCTTAATATCTCGCAATTCTGAGCTTATATCTCGCGATTCTTAATATCTCTCAATTCTGAGGTTATATCTCGCGATTCTTAATATCTTGCAATTCTGAGGTTATATCTCACGATTCTAAATTAATATCTTGTGATTCTGAGGTTATATGTCGTGATTCTAAATTAATATCTTTTGATTCTGAGGTTATATGTCGTGATTCTAAATTAATATCTTGTGATCCTGGGTTCATATCTTGTGATTCTAAATGAATATCTTGTGATTCTGAGTTTATATCTCGTGATTCTAAATTAATATCTTGCAATTCTGAGTTTATATCTCGTGATTCTAAATTAATATCTTGCAATTCTGAGGTTATATTATATATATATTTTTCATGATTCTGGGTTAATGACTTGCGATTCTAGATGTATATGTTACGAGTATATATCTTGCAATTCTGAGTTTGAATATCCCCTAATGTAGCGGATTTAAAAGTTTGCATAAAATTTCCTTTTTATTTATTTTTTTATTTCATGGCGGAAATGGGCTTCCATAATATTCATGTGTAATAGAAAGTCAATCATAGACTAGACTAACTATCTAGTGAGATAACAGTCGGTTAATTTAATTTCACCCTCTCTGGCAGGTGATTACAGGTGCGTTGACTGTTTTTGCTGACCATCTTATTTTCTGATTTATAAAATTTAAAACAAGTTTGGCTTGTGTGTGATCAACTGGACACTAATTTATAAGCAACGTAACGGTTTATAAACATTTGAGTTACATAAGGACACGCCCCTTCAGTGTTTTACCTCCAGATACAGACACGCGGCAAACGACTCGTTCACGACGATGTCTCCATGCTTGAAGGTTGGAACCTGCAAATAAAAAGAAAAAAAATGCAATATTAAAACTGTTTGGCAATTGTTCTGTCACTAAATTAAAGCTGCATACACACACAGTAAACGCCCAATGCACTCATAAGAAATCAGAAACGGCACAGGTCTGTAATTTATCTGAGCGAACCTGAGCTCTGGGATTGAGAGCTTTCACTTCTTCACACTTGTGTTCGTTCTTCTCAAAAGACAAATGTTTGTGTTTGTATCCTTGCAGCAGCTTCTCCTCCAGCGCGATCATGACTCTCCAGCACGGCGGAGAACCAGAGCACCAGTACAGCATCATACTCTGCGCCATGACTGCTAGTAACGCGTTTATTTGAGAAAAATAATTTATACTTTGCAGAACGGACCACAGATTTAACTGCGTCACGCTGACTTTTGACACACCCTTATAAGCGCTTTCACTGAGGGGCGGGGCCTCGCCATCTGACGGCCGGAGATGGAACTGCGGCTCCTGTTTTGAATTAGAAAATACTGAAAATATTGGAAATACAGTGGTGCTCTGGTGTTAATGATCTCAATGGAAGAAATAATAATAATTATGATAAAAAAATTATCATGTAAAAAATATACAAAATAATAATGAATAAAAAGTAAATTAACAAATAATAATTAAATAAAAAATTAATTAAAAAAAAAAAAAGTTAAAAACAAAAAAAAAATGCTGAAAAAAATTCAATGTAAAAGATTTTCACAAGAATACAAAAATAAAAACGCTTTAAAATGTTATGTATTCAAGGACCTGTTTGGTGTATCTATTAACTAAATATGATCAACCATGATCAGTTTATTTATAATTACTCTCTATGAATGCCAGAAATTTCAGAAAGGGTTTCATTGCATGGTGTTACATGCAGATAAAAGAAAATAAAAAATGAAATAATATAAAAATAATGTAATACTATAAATAAAAAAATAAATATAAATAAAATAAAAACAACAAACAACATTTATAAAATAATAAAAAATAAAATAAACAAAAACAATTAATGTAAATGTAAATAAATACATAAATTAAGTAAATGAAACAAGAAAAAAGTTGTAAAAACAATTAAACAAACATACCATCAAAAAACAATAAAAATGAATAAAAAATAAATAAATAAATACAGAAAATAAAAGAGGATAAAACAATAAAAGTATGCATTAATACAGAAATGTTCTTATGTATTCAAGGGCCTGTTTAGTTTATGTATTAACTAAATATGCAATTCATAAATACGCATAGATCCAGTCTTATTTCAGAAAGGGTTTTATTGCAGGGTGTGACACATGCAGATCAAAGTGAAAAAAGTTACAGTACAAGGCCTTCAATTCTGCAAAATGAGTTCAGATTTCATGTGCTCAAGAAACAAACTAATCATTACTGATGTTTCAGCAGCTAAAAACAGACGAGTGGATCGTGTGAGTTCCTTGTTCTGAAATAAAAGGCGTTTATGGCTTCAATTGTCTTTCTTAAATTAACATGTACAGAAAAAAAAGATCTACAGAAATTACAAAAGAAAACAAAAGGGCATTAACATTTACAGACTCGTTCATCGTCAAAAATACTTTCACCCTTTTATACATTTAGAACAATTTTTGGAGACAAAATACATCTGATGTAGAGCTCATACAAATCTTATAAAGTCTTGTTTTCTCATATAATAATAATAATGGACAATAAGGTGCAACTTGATGGTTTTCATAACAGCATGAACTGACACTAAACTCTCAGACGATCTGAAAATAAAAGTAAAAGTATCCTAAAAGCCTCTGGGTTTCTATTAAAGATCTCAGAAACATGAATGAGTGATTAATTGTAGTTCCTTCTGTGTCAAAGGCACATCGAAATTTGCTACAAAACACTCACATCTCAAACAAAAGATGCTTAGAGAAACCAGAGGACCAAAAAAAGAAACATTTATACATGTCATTTAACCCTCACAATGCATTCAATATCTGATACTATTTTCATATCCTGGGCTTTATTTCATAAAGCAGACATACCTTAATATTTTTTAACTAAAAACCATATTGTATATCATTAGCAATTTCTCATGAATGCAGAAAAAAATCTAAGTTCTGAATGTTACCATGTTATTACTGCATTTAACCCTTTATTATTAATTAAAAAATTTAGAAATTCTTTGTCATTTCAAATTACACATGGACCAGACCAAAAATACTAGGATGCAAAATATGTATGTGTATTTTTACTATATTAAAGGCTAAAAATGTTTTACTAATGTTTTTGACACTAATATAACTTCAAAGATTATTTTACAGAAGGTATGTGTGACACTTATGGTGCTCCGTACAAACCGGGTCAAAAATGACCCGAATACGAAACGCATTATATCTCTGAAAGAATAACTGTAAAAAAAAAAAAAAAAGGAAAAAAGTAAACTGTGTATTTCAAGGATCTTAACGCATCTGCAAAGTTTGGTTCCCTTACTAAAAACTATATATTGTTTAAATATCTTTCTATATTTCTTCTGCGTCAAAACAGACCTGAATGAATTATGAGGGATAAAGATAAAAAAACTGAACTGCACAAAAGAGTCTGTTTGTGTTTTAAAGGATTTTTACTGTTTGAAAACAACATCTAGGATTGTAGGATTTAAAATATACACACGTTAAATATCTGTTGAAAGTTGTCCCTACATATTGTACATTTAGCAATAAATAATCCAAAGTATCAGAGCACGGTTTCACTGAGCTGACCGACGCAAACATAAAATGACAGTCAAACCCTGAGATAGTGTTCAGTCGGGGTAAAAACATCTGATCTTACCTTTCATTAAACTAAACTGTAAAGGGATTTTACATCATCACAGTGACGGCCTGCAGTTGGCTGGTGAGGCGTGTATGTAACGAGGAGGCGTGGTTTACAATCAAACACACAGTGTGGAGGCGGAGCTTTGCTGTATATATGACCAGTGAAAGATTCTGCAGCTGTTTCATTATTAAACCATGTTTTTACTGTGGTATGTTGGATTTTATCTTGTCTTGAGATGAGTTCTGCTGAAGTCAACAGCCTCAGTGTGCTTGGACAGGATGTCCCATTACAACGGCATCTCTGATGTGTCCAATCCCAGCGCTTGAGCTTCTTCTGCGGTCAGACCACCTTTCAGAGTCCTCCTCACTGAGACACAATGTTAGCATTAGTCTCTGCTTAAATCAAGAACACAAGAACAACTGTATCATTTTTCATGTGGATTTATAAGGCTTCTAAATGATGAACATGATCAAAACTTACAATCTGCTCCTTGCCTTCTGATTGATAGTTTAAAGTTTTTTTATCTAGTAAAAGCTCTTTTAGTGTAATTGTAGAAATGTCCAGCTTTAGCTGTTGCTTCTCATGTCTTTCTGCTGTCAAATCTTGACTGATTTTTATCAAGTAAACATCAGAATAACTTATGAATAATAATTAATATTTTTCACTTTATTCAGTTTTTGTCTTTTATGTTTAATGTTTATTTTCATCACCTTTTATATTGTTCATAATATTTCAAGATGAACACTAAATAATAAAAATCAAATTAAAACACTCAAATTTAAATAAATCGTAAAAATGTAACAAAAAAATGTTAAAATTAATAAACACTTGGTAAAATTAATAAAAGGACCCTTTAATGTTTATATATTTATTACTTTCTGTGTCTTTTTTTATGAAATAAATAAATCATAAATAAAAAAATATATTATATAAGTCAAATAATTAATGTACATAAATTGTTTAAAAAAATCAGAATAAAACTTAAAAATAATTTTTATGATTTTATTAACTTTTACTAATTATTTTTTATATTATATATATATTTTTTACTATTATTTATTGAACATTTTGAATGTTTACAATGTTTAATGTTCTTCGTTTTTGTTTTTTTATTTAGCATGTTTGTGTTTTTTTTTACTTATTTAAATCATCTTATGTGAGTATCTGCTGTTCATTTTATAATGACCTCATTGATTTACTTTATAAGCATCATAATTGCATCATATAATATATATATTTATATTATATGACAGCACTTGCATATCATTACTCTTTTGTTGATTTTGATAGCTTTTATTATCCTCATTTGTAAGTTGCTTTGGATAAAAGCATCTGCTAAATGACTACATGTAAATGTAAATATCAATATCAGCATCTGCACCAAATTGCATATTTTTGAGTCTATATGAATCATAAAAAGCCTGATAGATCAAATATGATTTCCTTTTATATTTTGTCTAAATGTTCAGTTAATGGTTACATTTGATAAAATTCCATTTTTAATTTCAAATGTGAAGAGACAAACCCTGCAGCTGAACGTACGTGATTTGCGGTGCACGCGAGAGCGGTGGCGTTCACGGGGTTGAGTTCGTTCTCTGGGACTCTGAGTGGCTGATCGTACGATTCTGTCCATGATCTCGTCTGCAGCATCATCTGTCGTGCACTGAGCCTCTTCGTTCGCTGCAGTCCATGCAGTGCGGCCTACAGAGAGACACAAGGATGTTACACCGATTCACCTGAACGTGTTTCTACACATTAACACTGATCTTGTGTATTTGTGTGCACAGCTTAATGACTTCTTATTGAGGAATAAAATATTAGATAGATTCCAGCCAGGTTTTAGAGCGGGCCATAGTACAGTCTACACTTTTGAGGGTTTCTAATGACTACCTTCGAAAGCACTGTCTCTGGAAGCTCTGTCTTACTTTGTTAGATCTTATTGCGATATTTGATACAGTAAGTTATAATATTCTCATTCTCAATGATCGTTTTAGGAAACAGGTGGGTATTCAGGGATTAGCCATAAAATGTTTATCTTCTTATTTGAAATATAGGCCCTCTTCAGTTAGTTTAGGGGATTATTCTTCAACTCTTGTGTGTGGGGTTCCTCAGGGTTCTATTTTGGGACCAATTTTATTTTACCTTTATATGTTCCCTTCTGGTTCTATTTTGAAGAAATTTGGAATTCACTATGATTTGTATAAGGATGAAATTTATTAACCACTTAAACATGAGCATAAATGTGCCATTCAGTCCCTATATTAACGTTTGACTGAGGTTTAGTGTTGGTTGGCGAATAACTGTTTGTTTTTATGAGTGTTTCTTTGTGTGTGTGTGTGTGTGTGTGTTTGTTTTAGTGTGTGAGTATGTGTGTGTTAAGTGTTTGTTTTAATATGAGTGTGTGTGTGTGTGTGTGTGTGTGTGTGTGTGTGTGTGTGAGTCTATGTGTTAGTGTGTGTGTGAGAGAGAGAGCATGTGTGTGAGTGTGTGTGTGTGTGGGTGTGTGTGTGTGAGAGCATGTGTGTGAGTGAGTGAGTGTGTGTGACCTCTGCTGGCGCGTGTGCGTGTCCTGAGGACCCTCGCTCCGGTGCTGTCATTGTCTCCTCTCTGTAGGCTGCTCTTCAGCACGGCCTTCATCTGCTCGTGTTCGGCTGCTTCTTCAGCGTGACACAAACTCTGCGGCTCGATCTGCGGCTCGACAGGAGGAGCGTTACTGCTGCTGCTCACACACACACGACCCACCTGGACACACACACACACAGACCATCACAAACTATACACTGATTATACATTATCATAAGTTATACATTTAATAAACAACAAAATGTTAAATTAAAATCAATAATTTGAAAAGAATAATCAAAATTAAACTATTTATGATTTTTAGACATTTACACAGTGTTTTATTTTGATTGCTTTTATTAAAATATTTATTTTATAAATTATTTATAATTGATGACTGATAAAATTAAAGTATTTTTTGTAAACTTAAAATGAAAATATCAGAATTATTCACTTAACAGAATTTTAATAAATCATAAAAATAAATAATATAAACAAATTATTTAAAAAAACACACTTTAGATTTAGCACATAAATGATACGTTAAAATAAATAATTAGAAAATAAAACCACCATAATAAATTAATTACATTTTAAAAAAGTTTGCGTTTTTATATTTTTTTTATCTTCAAATTTCCAATATTTACATTTTACAAAAAATCTTTTTTTCTTCTTTAAATATATAAAAGAAAAATATACAATAGAATTCCAATAAATCATAGTGTTAAATTAAAGTAAATAAATACTCTATAAATAAAACAATTAAAATAAAGATGAAAAAAAAAGAAATATTTTAGTAGTTTACTTACATGTATTTTTGACTATAAGCCAACATTAGATAACCATGAACATGTGAATTTGTTGTTAAATTACTAGGTTGAAGTATTTAAGGTTTAAAAAAACGTTTGGGAATCCCTGAGAGTCATTTGCACATTTACACCTGAAATGCTCAAGATTACACACACACACATGCATCAGACGTAATCAAGACAAAAACACAGGTTAGAAACAGGGTTACACACTGATACCCCATTAGTGTCACTTTAACAAGCCATTAAAGCATAATGGGTTAATATCTGTCAGAACAAACGCACACCCTCATACCTCACTGTCCTCTTCATCATCTGTCTGGGGTGAGAAACGGAGATTTCAACAGTCAACTGTCTGCAGTCTCAAAGAGTGTGGCAGTGATTGTCATTCGAGCAGATTTATGAACGTTCATCAGTCTAGCCCCGCCCACACCACAACATATTCATATCTCTAGCTCCGCCCCTATCATTTACTACTATAGTCCCACCCACATCTGTGAATAATAACATCCCCAGCTCCGCCCACATCACTAATGAAAATCTCTAGCTCCAACCACACTACAAAAGCATTTTCTGAAGAAAAGCTGGCAGTTTAATTGTTCAGGACAAGCAAGGGACTCATAAACACCTATCACTAAACCAGGAGTCTCCAACCTTATTTCATTCAGGAGCTACTTTTTAAAAATGAAAGTGGCTGAGCGCTACCAATGTTATACAGTACTTAAATCTCTTAATGTATCAATCCAAGCTGTCATACACGGCATTGCTAAAATGTGATGGAAATATTAAAAAAGTACTGATACACACACTGAAATAATTTTACCAAGTTTTATGACGGAAGACAACAAATAAAATTAGCAGCAAAACGCACTTTTAACTTGCCTGTACAGTGAAATAAAACATTAAAATAAAAATGTCAAATAAAAATAAATGATTGTAAAGTAAAAAGGTTTATTTGTATCTCACCGGTGGGCTGATGTCTGTGATCATCTTCCCTCTCGTCTTGTTCCTCTCTCTGTGATCGGCGCGCTTCTGTCTCTGCTGGAGGACACGCTCTCGTGTGGTGCGATACTCCAGAGCAAACTCACTGAGCAGTTTACTGAACCGAGTCACGTTGATCTCACGAACACTGTACGCCGGCTGACCCAGGAACAGCAGAAATGAGCGAAACCTGCCACACAAACAAACAATTAATAAAACCATCAACTTATTGTCTTTTGATTGTTTTTAAAATTTTTAGTATTTCATTTCATTTTGTTTTTATTTTTAAATGTACATTTTTCACATTTGTAAAAAATGTTAGTATTTAAATTGTTATTATAAAATAATATAATTTTAATAATTTTTTGTAAGTGTTCTATTTTGATTCCTTTTTTTGTTAAAAATAAAGTTTATTTTATTTTATGTTTTTATTTAACTTCATTAAATGGTTAGTTTTTTGTTCATTTTTTGTAGATTATTATTTATTTAAAAATGATTCTTATTATTATGATTACAATACATTTTCAGTAAGTGTTTTATTTGGATTGTCTTTAATGATTTATTTTATATTATTTTAATAAATGTTTCATTTTATAATATTTTTATACTTTTAATTAATTTTTAGTAAGTGTTTTATTTTGATAATTTTTTAATAAATTATTTCTTTCTTTCATTTTCATGTATGTACGTTAATGTTTTGCGTTTATTTAATTTTTTAAAGTTAAATTTAACAAAAACCCTGAGTTTTAGCAAATGGACTACATGACCTCTGGCACTCATTCTTACCTGTTCATGATCCTGCGGTGGACAGTTTTGAGGATGATGATTCTCTCAGCGCAGTCCTTTAAGAAGTCTGACATCTTCTGCTTCAGTGCCGGCTTCATCTCATGCTTTGCGATGACTTTCAGGTGGTCCCATGATGCTCTGCAGCGCCACTCCATCTGAGTCAGAGTCTCCTGCAGCTGGTCGAAGTCCACCTGCGGACCGAAGACACAAACAAAGACGTTACTTCCGCAGCATTCATCTACGATTACAGTTTATTTCTACAGTTTACAGTTTATTACAGTAAGTTATTTCTCTTTGTTTTTATTGTAATAATTTCATTTTAGTTTTTTTGTCTGTGTGTGTGTTCTTGTCATTTTCGTGTTACTGGAGCATGTTTTACTTTAAAGAAGCATGTGTTACAGGAGTGTGTCCTACTTTAGAAAAGCGTGTGTTACTTTAGAGGAGCGTGTGTTACTTTAGAAAAGCGTGTGTTACTTTAGTGGAGCGTGTGTTACTTTAGAGGAGCAGATGTTACAGTACTTTAGAAGAGCGTGTATTACTTTAAAGGAGCGTGTGTTACTTTAGAGGAGCGTGTGTTACTTTAGTGGAGCGTGTATTACTTTAAAGGAGCGTGTGTTACTTTAGAGGAGCGTGTGTTACTTTAGAGGAGCGTGTGTTACTTTAGTGGAGCGTGTATTACTTTAGTGGAGCATGTGTTACTTTAGAGAAGCGTGTGTTACTTTAGGGGAGCGTGTGTTACTTTAGAGGAGCGTGTGTTACTTTAGTGGAGCGTGTGTTACTTTAGAGGAGCGTGTGTTACTTTAGTGGAGCGTGTATTACTTTAGTGGAGCGTGTGTTACTTTAGTGGAGCATGTGTTACTTTAGAGAAGCGTGTGTTACTTTAGTGGAGCGTGTGTTACTTTAGTGGAGTGTCTGTTACTTTAGAGGAGTGTGTGTTACTTTAGAGGAGCATTTGTTACTTTAGAGGAGCAGATGTTACGTTAGAAGAGCGTGTGTTACTTTAGTGGAGCGTGTTTTACTTTAGAAGAGCGTGTGTTTCTTTTAGAAGAGCGTGTTTTACTTTAGAGGAGCGTCTGTTACTTTAGAGGAGCGTCTGTTACTTTAGAGGAGCGTGTGTTACTTTAGAGGAGCGTGTGTTACTTTAGTGGAGCGTGTGTTACTTTAGTGGAGCGTGTATTACTTTAGTGGAGCGTGTGTTACTTTAGTGGAGCATGTGTTACTTTAGAGAAGCGTGTGTTACTTTAGTGGAGCGTGTGTTACTTTAGTGGAGTGTCTGTTACTTTAGAGGAGTGTGTGTTACTTTAGATGAGCATTTGTTACTTTAGAGGAGCAGATGTTACGTTAGAAGAGCGTGTGTTACTTTAGTGGAGCGTGTTTTACTTTAGAAGAGCGTGTGTTTCTTTAAGAAGAGCGTGTTTTACTTTAGAGGAGCGTCTGTTACTTTAGAGGAGCGTCTGTTACTTTAGTGGAGCGTGTGTTACTTTAGTGGAGTGTCTGTTACTTTAGAGGAGTGTGTGTTACTTTAGAGGAACGTGTGTTACTTTAGAGGAGCGTGTGTTACTTTAGAGGAGCGTGTGTTACTTTAAAGGAGCGTGTGTTACTTTAGAGGAGCGTGTGTTACTTTAGAGGAACGTGTGTTAATTTAGAGGAGCGTGTGTTACTTTAGAGGAGCGTGTGTTACTTTAGTGGAGTGTCTGTTACTTTAGAGGAGTGTGTGTTACTTTAGAGGAGCATTTGTTACTTTAGAGGAGCAGATGTTACGTTAGAAGAGCGTGTGTTACTTTAGTGGAGCGTGTTTTACTTTAGAAGAGCGTGTGTTTCTTTTAGAAGAGCGTGTTTTACTTTAGAGGAGCGTCTGTTACTTTAGAGGAGCGTCTGTTACTTTAGTGGAGCGTGTTTTACTTTAGAAGAGCGTGTGTTTCTTTTAGAAGAGCGTGTTTTACTTTAGAGGAGCGTGTGTTACTTTAGAGGAGCGTGTGTTACTTTAGTGGAGCAGATGTTACTTTAGAAGAGCGTGTGTTACTTTAGAGGAGCCTTTGTTACTTTAGTGGAGCGTGTGTTAATTTAATGGAGCGTGTGTTACTTTAGAGGAGCGTGTGTTACTTTAGAGAAGCGTGTGTTACTTTAGAGGAGCCTTTGTTACTTTAGTGGAGCGTGTGTTACTTTAGAGGAGCGTGTGTTACTTTAGAGAAGCGTGTGTTACTTTAGAGGAGCCTTTGTTACTTTAGAGAAGCGTGTGTTACCTTAGTGGAGCCTGTGTTACTTTAGAGAAGCGTGTGTTACCTTAGTGGAGCCTGTGTTACTTTAGAGAAGCGTGTGTTACCTTAGTGGAGCGTGTGTTACTTTAGAGAAGCGTGTGTTACTTTAGTGGAGCAGATGTTACTTTAGAAGAGCGTGTGTTACTTTAGAGGAGCCTTTGTTACTTTAGTGGAGCGTGTGTTAATTTAATGCAGCGTGTGTTACTTTAGAGGAGCGTGTGTTACTTTAGTGGAGCGTGTGTTACTTTAGAGGAGCATTTGTTACTTTAGAGGAGCAGATGTTACGTTAGAAGAGCGTGTGTTACTTTAGAGGAGCGTGTGTTACTTTAGAGAAGCGTGTGTTACTTTAGAGGAGCCTTTGTTACTTTAGTGGAGCGTGTGTTAATTTAATGGAGCGTGTGTTACTTTAGAGGAGCGTGTGTTACTTTAGAGAAGCGTGTGTTACTTTAGAGGAGCCTTTGTTACTTTAGAGAAGCGTGTGTTACCTTAGTGGAGCCTGTGTTACTTTAGAGAAGCGTGTGTTACCTTAGTGGAGCCTGTGTTACTTTAGAGAAGCGTGTGTTACCTTAGTGGAGCGTGTGTTACTTTAGAGAAGCGTGTGTTACTTTAGTGGAGCAGATGTTACTTTAGAAGAGCGTGTGTTACTTTAGAGGAGCCTTTGTTACTTTAGTGGAGCGTGTGTTAATTTAATGCAGCGTGTGTTACTTTAGAGGAGCGTGTGTTACTTTAGTGGAGCGTGTGTTACTTTAGAGGAGCATTTGTTACTTTAGAGGAGCAGATGTTACGTTAGAAGAGCGTGTGTTACTTTAGTGGAGCGTGTTTTACTTTAGAAGAGCGTCTGTTACTTTAGAGGAGCGTCTGTTACTTTAGAGGAGCGTGTTTTACTTTAGAGGAGCATGTGTTACTTTAGAGGAGCATGTGTTACTTTAGTGGAGCATGTGTTACTTTAGAGGAGCATGTGTTACTTTAGTGGAGCAGATGTTACTTTAGAAGAGCGTGTGTTACTTTAGAGGAGCCTTTGTTACTTTAGTGGAGCGTGTGTTAATTTAATGGAGCGTGTGTTACTTTAGAGGAGCGTGTGTTACTTTAGAGGAGCGTGTGTTACTTTAGAGGAGCCTTTGTTACTTTAGTGGAGCGTGTGTTAATTTAATGGAGCGTGTGTTACTTTAGAGGAGCATGTGTTACTTTAGAGAAGCGTGTGTTACTTTAGTGGAGCATGTGTTACTTTAGAGGAGCGTGTGTTACTTTAGTGGAGCAGATGTTACTTTAGAAGAGCATGTGTTACTTTAGAGGAGCCTTTGTTACTTTAGTGGAGCGTGTGTTAATTTAATGGAGCGTGTGTTACTTTAGATGAGCGTGTGTTACTTTAGAGAAGCGTGTGTTACTTTAGAGGAGCCTTTGTTACTTTAGTGGAGCGTGTGTTAATTTAATGGAGCGTGTGTTACTTTAGAGGAGCATGTGTTACTTTAGAGAAGCGTGTGTTACTTTAGAGGAGCCTTTGTTACTTTAGAGAAGCGTGTGTTACCTTAGTGGAGCCTGTGTTACTTTAGAGAAGCGTGTGTTACCTTAGTGGAGCCTGTGTTACTTTAGAGAAGCGTGTGTTACTTTAGTGGAGCGTGTGTTACTTTAGAGAAGCGTGTGTTACTTTAGAGGAGCCTTTGTTACTTTAGAGGAGCGTGTGTTACTTTAGAGAAGCGTGTGTTACTTTAGTGGAGCATGTGTTACTTTAGAGGAGCGTGTGTTACTTTAGTGGAGCAGATGTTACTTTAGAAGAGCATGTGTTACTTTAGAGGAGCCTTTGTTACTTTAGTGGAGCGTGTGTTAATTTAATGGAGCGTGTGTTACTTTAGATGAGCGTGTGTTACTTTAGAGAAGCGTGTGTTACTTTAGAGGAGCCTTTGTTACTTTAGTGGAGCGTGTGTTAATTTAATGGAGCGTGTGTTACTTTAGAGGAGCATGTGTTACTTTAGAGAAACGTGTGTTACTTTAGAGGAGCCTTTGTTACTTTAGAGAAGCGTGTGTTACCTTAGTGGAGCCTGTGTTACTTTAGAGAAGCGTGTGTTACCTTAGTGGAGCGTGTGTTACTTTAGAGAAGCGTGTGTTACTTTAGAGGAGCCTTTGTTACTTTAGAGGAGCGTGTGTTACTTTAGAGAAGCGTGTGTTACCTTAGTGGAGCGTGTGTTACTTTAGAGAAGCGTGTGTTACTTTAGAGGAGCCTTTGTTACTTTAGAGGAGCGTGTGTTACTTTAGAGAAGCGTGTGTTACTTTAGAGGAGCCTTTGTTACTTTAGAGGAGCGTGTGTTACTTTAGAGAAGCGTGTGTTACCTTAGTGGAGCGTGTGTTACTTTAGAGGAGCGTTTATTACTTTAGAGGAACATTTGTTACTTTAGAGGAGCGTTTGTTACTTTAGTGGAGCGTGTGTTACTTTAGTGGAGCGTGTGTTACTTTAGTGGAGCGTGTGTTACTTTAGTGGAGCGTGTGTTACTTTAGTGGAGCGTGTGTTACTTTAGAGGAGCGTGTGTTACTTTAGTGGAGCGTGTGTTACTTTAGAGGAGTGTGTGTTACTTTAGTGGAGCGTGTGTTACTTTAGTGGAGCGTGTGTTACTTTAGAGGAGCGTGTGTTACTTTAGAGGAGCGTGTGTTACTTTAGAGGAGCGTGTGTTACTTTAGAGAAGCGTGTGTTACTTTAGAGGAGCGTGTGTTACTTTAGAGGAGCGTGTGTTACTTTAGTGGAGCATGTGTTACTTTAGAGGAGTAACGTGTTACCTTAGAGGAGTAACATGTGTTACCTTAGCGGAGCGTGTGACAGCGCCAATCTCAGAGTACAGGTCTGTGCTCTCGGGGAAGTTCTCCACCACGATGCTGCAGACGTGAAGCAGGAGCGACTGCTTATGAACCGTGTCCTTCACCTCAGGAACCTTCTCCAGATACGTCAGATCAAAACCTTTGGCCTGCGCAAACATCATCAGTCAGACATTTAAATATAACAATAATAAAGCGGTTGAGTGCGTGTAGTGCTAAAGTCTCACGCTGGAGCCATTTAGGAAGTTTCCGATCGCCAGCAGAGTCGATAAGATGAAGCGCAGCGTTCTGTTCTTCTCCAGCTGATCCATGCCCTCCTTCAGGTCCTGTAGTGGCTCGGCCACTTCCTGTCAAACCAGAAACATGATTAACATGATTAATAGTGTCATTACTATGAATATAGCGGTTATTAGATTTATTACAAGTTTGAATTCATTTTATTTTATATTTTCTGCTTATATTTGAAAGTTATTAATTTTGTAGGGTTTTTTTCTTCAGTTTTATTAGTTTTCCTAATATGTACCTTAGTGAAAAATAAATATAATTAAATGTATTTGAAATACATTTATTTCATGCTAAGTATACTACTAATACATTTTCATATTTATGTCCTTAATAAAATTCCCTGCAATTGTAGTATACTAAAATGGTATACTTAAAAGTCTGCTAAATTGGAAACAACTAATTTTTTACTAAATGCACATTAATTTTGCTGAAGTACGATTAGTGACATGACATTCAGCCAAGTATGGTGACCCATACTCAGAATTCGTGCTCTGCATTTAACCCATCCGAAGTGCACACACATAGAGCAGTGAACACACACACAGTGAACACACACCCGGAGCAGTGGGCATCATTTATGCTGCGGCGCCCGGGGAGCAGTTGGGGGTTCGATGCCTTGCTCAAGGGCACCTCAGTCGTGGTATTGAAGGTGGAGAGAGAACTGTACATGCACTCCCCCCACCCACAATTCCTGCCGGCCCGGGACTCGAACTCACAACCCTTCGATTGGGAGTCCGACTCTCTAACCATTAGGCCACGACTTCCCGATTAAAGATATGCTGAGTATGTTTGATTGTGCTAAAGTGGAACTATCGCAAGTAAACTTCAGGTACACTTTAAATATTTTGCATTTAAAGTATATTTACAGTAAATATTACTCTATATTACAATCCTCATCAAAAGTGACATTAAAACACATTTTAGACTTAATATTAGTAATTTTGTAGTACATCAAAAAAGAGAAATGTTTCCTTGGCATTATTAAATAAGTTTTAAAGTTGTTTTTTTATATTTTATTTCTAGTAAAGAAATTTCTAGTTTATTTCAAGCAACAAAACTTTTATTTAATTATATATATATATATATATATATATATATATATATATATATATATATATATATATATATAAAACATATATTTTTATTTTTTATTTTTTTATTTAGTTTTAGTAAGCTACAATAACACTGATGATTAATTAACCTATTAAATATCTGGTCATCTTAACAGTGCATGAAAGATGAAGCAGCATCATGAGCAGATGAGTTATAGGAAGTGTTTTATACGCAGGTACAGATCTGTGAAACACCACATTCCCTGTGTCTTTAGGGTCTGAAATGGAGGAGGAAACAAATGTGTTTCTGGTTATTGAGTCTTTTGTTTGTAGCACACGATGTGCCTCTCCATCAGGAGGATAAAAAAAAAAACCTGTGTCAAAAAAAACGATAAAACACCACAACCTGAGGAATGCTGGAAACTTCACAGAGAGAGATGGGAATGTTCTGTGCTCTCTGAGCGTCTAAACTAACTCTTTCTCGTGACGTCAGCAGAGTCTAATATCAGTACTAATGTAATTGTAAAGGTCTTTGCACACCAAAATTTTTGCATGTTAAAAAATATTTACAACCTTATGTTGTATCTATCACGTTTACACATTGCATATTTTTAATTTTAATACATTTTAATTTAATTTTTTATTTCGTTTTTTTAGTATATCAATAGAGAAATGTATAATTTCATATAAAATATATATTTTTTTGTTTTAGTTAACTATAATAGCAATATGTTTAACCTGTTGCTTTTAAGTAACACTTTTGTTAGTTTTTAAATCGAACTGTCCCATTTTGTCAGTATTCTGCCAGTTCTTCAGAAAGAAGGGTTAATCTTTGTAGAATTTTGTCAATTTTGTTAATATTTTGGAAAAAAAAAAAGTTGCATGTACTCACAAATATAATATAGTTCAAAATATTTTATTCTTTTTTTAATAAATTTATATTTTCAATAATTAAGGACATGCAAAATTGATTACAGTTGAACAGATATTCAGATAGAAAACAGCTGTTTGAAACTGTATTTTTTTTACTTTTCTTGATCAAATAAATGCAGCCTTGTTGAGCAGAAGAGACTCGCTCACCTTCTCGCTGGCTTCATAGTCGAGTTTGAAGGCCCAGAGCTGCAGGCGTGCTGAGAGCTCGCTGATGGAGGACAGGGTCAGCAGGAACTGCTCCGCGCTGCCCAGTGGAATGTCAGGATTTGCTAGCTGAGCTTCCTGGATCTTCTGCGTCTCTTCTTCTGTAGGAATCATTGTCAGGATTTTCTACAGCATTAAAGAGAGGGACAAGGCAAAACGTTACATTCTAATGAAACATTTTACATTCTATGGCAAAATGTTACATTCTTAAATGGTGAAATCTAACATTCGAATTGGGATAATGTAAAATTCTGAAGTGGCAAATAGTAATATTCTAACAAAATAATAAAAATGTAACATTCTAAAATGGTCAAATGTAAAATTCTGAAATAACAAATTGTAACATTATATGGCAAAATGTAACATTCGAAGGCGGCAAAAATGTAACATTCTGAAATGGCAAATTGTAATATTCTAAGATGACAAGAATGCAACATTCTAAAAGCGCAAAATGTTACATATTAAGATTGAAAAAAATGTACAATTACAAAATAGGGCTGGGCAATAATTTGATAACGGTAATTATTGCGAGATAATTTTCCTTGGTAAAATTATATGAAGAGTTTGATAAATGTCCGATATAATGTTTATGCGCCAAAAGCGGAATGAAACAGCGCGACAGATTTACTGATTTTGATAATGAACAAAAATGTACCTCTCCATCCTAACTCAAGCTACTATCAGATGTGCATTTCTAAGAGACAAAAAAGTGATATTATTATTATCAGGCAACCCAAACCCGTTTCTTGATTTGAAACGATGTCATTAGAACATGCAGAAACTATTTTGTTAAGGAAAATGAATGGTCTGGTTTCTACAACTTTTAGTTTGGAACAAAAATAGAAATATTTGAAATTTATCCTGATAATTATCGATATCGAATGATACTAAATGTTTTTTTTTTATCCTTTGTTTTGGTCATATCACCCAGCCCTATTCTAAAATTGCAAAATGTAAATATGTTTTTCTGTACCTCAATGCCCTCTTTGTTGAGCGCGTACTCGTCAAAGTTGAGTATGGCGGTTTTGATGGTGCGCGGAGGGGGAAGAACCGTCAGACCGATGTTGATGGAGTTGCTGCGTTTGGAGTCCAGAATGATGATCTCCTGCCGCTTCCCATCCGCTGCCACTTTCTGATCGACACACAGATACAATCATCAGTGCAACAAGTCACAGTCTGTCATTTCATTCATCTTTCTATGAATTGCTCAGAAGAGTCATTGGTTCAAACCAATAAATCCAATAAAACCAATTGAGCAAATTATTTAAGCATCACCAATAAGACACATAAGAGTTACACGTTTGTTCAATAGCTGGATTCAGTTAGTATATATATATATATTCAGTATATATATATTTTGAGCAATGCACTAGTATTCATAAGTGCATTGCTCAAAAGAGTCAGATTGATTCAATAACTGGATTCAGTGAGTTCATTTGTGTTGGTTCAATTATTATTATTATTTTTTAAGCAATTCATTAAAGCATCACTCATAAGAGTCATTTTTTTTGTGTGCAGTTAATAAAAAGTCACCAGAACAAAACTTTATTTGACTTGGGATTGTACTTTGATGGTGATTCTGCTCACCTTAGTCACGGGCATCTCTTTGGATTTGCTCTCAAACAGGTGTTCAAGTTTAGCCGTGTCAAGTTTGACAGGTTCAAGTCTGGACCAGAGCGACTCTTGGCTGCGTTTGTGATTGCGGTAGATCCAGTCGGCGGGCCGGACTTCACTCCAGAACAAGCGGATGGTCTTCTTCTTCTTCTGGAAGAGTGGAGGTTGTTCCGCCTGCTGCTGAGGAGGGGGCGGAGCCTGGCTGGAGAAGCAGGGAGGGGGCGGAGGCACGCGGATGCTGAACATGGGAGGGGGCGGAGGACAGCCGAACATAGGGGGTGGAGCCGGGAGATTAAAGGGGCAGGGCGGTGGCGGAGGGGGCGGAGCCAGCAGATCACCAGAGCTGTATAAACTCCCAGAGTCCAGGACATCCTGGTCATCCTCGTCTCCTAGATCGGTGAAGTCGATGTCGCCGATGCGCAGATCCCGCGGACTCGCCATCAGCTGGTCCCAGATAGAGTCTGACTCTTTCTTCGGAGCTGGAGGAGGAGGAGGAGGAGGAAGAGGAGATTCCTGTGTTTCTATTGGTGGAGAGGTGAGACCCTTCACGATGTCTCCGAAGCGCTCGGCAAACGCTCGCACGTTGCTCTGGTTCTCCACTTTCTTGTCTTCTTCATGCCTAGCATCGTTCTCTTCCCGAGGTGTTGCTTCCTGCGACGAATCCTCAGCCTTTTCCTTTGCGTCTTGCTCCTTGTCCTCGGCCAGCTCGTCTTCGTCCTCGTCTTCCTCCGAGGGTTTCTTGCTCTGCGAGTAGAGCATGTCCAGTATGAAGAGCTTGCTGTCGAGGATCTTGTTTCGTTGTTCATTCACGTCTCTGACGCTCTGAGGCCACTGACCTGCAGCAAACACACAGACAGAAGGCCCTCAGTTACACCAGTCACTAGTTTAATGATGGTTAGAACCTGAAGCTTTTCATTTGATCATGATTTTAGCTACCAGTAAGAGTTCAGTAGTCATATTTTGCTATATTTAAATACATTTTGCTAGTGCTGTCAAACAATTATTCATGATTAATCGCATCCAAAATAAAGTTTTTGTTTTGTTTAAATATAGGTATGCATACTGTGTATATTTATTGTGTATATATAAATACACACACATGCATATATATATATATATATATATATATATATATATATATATATATTTCAGAATAAAATATGTTATGTTTATATATTAAATATTTATTTTGTGCATTTGTTTTTTATATTATAATATATAATATTATAAAAATATAATAATATAACTAATTTACATTATATATATATATTATGTTTTAGATTTAATAATATTCCTTATTTTAGTTTTATTTGAATTTGAATCAGCTTTAGATGTAGCAACATTTTAGCAGTTAGCATTTTAGCTGTTAAAATAATGAATAATTACTATAATTAATTGATAATAAATTATATAATAAATTAATATATGCAATTACATACAGCAGATGTGTATGTATATTATGTATTATATTTAATCATATTTATTGCTTTACATTTTTACCATAATATTTTTATAATATTTTAGATATTTCAGATTAAACATTTTAGTCCAGTTTTACTTGCATTTTTCAAATGTATTTTATTGTGCATTTTTTATATTTTTCGAAATTTAATATTGAATACTGCAACACATAAGTTTATTAAGTATTTCGTTTTTTAGCCAAATTTAGTTTATATATAGTTGAAACAGTAACTGTTATTTATGGACACACTTGTGTATTATTATTTGGGACTCGTTCCTCTCACCCGTCCCGGCTCCTGCAGGGGGTCTATCCTCTCTCTCTAGTGTGCTGCTGGCTGACGATATACTGGAGGCCGAGCAGTTGTCCTTCTCGTTCACTTCTTCGTTCTGTCGTTCTTTATCACTCAAGATCCCGCTGTCCTCTGCTTCTCCATCTGGCGCTTCCCGTTCAGACCCCTCCTCTTCCTCTTCCGCCCGCTCCTCGGCTCCGCCCACTTCCTGTTCAGTACTCATCTCCTCCACTTCCTCTTCCTGTTCTTCTCTGGGTTCTACGTCCTTCTCGTCGGGTTCTAGACTGGCCTCCGCGTCTGGTTCTAGATCATTGGTGTCTGTGGAGAAGGTGATTCATTGGTGAACAGAAGAGAGCAGTATATAGTGTGTGTACAGTGTGCTGGTGATCAGGTTCAACATGTGACTTCCTGCACTAATAATGTCCCTCAGATGATGCCTCTGTGGCCCCGACTGAAGGCCCCTCACGAATATGAACAGGGAACACACCTGTGTGTGTCATCACTCCACCAAACACACACACACACACCTCCTCTGTGTGTGTGTGAGGTGATGGAGAGGTTACGGTATCAGCGCTCACGACTGAGTCCTTTTAAACCGTTAATAAGGACACACTGACTTCAGAACAGTTGTTTTTGCTTTGCTTTCTCCAAACATGTTTCCTCACGCCACGTCATGACAAAACAAGTGTCTGCTGCTCTAAGCATCACAAGTTTTTAACTTTGATGACATTAGGATATATTTATACAGTTACTGTGTCTGGTTTATAATGCGTTTATAATTGTTATATAAAGTACTGCAGATTACAGATTACTGACAAATTACTTCCTGCTTGTTTTATATGTTTATTTTTATTGTCATATTTTAATTTTTAATATATAATGCATTTTATATTAAACACACACACAGAATTTTGCATATTTTATTAGAATTTTCATATTTTGAGTTTTTCATATTTATATAAAATTAATCATATTTAACCATTTTAATTAGCTTGAACTTTTTACTCATGTAGAACAAATGTTTTTAACTTAATAAATGCATATACATAATTTTTTCTAATGTATTTTTAATTTGATATTTTGGAACATTCATTTTTAAATGTAACTTATACCACACACACACACACACACACACACACACACACACACACACACACACACACAATGTAGCATTTTCAAAACCATTGGATATTTTGGATTTTTCATATTTAATAATATATTCATATGTATTGCATATTATTTTATATATAATAAAATTACATTTTAATTGAGTAATTTTGATTAGTTAAATTTTAAAATGTACTTTTGGTTATATATTTAGTTTTATATAAACACACATATATATTTATCACATATAGTTTTGTGGTCCAGGGTCACAGATTGAGTGTGTGTCAGATGGGTTTACCTGGTTCAGAGGGCGGGTACGACGTGATGGGCGTGTCCTGCTCGTCCTGTGATGTCACAGAGGAGGGCGTGGCACTGCGGGATGATTGACAGGTGTCCGTCGGGCTCAGAGTGAGGCTGAGACCTCGAGCCGCAGAACGCATTCGCTCTCGCTCAAACTCTTCGTCCGCCAGTCGCTCGGCCGTCCGAAACCTGACACACACGTTCATCAAACACGGTCAATCCTCGCTCTGCAGACACATTCTCACGCTGTGTGCTTTCAGTCAAACGAGACGGGAATGTGTGGAAGCCAGAGGAGGAGGAAAAATGTGTTTGGATTCGAGGAAAAGTGGGTTTCAAAAAAGCCGAAGAGGGAAAATAAGACTAAACCTGTTCAAGATGTGACATCACACACACTCTCTCACACACACACACACACACACACACACACACGCACACACTACATGACCTTTAATAGACACCTCAAAGAAGCAGAATAGTCTGATACATTAATACAAAAGTATTTCAGCATATTAAAATGATAAAATCAATAAATACTTAATATCAATTAGTTCATGTGATGAAGATGTATTTTTATCTATGTGTGTGTGTGTGTATCTATCTATGCACTCTTATGTACAAAATTAAATAATGAATTGAAAAGTAGTGTATTGCGCATTTCTTTTTCATTTAAAAGAACTGCTATATGAACAAAAGTGCAGTAACATTTGGTTTGCAAACTCTTTAAACAAATAAGGTGCTTTTTTACAGCACTATTTCTTTTACATGGTAGCATTTAAAACATTTCTTGTAAATCTCAACTTATTTCATTAATGTAATCAAATTATATATAAAACCAAAGCTATTTGCAACTGCCAGTGCATTAACATTTTTATAGAAAATATTTGATAGTTTGCTATAGAAAAACAAGTTATGACCTAATATTATAACAGGCTCCTTCTGAGTAGAGAGCTATATACAAAGGCTATATAAATGACTAAATATGACTTCAACTAGTCAGTGAATAAACTCACCTCTCCTCTCGAGCGTGTCTGGCCTCCTCCATGTTGGACACATAGTCCCGACTGCACACACACACACACACACACACACACAGGAGGGTGAGGTCAGGTGATCTGTACAGTGATAACTCATCATGTGTGTGTGATTGAGTGTACTGTAGGTCTGGACCTGTGTCGGTTGCGCTCCTCTCTCTCGATGCGCTGCAGTCGCTCCTCTCGCTCCACACGTCGTCTCTCTCTCTCCGCCGCCAGAGACGAGGACGACAGCAGGCCGTCCACAGCAGGCCTAAACACCAGCCATCATCAACACTCGCCATGCACTATTAATATCTCAATCATTTAACAGCATATGCATATCAATGTTCACCCTCACGTGCCATTCAGCATCATAAATGATTCCCGATTATTTTAGTAAGTGTTTTATTTCAATTGTGTTTGTCAAAATGATCAAAATGTATTTAATCTCAAATTTTTTCGATTTCATTTATTATTTACTTTTCATGAAAGCCCTGAAGTGCCTCGCAAATATCGTGACACTGACGCCGTTATTGAACTAAACTGAATCAACAACTGAACTGAAGCAAAATAAATATTTATTTTTAAAAATTATATATTATTACATAAAATTGTATATATTTATGTTCTAATATATTATTTTATAAATGTCAATTTTTCATTATTGTGACATTAATATTTTACAGACATTATATTTTCCTGTTTATTAATGTGAATCTGTACTGCATACACTGCTCTGTAGAAGTGGATGTGAATAGACAGAAGAAGCTCACCGGTCATTGTGTTGTTTGGCTGCTGTGGAGAACGACCTGAAAGAAACCACAGACAGAAAGAGAGAGTGAGTGAAGATGTCAGGAGCTTCACGAGCGATGTGTGACGCCCTTCACCTAAAGCTTAAGCATCAATATCAAGCATAACGTGTCGCATTCACACGGTGAACAGAAGCAGTGCAGATCCGCTGGAGACACACGTGAGCAGGTGCATCATGGGATAGCAGGCGTCTACCTGCTGCTCTTCTGATCCTCCTGCTCCTCCAGATCGTAGGAGAACAGGAAGAAGGGCGAGTGGGGCAGGTACGGCAGGTGGGCGGAGCCTCGCAGCGGAGGGCCGATCTTATTGGACGACGGAATGCTGACAGACAATCCACGCCGTGCCAGCAGATTGGCTAGGAGTGACGGCTGGGCGGAGCCAGGAGGGGGCGGAGCCTCTGGGGCCTTCCTCGGCTCCGCCTCCTCAGGTGTGAGTGTGCTGCTGTGCTCTGATGTGCTGAAGAACGGCATCATGGGTAAAATAAAACAGCGAGTTGTGTTTGTGTATTTTTGTATGATCCTGGAGACGTTTAAAACAAACCTGCCCCCACAAACAACAGCTACATAATATTGATTATGTATATTATAATAATACTTAATACTGGTAATATATAAAAATAATAATGTTTGTAGGAAACACATCAAATTATATATATAAAATAATAATATATGAAAATAATATATAGCAACGCATGAATAAATATATGTACATGATATATAATCTGATAATATATAAAATAATAATAATATAACAAAACTACATAATTAAACTGTTTAAAATGTAAAACATTTTATATGCAAATACACATATATAAACAATACATTATATTGATTACATAATATATGTAAATTATACATAATCTGATCATATATTTAATAATAATGTAATGTAATTATAAATATACTGTATTATATAAATATAATATAGAAGTAACAAATAAAATAATTTATAAAATTATTATAAATAAATATATAATATATATAAATAAATATATGTAAAATAATGGAAATAAGTATATGTAAATACATGTATGTGAACTATTAATAGTACGGTTAACAAAAAAAAAGAACAATATAGTATGATATATAATAACATAGATGTAAAATGTAAATAATACATTAAATAATCATATATAATAACATATGCATGTGAATCAATATATGTCCATAATAGAATATAAATTGATCAGCTTGTTAGCACAAACTAACTAAAAACACAAAGTTAGAGAAAGTGAATATGAGCAGTTGGTAATATGAGGTGATAGATAATTTAAAAGACATAAATTGCGAATGTTAAGCATGTATCAGAGATGTATTATGTAATTAGTCGTTTAGGGCTCCTAAAGAAGGAGTTCTCTTGACAACAGCGTTTAGCGTTTGGTGTTCAGCAGTGAGCATCTAGCTCTTCCTCAGCAGAGGTCAAAGGTCAAACTGTGAATCTGATGGAGCACAAGACGTCTGTGACTGTGACTCAAGAACCAGCACACGTGGAAACATCCCTCTCTCTGCACTAAAATACCTGACCACACTGAGATTAGAAGGGTTTATCCCCCCCCCATCATCATCATCGGAAGCAGACTCAGTGAGAGGAGTTTCCTCCTCATCCTCCTCTCTGCAGAGAAACCACAAACAGCAGCCATGCAAAACACATGATGTGACCATCATCATCATCTTCATCAGCTGGTCAGTCCTTCATGAGAGCAGCTCGTGAGCAAACACACGTGAATGAGTGACTGATCCAGGCCGATAAATACTCATGGCTGAAGTGTGGAGGATGTTTGAGATTTAAACAGCTTATTTACCTCATGCACCAAACTTTTATTAAAGAAAAAAAAACAAAGGAGAGTTTGAATTTTCTGTCTATTATATAGAGTGAATGTGATTGCTCTGTTGTTAACTAAAACAAAAACAGGTATGCAACATATGTAACACTTGAAATAAAATAAATGTAAACTGAAATAAAATTAGATGAAAATATAAAAAACTTTCCGTTATACTTTATGCTTTCAGTAAATAACGATTGATTGTGATTAATCACATCCAAAATAAAAGTTTTTATTTACATAATATATGTTTGTGTGTTGTGTATATTTATTATGGATATATAAATACACACACATGCATGTATATATTTAAGAAAAATATGTTATGTTTATATATGAAATATATTTATATATAATATAAATTATATGAAAATAAATATATACTTGTAAATATGTTCAAAGTATATACTGTATGTGTGCATTTTTGTATATACATAATAAATATACATGGTACACACACATATTGTGTCAACAAAAACTTTTATTTTGGATGCGATTATTTTCATTTAGTTTAAATTGAAGTATTAAAATGATTTCAACTGACAATAACTAAACTAAAAAAAACTAAAACATGTTTTTTTTAAATAGTAAAAATGACTACAATTATTACTAAATCTAAAAAATGAAAACATAAATCAAAAATGAAAATAAACTAAAATTTTAATGAAATTTAATAAAAGCTAAATAGACTAATCAAGCCTAATCAAATAAAAAAAAAATACAATAAAATGAAGTCAATTTAAAATTAAAACAAACTAAAAATCAATTGTAAAACTAAAACTGAAATTAAAAAATAATAAAGACTACACATTAAAAATAAAAAACAAAAAACAACATTTAACTAAAATTAAAACAAAAATATTGAAATTAACATTGAAATAAAAAAATAAATAAAAAAGGCTTTAAAATTAAAAGAAATCAGAAAATATATAAACTAGTGGTCAACCGATATAGTTTTTTTTTTTTTGACAGCCGATGCCGATATCTTGGAAAATCGTCTGATGACTGATATAAAGCCGATATGATTCATAAGTCATTCAAAGATGTTCTTTAAATTATGGAAATGCGTATTTGCTGAACAGAAAAAACCTATCGGCTAATGCCGATATTTTAAAAAAGCCAAGTATCGGCCGATATATCGGTCGACCACCAATAAAAATATAAATTACGTCAAAATATGAAAAACCGTATTAGTGCCAATGATCCAAAACACACCAGTGATCTGAGTTCAGCTGAATGAGTCACATATCAGTGAATGTGTGTGATGCAGGGGATCAGGTTTGTTTAGTTAGTGATGATAAACTCACAGCAGAACACGAGTGAGCTGAGATACTGAACTACTGATATTGATCAAATCATCTCTTCAATATACTGTTATTAGAGGCAGCTGAAGTGCTGTTTAGCGTCTGACAGCATGAGGACTTACATCACCGGAAGATATTTATGCATCACACAAGCTCTGGAGCAAAAACACCAGGAAAACATGGAGAAAATCCTGTAATACTTCATTCAGTCTCTGTGTTTCTAAACCCTCCTCAACTGTACTGCTGTCTACATAGACAGCTGCCTTCTGAGCCAACAACTGAAGAGGAACTTCATACATCAATGATTTGAAACACTTTCATCAGCAACACCTCTATGTGAAATCTGTTTTTTTTTTTTTTTCTAAAATCTGGTTTTTCCTAGATTTGTGTTTTCGGTTTTAATTTTTCCAGATTCTAAACTCTAATCGAAGTCAAATCAGGAAACCTTGTCTAAACAATTGAATTCATGAAAAGTAAAATATTTATTAATTTATTACAATTTGAACAATTAAATAGCCCTATGAAATCGGTTTTATTTTTTCCCGAAAATTTTGTTTTGCATTCATTTTATTTCAAATTAAATTTTAATTTATTACTTAAATTGTAATCTATATATATATATAAACAAACATTCTAAGCAACTGAGTTCATAAATATTTCTTAATTAATTAAAATCAGTTTTCCCCTGACATTTTTCTGGATTCCATTTGAATTTATTTCAATTAAATTAAAACCATGTCTAAATAAATGAATTCATGAAAACTCAACAATTTATTACAACTATTTCAATAAAACAGCTCTGTGAAATCTGTTTTATTTTTCTCCTAAATGACGTATATTCCATTTTAATTAATTAAATTCTAATCGAAGTCAAATCAGAAAACGTGAAATATTTATTAATTTATAACAATTTTGACAACAAAACAGCCTTGTGAAATATGTAAAAAAATTTAATAAATTACGTACATTCCATTTGAATTTTTCTGGATTCAGTTTAAACTGATTAATAAAATTGTAATCAAATTAAAAATATAAAAAAAAAATAATAAAAAAAAATTGAGTTCATAAATTTTTTTTAATGTCTTAATTTATTTAAATTTGAACAAAAACACAGGCCTATGAAATCTCTTATTTTTCCCCAAATCCTGTGTTGCGTTTTTTAATTACTCTGCACTTTATAATTTATGATTTAAAACTAATTTATCTTCTAAAATGGCAGTAAGTCACTTTTGATTTATTTCTCCAAAATATTTAAAATCCCTTGATGTTCTGCGCTAATAAATATAATTTTTGTGACTGTATTCCACTGTCGATTTTAATTAAACTGAACTGTTTTAAATTGATAACAAATGTGAAATCTGCTGCTGTCTGTTTGGATGGGTGTGGTCTAGTGAGTCGTCTCACCTCTCGTTGTGCTCCTGGAAGTTTGTGCTGTGTTTGGAGGCGGGGCTGAGTGGGGAGGCGTGGCCTGATTTGCCCAATGAATGCCTGTGGCTGCGGCGTCTCTGCAAGCCCCGCCCCTCTGTCCGTCTGTCAAGGCGAGCGTCTTCAACACCGTCCTCGTGCCCCAGAGTGGCCTGCAGGAACAGAAACGCATCAGAACCAGAGATCGCTCAGACATCGGTCATCTGTCGGAGTCTGTCAGACCTCGTAGATGCTGAGCTGCTCCAGCAGATCCAGATCTGTTCCCTTACGGCCCATATAACGCCTACACACGCTCTCTATGCCCTGCTCCTCCAGAACATCCACCAGATCATAGAAGGAGTCCTGATCGGGCAGCGCCGCCAGCGTCTGACAGAGAGAGAGATTTACACCGCTGCAGATGATCTAGCAGCAAGATACACTGAATTTTATATTATTTATAGAATTCTAAAGTGTTCATTTGTTCTATTTTTTAAATGTAAACATGCATGTTTTAGTGCCATACATATCTGTTCTAGATTTAGTGTAAACACTATGCTTTGGCAGTACATGGTAACAACTGTCATGCTAATAAAGAACATATTGAATTTAATTAAATTATGTGTGTGTGTGTGTATGTGTGAGAGAGAGTGTGTGTGTGTGTGTCTCACCTTGTTAATGAGGGTCATCACGTAGACCAGCAGCTCTGTGTCCACACCATCCTTCTCTGCTAAAATCTCCATGGCGTTTGACCACTTCTTACAGCCTGACCATACACACACACACACACACACACACACACTGTAAAAAATCCAACTCACAAAAAGTTAGACCAATGATTATATTTTAGTTAACTGGACAATTAAATGCAAAAATGTTGGTTTAACTAGTGAAAAGACGTTGGTTCAACAATCGTTGGTCCAACCTAGTATTAATTGTAAACTCAATTTGTAAATGCAAGTTAAAAGCATACAAGTTGGGTTGGAGGTTGGAGCATGCGCACTGTAACGACCATGAAATTGGCGCATGTGCAATGAAGCGCACCAACACCGAACAGACAAAGGAGCCTCACCCTAACTGTGGTGGATACGGTGAATATGCTAAAGCCCCAAAAAGTCAGTCTCCTTTAACTTGCACTTATATTGCTCGTTTTGTAACATGTTTTGTGTTAACAATTTAAAATGTTAAACATAGAACATTTAATGTATTTACGACCGGTTGAAAGCACTTTGAATGTTTTTTCTTCTTCTTCTTCTGCCTACTCATTTAATTACTTTTTTATGAATGAGTATGGCTAAAGTTATTAATGTGATGCTGCTGGTTTTAAATAAAACCATGTAGTAGTTTTTTTTAACCTTGTGATGCTGTTTAAAAACACATTTTTAGTCAACTGAACGTACTTTATTAAATAAAAATAACTTTAAAAGTTGAAATTACATAATTTTCTTTTGAAATTACAAAAGATCTTAAGTTAGGAGACATGTGACCTTACTCAGTGAATTGAGTTGAGTGAACTACTTCGTTTACATTTACATTACATTTACATTTATTCATTTAGCTGACGCTTTTATCCAAAGCGACTTACAATTGCTATATATGTCAGAGGTCACACACCTCTGGAGCAACTAGGGGTTAAGTGTCTTGCTCAGGGACACATTGGTGTCACACAGTGGATTCGAACCCGGGTCTCTCATGCCACAGGCATGTGTCTTATCCACTGCGCCAACACCACCCCGTTTAAAAAGCTGTGCAGCAAATTGCCTTGTAATTTTAAGTTAAGTCAACTTTTCTTTTTTCACAGTGCACACACACTTCATAATTTAGCCAAATCATTACAAATTCACGACTGACCAAACAAACGAATTATCTTTATATTATTTATATTATGTTATTAAGTATAATGTAATTTCAATAATTTAATTCATTTTTAATTATGTATTATTTAAATTATTTCATGCATCATTCTTTACATAATATCAGTTAAAAGCAATAAAATAAGGAATTACATTGTGAAATTATTTCAAGGACAATTCAAAAATTTCCCCAAAATCCCCATTACTTTACACGAAAAAACTAATTATTTAATAATTTATTGACACTTCAGGATCAATACACGCATCCCTACTTTTTATTATATATATATATATATATATATATATATATATTTCTAATTACAAATATATATATATATATATATATATATATATATATATATATATTTAGCTTTAATTGTATATTAACTATGCATTGATTATTTTAAATACCCATTCATAAGGTGTGGCTTTCAATTTATACAAATTTGTATGCTATTATATTGTATTACATAATTCTTAATTTTGAGAGAAAATGTTTAAAATAAAATAATGTAAAAAAAAAAAGTCTTTATTGTCTTGTGACTTAGACATGTTTCAACAAGCTGCTATTGTTATTACTTTCACTTTCACTTTCACTTTACTTGCACTGCATTGTGGGATACAGTACCCAGCATCGTCTGCTCTGGTTATATAACACACATTACAGGTCACGCAGATAAACTGTGTGTGTGTGTGTGTGTGTGTGTGTGTGTGTCTGTGTGTGTGTGTGTGTGTGTGTCTGTGTGCGTGTGTGTGTGAGTGTGTGTGCGTGTGTCTGTGTGTGTGTGTGTGTGTGTGTGTGTGTCTGTGGGCGTGTGTCTGTGTGCGTGTGCGTGTGTGTGTGTGTGTGTGTGTGTGTCTGTGTGTGTGTGTGTGCCTGTGTCTGTGTGCGTGTGTGTGAGTGTGTGTGCGTGTGTCTGTGTGTGTGTGCGTGTGTGTGTGTGTGCGTGTGTGTGAGTGTGTGTGCGTGTGTCTGTGTGCGTGTGTCTGTGTCTGTGTGTGTCTGTGTGCGTGTGTGTGTCTGTGTGCGTGTGTGTGCATGTGTGTGTCTGTGTGCGTGTGTGTGTCTGTGTGTGTGTCTGTGTGCGTGTGTGTGTCTGTGTGCGTGTGTGTGTCTGTGTGTGTGTGTGTGTGTGTGTACCTCTCTTAGAGTCCACAGTGTTGATGGCCTGGATGAGCAGCGGTGCGTTGGACTCTGAATACTCAACAAACACCAGCATCAGCTTCAGAGATGTCTTGACCACCAGACGAAACTGTACACACAAACACACACACACACACACACGGTTCAGTTCTCACTCTTACTCTGATCGTCACACACTGATCAAACGGCGCGTCACCTTTGAACCGATGAGCAGGTAGAGCCACTGGATGGTCTCGGTGTGACCTATGACCCCGTTCATCCCGTCCACATATAGCATGATCTGACCCAGAGCTGCAGAGACAAACACACGCCACTGAACGCTCATTAGCATAAACCTGATGGAGGTGGGTGGGGCTTCACAGCCTGGATGCTGCCTCTGATTGGTCAAAGCTGATAATAATAATATTTAGGTTTATTCTTAAGCTCTATTGTAACTCTTCACTGTGTGATTGTCATGTGACACATTACATTAGTATTAGGCATGGTTTTAAAATTATTAATAGTTATTAATAATTATAATTAAGTATTAATTTATAATCATGAAGTATAATTCAAAATTACTTTGTAGTTTAATTGTTTATTAACTGTGTATTTTGTATTAAATTCATGCATCATGGTAGCATTTTGTGTGGCTTTAAAAAAACTAGTAATTAATAATGATTGATTATAAGTAATAATTAACTTATAGACATAAATTAAGTATAATTAATTCATTTTTGTGTCAATTATTTATTAGTTGTTTATCATATACAAAATAATGCAGCATGGTAGAATTTGGTATTACTTTAAAATTATTAATAATTAATCATTCATTCTTAATTTAAAATCATAAATTAAGTATCATTAATTCATTTTTTTGTTTTAATTATTTATTAATATTTTGTTTATTATAAAAAAATTACAGTAGGATTTGGTGTTGCTTTTAAATGATTAATTATTATTAATTTAATATTATATTATAAATGCAGTACAATTAGTTATTTTTCTAGTTTGAATTATTTATTAGTTGTGCATTAATTATTTTAAAAATGTATAAATTATTGTAGTATTTGATGTGGCTTTAAATTCCTGCTAATTTGAATGAAAAAAACTATATTACAATAATGTTAACCATTGTTATTGTTATTTAAAAAAAATTACAAAACACAGAAATAAACCTCAGAAGAATTCAGATGAAATACAGGAATGATAATAAAAATGTTGCCATTACAGTGAATTAAGGGGAAAAAAATTAAGAAATGTATTATGAAGAAACATTTATCACAATATTAAATAGTTTATCAAAAAAGTGTATTAAAAACAGCATGGTTTCCTATAGTAATAAAAATGGCAACCAAAAGGTGGCGCTGTTCTCCGTCATATGGATATATGGCTCTATAATGCATGAGATATTATTTTCTTTCACAAGTCTGAGGATGCAAATGAAGCAAACGAACCTCTGAGGATGTAGTTCTGGTAGTTCTGATCCGCTTCAGCGCCGACCTTAACTAAACACGTCAGACCTTCAGCCATAACGAACTCATGAACCAGGTCCTTATCGTCCTGCACACACACACACACACACACACACACACACACACGGTCATCAGATGGCCCCACACTGCCCTTTAATTAAAGAAAAAACTTTTAGGTTTAGGATAGCAATTGTAATCAGCTTTTCATAAAAACAAATTAAGTCTCTGGTTTGTTCTCAATTAGACATTGAAGCAAAAGAAACACTGATAACATATATAACCATATACATATAACCTATATATATACATATAAACTATAACCATAAAAAACTATAATTACTTAAAACTTTAACTGAAACAAAAAATACATAACATATAAAAAAAACGTAATATTATATAATATTTCTCATTTTCATTTAGTTTAACTTGATCATCATCAACCATCAAGAATTATACACCATAAACATTTTTAATCCCTTTGCATCCTTCTTGTGTTCGTGCTCATCACATCTCACACATTGCATTCTCCTACCCAGTCCATTTGTGTATTTCTGTAGATACTGCTCTCTCCCATTGTTGACAGTATGGATGATATTATTGACCATTATTGACCAAAAAGTGGTGGAGAAACTTATTGATTTGTCATGCCCTGGCCATGAAGGACCCCTCCTCATTAGATGAGCTGGTGGAGGCAGCGATGGGCTGGAGAGTGGCTCAGAGGGGCTATCCAGAGAGGTGAGAGCTGGAGGACACCCGTCTTAAAGGGAACAGGTGAGTGTCTTCAAAGATGAACCCATGCCAACTGACCCTAATCCTCCAGCAGGTCGCATATGGTTCATTGCATGTATTTTACATCATTCAGAGACCCCACATGGGACCTACCGGGAGGTCTGGGTGGATGGACGTCATGTCAAGGGCCTGTGGGATACAGGGAGTACAGTCAGTCTTGTGCAACCATCTCTCTTACGTTGGAGATTATCTGAGAAGGTGCTCATCCCAGTCTCATGTGTGCATGGAGACACACAGTATGTGCCCTCAGCCAAGAGCCATCGTGGCTGTCGAACCTGGCAGGTGGCGCCTGGAGGTGGGAGGTGTATAAGAGCTACTGGTTCCTCTGCTACTGGGAAAAGATTGTCCTGGGTTGGAACAGCTACTTGGTCCTTCCACAGCAGCTTCGACCAGAAAGAAAGCAGACAGCTGAAACCTCGGCCTAGCCCCCTCCCTGCCCTCTTGGTAACGGAAAGTGAGAGAGAAGGTCCAGGGATTCCACTAACATTTTTTATGAGTTCTTTCAACAGGTGACTGTGGAGGGGGGTCCTTTGGTAGAGAACAGGAGAAGACTGCCTTCAGCACTCCTAGTGGGCACTGGCATTACCGGGTTCCTTTCGGCCCGCATGGGGCACCTGCCACTTTCCAGCAGATGATGGATGTCATTCTTTGACCCCATCACACCTTTGCTGCGGCTTACCTTACCTGTCATTCTTGCGGAGACCTGGGAGGAGCATCTCAAATGACTCCTGAAGGTCCTGTCAGAGCTCATTAGGGCAGTACTCACAGTCAACCCCTGGAATTGTCATCTAGGACCCACGGAAGCACAGACCGTTGGATATCGGATTTGGACAGGGCCTCATCAAACCTTGAGAAGATAAGATTGCAGGGGTTCGTACCTATCCTCGGACCACAACTAAGAGACAGGTACGTGCCTTTCTGGGTTTGTAGGGATAGTATCGATGCTTTATCCCTAACTTCTCCACTCTAGGCTGTCCACTCACAGACCGGACCGGAAAAAACAACAGCCTGAGAAGATGCAGTGGTCACCAGCAACAGAGAAGACACTTCAATCCCTCTAGAAAGAATTGATTGCTAAACTGATCCGCCACGGACCCGACTTCACATTGCCCTTCATCTTACAGATGGACACGTCAGATTATGGTCTCAGGATGGTCCTTTCCCAAGACTTCCAGAATGAGGGGCATCCTGTCCTCTAAGTCTGAAACTGTCCCCAGCAGAAATCAAATATGCAGTTGAGGAACGAGAGATCCTGGCCATACAGTGGGCAGTCCTAGAACTTCGCTATTACCTCCTCGGGTGCTTCTTTACCCTCATCATGGACCATGCCCCTCTTCAATGGATGGCCAGAGCCAAGGAAACCAATGCCCGGGTAACCCGCTGGTTCTTAGCTCTCCAGGACTACCATAGAGCACAGAGCGGGTCAGAAGAATGGGAATGCAAATGGACTCTCAAAGATGTTTCATGGCGAGTCAGGTCATGTGACTAACTCTCTCCCCCAATCTCCCACTTCACCCATCTTGTCTGCTTATGCTCTCCACAGGACCGGGACAATGTTGTGGGGGTTTTAGTGTCAATGCCAGTGTCAGCTTTGCCCCTGGGAACCCTAATCATGTCGGGCTGGAGAATGAGGAACCACAAATGAGGAACCACCTGATCACAGTCAGATAAAAGAGGCTAAGCTACAGACACATGGGGAGAACTACTACGAGAGGGAAAAGACTAATGTTTTCTCTGTCTCCCCTTTCCTGAGTCACCGTCAACCAATGTATACTGTTTAATCTCTCCTACCTGGCTGCATAGAGTACTGAAGAAGGGGATTTTGTTCACCTACCGTTGTTGTACCTTGGAGGTTTCCTTCTCATTGTGCACTCTACCAATAAAAGCCCCTCTGGGGACTAGAAGCACTTGTGGTTGTTTGTGACAAATATATATTGCTACAAATATAATAATATCTCTGTGATGATTAAATAACACTGCAGTGAAATAAATGTGTGTTTTTATACCTGGAATATCTGCTTGAGGGAAAACAGCGCCCTCCTCAGGTCACGGCCATTGGAGTTATACAGTTTCTCTAGAGAGAGAGAGAGAGAGAGAGAGAAAGAGAGAGAGAGAGAGATAGAGAGACATAGAGAAAGAGAGAGAGACATAGAGAGAGAGAGAGACATAGAGAGAGAGAGAAAGAGAGAGAGAGATAGAGAGAAAGAGATAGAGACATAGAGAAAGAGAGAGAGACATAGAGAGAGAGAGAGAGAGAGATGTAACTCTAATGTAAGATGTTACATGACTGTAATCATGGGGAAGTGGAGACAGAGCAACACTTCCTCACCAGCTGCCCTAACTATGAAGAAATTAGAAATACTTTTTGTCCCAAATTTGAAACACTTAACCCTGACTTCAAAACGTTAAACAAGAAAACAGAACTTCAATATTTATTAGGTGAAAAACATGATGATATGTTAGTAGAAGCAAGAAACATTGATGCCTGTCATAAAGAGGGAGGAGTCAACAAATCAGTGATGTGCATACACACACACACACACACACACACACCACTGAATTTAAAATTTTCATAGAATTCTAGAATTAATTTGTTCTATTTTGTTTAATTATATATAATGTACATGCATACTGTATATTTATTTATTTATTTATTTACTTATTTATTTATTATTTTTAATTTTAAATACATATCTGTTCTAGATTCAAACGTAAACACTATACTTTGGCAATCCATTGTAACAACTTTCATGCTAATAATGCACATATTGAATTGAATTAAACGAGTGAACGAGTGACAGTGCATCAGTCAGATGATGATTAAGTCACTCATGCTCAAAAATCAAACGTTCTCAGACACAAATCTCTTCAGAGCATCATTTACAGCAGCATCCAACAGAGGATTGTTGTCCAAAAGCAAATCGACTGCAGTCTAAGGACACAAACTGGTTTAGTCTGATCTAGACTTGTTCACCTTCCCGCCGGCGAGAACATCACGCTCCACTAACAGCACAGATCAATCTCAGATCGAGTTCATGCGCTCAGTGATCAGTCTGATGCTGCTATCATCAATAACACACGTGTTTGGATTAAATACAGTTCGTACACTTCCATCCTAATCACACCACATTACTATTTCACACCAGACTCGTACTGCAGTGCTGTTTCTTCATTTAAAATAAGATTTATGACATTTTTTATGAAATCCAAATATTATTAGATTGTATTATTTTATTATATGGTATTTTAATACTTGTTTTTATTAGCAAATTTACATGAGTATTGTATTAGCATATTTATATATTAATAGTATAGAAAAAATACAAAACATATATTTTAAGCTAGCTGCCAATGCTACATCCCTAATTTGTTTTTTACTTTAACTTGATGTAGTAAAATAATTAAATATAAAACTGAAAATATAGACATGAACTAGAAAATGTAGACATATTTTGGCAACATTTCTCAGATTAATTTAGTTTGACGATGTACTAAACTAACAATAAATAATTAAATAAATAACTCAGAACTATATATAAAATAATAAAAATGTAAAAAACAACAACACCTAACCCATTGCTACAAATTTAACTGAAACTATTTCTAAAAATCTAAATAAATACTATAATAGCATCTAAATGATATTACATTACTGCAGTCATTTTCTCGTGTAGTGATTTGTTATCCACTAGTTTTTTTAAGGAATTTTTGTAACTTGTAAACAGAAGTGTCTGATAATAAAAGCTGTCTGTGTGTTTTGCTGTTTTTTGAGACTGACAAGCAGCTGTTGTTCATGTCACCGAGACATAAAGACACACGTGTTTCACACTGACCCCTCACTGTCAATCAGCTGCAGATTTACACTGAGCTTCCTGTCTCTAACAGAGCCACTTCCTGCTGCTTTCATCCAGATCATATATCCACCTCTAATTAAAGCTCTGCTGTCTCTGACTGTGTGTGTGTGTGTGTGTGTGTGTGCGTGCGTGCATGTATATATGGGCCTGTGCAAGTGTGTGTGTGAATGTGAGAGTGTGAGAGAGAGAAAGGGTGTGTGTGTGTGTGTGTGTGTGTGTTTGTGTGTGTGTGATAGAGAAGGTGTGTGTTTGTGCGTGTATATGCCTGTGCGAGTGTGTTTGTCTGCGTGTATGTGTCTGTGCACAAGCACAAATGCACAATGTGTGTATGCGTGTGAGTGTGTCCATGTGTATATATGAGTGTGTTCGTGCATGCATGTGTCCATGTGTGTGTGTGCGCGTGTGTGTATGATGTGTGAGTGTGTCCATGTGTATATATGAGTGTGTTCGTGCATGCATGTGTCCATGTGTGTGTGTGTGCGTGTGTGTGTGTGTGTGTGTATGATGTGTGAGTGTGTCCATGTGTATATATGAGTGTGTTCGTGCATGCATGTGTCCATGTGTGTGTGTGCGCGTGTGTGTGTATGATGTGTGAGTGTGTCCATGTGTATATATGAGTGTGTTCGTGCATGCATGTGTCCATGTGTGTGTGTGTGTATGATGTGTGAGTGTGTTGTTCGCATGCATGTTTGAATGTCTGTGTACGTGCATGCATGTGTGTGTGTGTGTGTGTGTGTGTATTTCATTGTGTGTTTCTACTGGTGTAATCCAGCAGGTTTTTTTGTTCTCCAGCCAGATCCTAATCAGATTATGAGTGACCCGACTGGTTAATCTCAGCAGTGTAATCTGGACACAAACTCAGATTCCTTCATTCACACACAGAGCCTTAATAAACACTCACAAGCATGAGGTGTAAGGCAGATACATAATAATTAGAATATTATCATTATTTCAATTTATAAACGTAACATTTTATTTTATCAATTAAAAGATGATGATTATTATTATATTATTAGGAATAAATTGTGTCAATTTATAGAATGCAATTTCTATATTGTAAACCCTAATAAAATTATTACATTTCTAAAGCACTTTCTTGCAAATCCCTCCCAAGGCGCTGTACAGTAATAAAATACAGTATCTCTTATTACAGACTGAGATGGTCTAAGGACTCCCTGACCTTTGACCTCTGCAGCAGCTGCTGTCCGTCAGACGGAGTCAGAAGGGTCGCGACTAACGGCTCGCGTCACATGGTCTCATGTTCACAGCACAGCAATACTAGGAAGTGTCCTGTTATTAGCAGCTGATATCATGCCATATATATTTCTGATATATTGTGTTCCTGCAGCGGGTCACCTGTGGTCTGACAGCAGCTCTGTGGGCTCCACTGGGCTCTGCTTACTCATGCTGAAACACTCCTGAACCAAAAAACATCTAAAATTACAGAATGAGCTGCTGACTCGAGACGAAACACAGACTAAAAATACAGCACAGAGTCAAGAGTGTGTGTGCACTTCAAAACAATCTGTGCTATCAGCTGAAACAAAACAACAAACTGAAAAGCAATGCAGTAAACACCACTGAAAACTCCACAAAGCAACACCCGAGCAACCACTAAATAGCAATGCAAATAGGTTAAACCTTTAATAATTTCATAGTAACCTTATATTAGCACTCTATCAACCACCCTCATATCTGTGCGTGCAAAACCACTCACGTTGTCTTTGAAGGCAAAGAGAGTACTAGGGAGAGTTTTCTGTCGCAATAAACCAGTATTGACGATAATCGTGATATTTAAAAGCATGAAATATCGGCATCGAGTTAATTTAGGGTGTGAAGATATACTGGTTTTAGTGATAACTACAATATTTAAAATTATTACACGTTACATTAACCTGTCAGCAGCGGTCTTCTGTGAGCATATATGTAAATAAAGGGCGATTCTTTAAATAAGTACCGCATTTTCTTTACTTGTCTTATTTTAGTATTTGTATTTGCAATCAATTCATGGCCAATACATATGCTTGATTTTTTTTATTTGTTATAATCTATTAAACAGCATTTAATCTTCAGCTCAGTCTCATATTCACAATAAAACATTAGTTTGAATGTTCTGAGGAAAGCGATATCTTTGTCGTAATATCCTTTCATCTGTTAAGGGAGATTTATGATGACAGCGTTGCGCACTGCATTTGTCGTTTGCGTCTTACAAGCTGTTGTTTAAAGTATTTTTCAAAATAAAGGTCTTTATTGCTGACTCGTAAAAAGTCACTTGCTGCCATCTAATGGCAGAACAATGTAACTAAAAACACCATCATGAACACCGTTTCCCAATTCGAAATATTACTATTATTTATATTAAATATTATTCATTGAATAATAATATTTAATAAACAACAACAACATCAGCCATCATAAAAGTTGCAATGCAATTCAGTCAAAAGTACAAAGGCATATAATATTCTTATTTAAAATATTATATTACTTTTTAGAATAATAAAATGCAGGCTAACCTTAAAAGACGGTATTGGCAAACTTATCATAATGTGCCTCATAACGCATTATGAATAACGGTATATTGCATAGTGTGACTCCAGTATTTCTGAGTAAGTGAATAAATGTATGTGAAGTGCTGTTGGTGTGCTGAGGGTGATATCTGATCCTCGGCCGTGTGATTATTTATATCTGCAGTTGCAGTGGCTCGTGTGTCTGAAACGGAGATCCAGATCCGACGCACCGCATGCTTCATGCCGCTTTAACAGAGCAAGCCGCTTCCTGTTTCCAGCCGTGACATCACTGGGTCTGAATGCTACTCTGTTACCATGGCGACAGCGGGCTGCAAAAGTCTGGCCTCTTCACTCAGAGGTCACTGACCCAGATTTACTCCATTATACGCATTACTATACAATAACACAGACACTTTTCGGGATTTGCAGCACTGATTTGGAGGGAAAATCTGCAGAATTTCTGAGAGCAGGTGCAGAATCTGTAAGCATGAGATATATATGTATTTAGAGTGATGTAGACGGCGACTACGATGTTGCTAGGTGGTTGCTAAGGTGTTGTGCTCCCACACAGTGTATATACAAAATTATTGATATGAATAATTTTAAATATATAAATATGAAAAAGTAAAATATTTAAAAATTGTAATGTTTTGAAAAGCTATAAAAGTAAATATAAAATGATGTACAGTATAAAATTGGTTGTTGTACTTTAAATTACATTTAATTCATAATGATATATAATATTAATACAAATATAAAATATGAAATACATAATGAAATAAACAATAGAATAATTACTTGAAAAATATTTTGAGTACAAAGCTGCTTATACTGTAAACTTCATTTAGTTTAAAATTAGATATAAATATATATATAAATTAAAAAAAAATTATCATAGCTTTCAAGCTATGCTAAAGGTTTTCTGTTTTTCACCCTAATCTATATTTATATCATATATATAATTTTTTTTTTTTTGAGGGGGGGGGCTCAATTTCACATCATTATTCACCAAAATATGAACAGCAAAGTTTCCACATGAAACTTTACTCACACATTCATGACCCTGATTGAGAAAGACTTTATGACTCTGTGTAACAAAATATGAAGCACAAATAAAACATCGAACGAGTTTTCAAGCAGTTTAAAAATCGAATGTGACCTGCGACACGTAAATATGACTTTAAATGATGGCATTACAATTTACCGTAAGCCCTTAACTGTGCTTTTGAATGTTAAAAATAACCCAGATAACAGACAGGCCACAGGACCTGAGAGAGAACAGGCACACTCATTCTCACTAAAGTTTCCAG